>NC_089143.1:31869278-32169278 GCF_009819655.1 Sylvia atricapilla
CAACTGGATTCACCGAACTGCAGAGCTGGAATTGAGAGGAATTCTTTGACCTCTGGAATTCCTGGATACACCAGGTGGAGATTTCTTCATCAAAGTGTTATTTTTGGGAGAAAAACTCCCAAATTCTTCAGTTTCTTCTGCACCAGGGCTGGTCCTGGTAGGTCTTCTGTGTCCCTGGGAGAACAAACACCAAATGCTTCCCAGAGGAAGCAAATCTGGGCTGGAGCTGAAGGACAGGGAGCAGATTTGGGAGGCTGCAGTGGGATCAGGACTCCCAGGAACACATCCCATCCCAGTCCCACCAGGACACGATCTCATCACCTTTAATTAACCCCAAAAACCTCAGCCAGAGCTGATTTGTCAGCATATATTTAGTGACGACATTTCCATCCTTAAACGAGTGAAGAATTTCCATTTAAATTAATTCCCTTTTCCAAATTTGCTTTTCCCCTTTATTAACACCTCCCCACTGCTATTTCCCTGTTTAATTTTACCTGTTTTTATTTAAAACCACCCTTCCCTTCCCATTTCCAGCTACTCACCTCCCTGGCCTTCAGGACTTCCTGGGAAAAAGGGTTTGGGAATTTCTGTTTGTTTTCCCCTACCAAAGCCATCCCCATTTTCAGTCAGATTTTTAATTCACAGCACAAACAGAGCCTCAAATCTGTAAGATTTTGCCAAATACAAAAATCCCTCCCTCGCAGCCTCCCCACACTTCACAATTTAAACACATTCAATAATTATTAACAAATTATTCCAGTTTTTTGTATCACATTCTCTCATATTTTTGACACATTAAACCTTGGGCTTTCCCAGGAAAACCCACAGCTTCCAAAACACTTTTTTTATCTCCCAATATCCACCATTTTTCTCCCCTTATTTTTTCCCCTCCAAAGCTGAAATTGTGATTTCCTTCAAGACTGAGAGCCCAGTGGGATGAATGCACGCATTTTTCCACCTCGCTCTGAGCCAGCCTCTGGAATATTCAGCGTTGTCACACACAGAGAACAGATTTGGAAGATGAAATTTCGGGTTCTAAATGGGCGCTTTTGTTTTCAGGCAGAGTTTGAGGAGGAGGAGGGAAAAGGGGGAATGAACACACTGACATCTCACCCACCCAAAGACATGATTTGAGTCCCTCACACACAATACTTCACTCCGCTGCCCGAGGTTTGTTTTGTTGTCGGAAATCCGCTGCAAAATTCAGAAATCAGAAATTTCAACGTGAAATAAAAATTGAAATAAATCAACACGTAAAGCAACTCTGCAATGCAACTGGGAGCAGAACACGCTGTTACAATCATTGCTAGCACCATTCCCAACACTCAAACCTGGCGACCCAAATCCATGGGAATTCCCAGGGAAAAACAACCAGTAGCAGGAAAAGGTGCCGAGAGTACACACGTTTTTAGGGAATAATCTGGGAAAGCCACTCACCTTCATATGAGTGCATTCAAGGTTACACAGAGAACACAAATGTGGGAATATTCGCGGTGACGTGGCATAGTAGTCGTTCATCATGGACGGGGTGGGCAGGCGTTTGCTCTTCTGCGAATCTGAGAACACGGGCAGCCAGGACGCCTTCACCACCCCAAACGGGGATTTGATGGGCTCCTCTGCCGACGACCTGTAGGGTTTGTGGTAGGGTTTGTGTCCTGTTGAGGTCCCACTGGAAGTGCTGGGTCCAGGATGGGTGCTGTGTCCGGGATGGGTGCCGTGTCCGGGATGGGTGCCGTGTCCGGGATGGGTGCCGTGTCCGGGATGGGTGCCGTGATGGGCGCCGTGTCCGGGATGGGCGCCAGGATGGGTGCTGTGACCAGGATGGGCGCCGTGTCCGGGATGGGTACCAGGATGGGTGCCGCTGGCGTCACGTTGCTTCTGCTCATGGTGGCTGATGGCGGCCAAGAGCCCCGCCGAGAAGGGCGGCGTGGTCAATGGTGGCGTGGTCAATGGTGGCAACACGTGCTGGGAAACGGGTGGCTGGACCAGTGGTGGCATCACCGGGGGCAGCAGCGGCTGCGGCAGCGGCGTGGGCAGCAGCGTCGGCAGCATGGGCGGCAACACGGGCGGCATGGGTGGCTGGGACACTGGTTTCACCACTGGCAGCACAGCGGGCGCGGCGCTGCACAGCACCGGCACTTTAGCTGGCGGCGCTGGTGGCGGCGGCTCAGTTGGGAAAAATGATGGAGCTGGTGAGGAATCACTAGGGAAGGCCGGCAGCTTGATGAGCTCTTCGGCCGGGAACACGGCGTTGCATGGCCCTACGGGGTTGGGCGGAGGGACGGTCACTGGCGGCACACTCTGCTCCCGCTGGAATTCCTCCCGGTTCTCGGAGCTCTCGGCATTGTAAACGCGCGACTCCAGTGGTTCCTCGGGGAGCACCTCAGCATTGTAGGTGC
Organism: Sylvia atricapilla; assembly: GCF_009819655.1. Classification (NCBI taxonomy): domain Eukaryota; kingdom Metazoa; phylum Chordata; class Aves; order Passeriformes; family Sylviidae; genus Sylvia; species Sylvia atricapilla. The sequence goes on from NC_089143.1 coordinate 31,871,678, forward strand.
AGATCTCCAGCGGGTCCTCAGTGTAGCCATACTTGCTGGCGTGGCCGTAGTCGATCACTTTGCCCTTGACGACAGCAGAGGCGCTGCTGCTTTCGCCCGACAGCTCTTCGCCCCGGCTGGCAGCGTGCAGTGTGGGCACGGTGTGGCCCATCTTCCGGATGCGGATCTCCCGCAGGATCCTGGGCATGTTCTCGGGTGTCAGCTGATCGTCAGGGTAGCGGCTCAGCTCCTCCAGGTCTTCGTTGGACAATCCGAAACTCGCTAAAATGCTGGAGGCGCTTTCGGGCGTGTAGCGGTTCTGGGGGTTGGAATTCTGCTCCAAAACCGGGGCTGGGCCGGGCGGTTTGGGCCCGGCAGTGCTGGCGGGGCAGGGGCCGCCATCCCAGCGAGTTGCACGTGGATCTCCCTTCTGCTCCTGGTGCAGGTTGCTCTTCTCCTTGACCTTCCTGGGGTCGGCCCTGTGCAGCGTGACGCGGACGTTGATCCTCTGTGAACCTGTCCACTGCGCATCCTGCCCCGAGAATCTTTGGGGCGCTCCTTGGGGCGTGGCAGGGTGCAGCTTTCCTGGGCGGCCCCGGCGCACCTCCATCCCCGAAAGCTCCCGGGGCTTTGGCGCCCGATGGGTTGGGGTCCTCTGGGCCTTGGGGGTAAGGTTCCTCTGGGGCTAAACATTGCGTCTTTCAGCAATGGCTGGAGGACGCCAGCGTGGGGAGGCACCCGCACCGCCGCTGGCAGCCAAGTGCTGGAGAGCCAAGTGGGTCTGAATTTGGGCAGCTGAAAAGGAGGAGGGGGCCCAACACAAAGGGGCTGGCAGCCAAGGGTTCAGGTAAATTCACAAGTGGTGCGAAACTTTCCAAGAACAACACAAAGCTGCAAGTTAAAAGTACAAGGGAGTAGATGGAGGGTCATCTTTGGGGGGGGCATCAGCTCACAGCGGCTTCTAGGACGGGGAGAAAAGCAACGCAACCGCACAGCAGCAGATTTGCACCATGTTTAAAAGCATTCAAAAATTCACAAAAAAACCTGTTTTTGTTTTCACTGATTAAAATCTTAAAATATAAAGGAACAGTGATTAATTCATTAAACAGTTTGATTAACAAGCTTAATAACCCAATAAGCTGGAGCACCAGTGCTGGTGACACTGGCGACAGCATCGCTTAAACCCTGGCGTTTCACTTCCTTGTAACAACAGAGTTTGGGTTTAATCACAATTAATGATTTTAGGAGCAAAGCATAAAACCCCCCTGTCCGAAGGGTGATGAGGGATGAGTTGGCAGTGAAACCATTTAGGTGGAGAACTCCAACCAGTTCCAACTGGGTGGAGCTGAGCCGAGGTCAGCGCTGTTTCCAGGAGGACGCTCCCATGGGTGAAGAGCAAACCCTGTATGAATTCACAGGTGGGACAAGGCTGGAATTCTGTGGGTAGAAAACATCCAAAAAGATATCTCCAAAAGCTTAAATGGAAAGTGTTTGAAACAGAGATGAGTAAAATCTTACAGGAACAACAACAAAAAAACATCTCCATACAAAAAGCACCGTGGTCAAGGAAGCAGGGCTTGGTTTGGGTGAAATCACTGAGATTGGGGGCTGAGAGGTGGGAAAAGGAGGTACAATCCAGGGAGAGAAAAAATGAAACACCATAGAGTTCTTGAGAGAGAATCCCACAGGGGTTTGGGCTGGAAGGGACCTTAAAGCCCATCCTGTTCCACCTCCTGCCATTCCACACCTCCTGTCATCCCAGGGTGCTCCAAGCCCTGTCCAAGCAGGCCAGGGATGGAGCCTGAGACCAGTAAAATTCAAAGAGTGACAAAGTCCTTGTGCAGCTCCTCAGGAATTCTGGATTTAGGCGAGGACAAAAGCAGCAGCCACAACATCAGCGTGTTCCCAGCTCTTTCCCCATTCCCATTCCAAACGTGCCACTGCCGCAGCAGCAGCAGAAAAAATCCCAACCCTATGCCAACCCAAACCGTGAAAACTCCAAATCTGGGAATTCTTCGTTTCCCCCTTGTCCCACTGTTGTCTCCTGGAACTGGATTCTTCTTGCAGCCAGACATGAGAGGTTTTCCAGAAGTTTTCCTGGCCGTTCCCAAAGCTCCTGTTGGATTCCTGCAGCGCCAAGGTTCTCGTCTCACCAACATTTTGCTTTCCAAGCTGCATGGAAGTTGACATCCAGCTGGAAGTTTTCCATGAGCAAAAGTTCACACTGAGATCACAGCTCAAGGAATAACCTTACAGGGAATGACCAAACACAGGTGCAGAGAGGATTTCCAGCACAATTCCTGGAGTTTGTTCCCACCTGGGTGCAAGGGGGGTTTTTTTGAGGAATTATTTCAATTGAACCAAATACAAACTGCTCAGGCCCAGGGAAAACATGAATCCTATTAATCTTCTCCAAGTCAACAATAATCAGAGTCCCACCAGACAGCATTCCCAGAATTCCCAATATTCCTTCTCCCTCTATAAATTAAATCACATTTCAACTCCATGTGAAGCTGAATTTGTTCCAGAGGGTTTCCAAATAAATGTGAGCCAACATTCCCTGAGCCACCTCCTGCCTTTCTGTTTCCGTTTTCTCTGGAATTCCCAGCACTGGAAGACAAAAATTCCATCCCTGTGGAAGCACTTTGAGAAGGAACACTGTCAAAGCCACTCAGCATCAGGACAACCACGAATGGATCAGCAGAGCAAATTTGAAACATCACCAACCTTAATTCCACGGATTAGGAATCTCGCAAAAAGAGGGGAAAAAAACAGAATTCCCACAGGATGAGTTTTTTACCTCTCCAGGTATTTCCAGGCACTGAATCTCACAGGGACACCCAGGAGCAGGATCAGGAGTAACAACTCACCTCTACAAAGCTCAGCTCCTCAGCCTGGCCAGGGATGGGATCCAGGCTGGGAAAGACGTGGAGCAACCTGGTTTATGGAAAATACCCCATCCACAGCAGAAGGTGGCATTGGATGGGATCTGAGGTCCCCTCCCACCTCAAACCAGTCTGGGATTTTTAGCAGGGCTGAGAATAAGGAGCTCCTGAGTGACCTTTCCAAAGGAAATGCTGGAAATGCTACTAAGGAAATGCCAAGATGGAGGAAACAATGGTCTGGAGATATCAGGGAGATCCTCACCTTGCTCCTGCAGGCAGCTCTGTGTGGGAAGTGTTGGAGCCTCGGGAGAGCCACTGCTGGGACAGGGACACCACAGCGCGGACTGCGCTGGGGCTCAGGTGACACTGACCAGAAATCAGGCACCGGGATCGTGGAATGGTTTGGGTGGGAAAAGATCTTAAATCTCATCCAACACTACCTCCAGTTCAGGGACACTTCCACCATCCCAGGTGGATCCAAGTCCCAATGTCCAGCCTGGCCTTGGACATTCCCAGGAACCCAGGGGCAGCCCCAGCAAATCTGGGAATTCCAGCCCAGCCCCTCCCCACTCTCCCAGACAGCAATTACTGCCCAAGATCCCAGCCCAACATCCCCTTTCCCAGTGGGAAGCCATTCCCTGTGTCCTGTCCCTCCAGGCCTTGTCCCTAGTCCCTCTCCAGCTCTCCTGGAGCCCCTTCAGGGACTCTGAGGATTCCCTGGATTTTTCCCTCCTCTGGGAGAACATTCCCAGCTGATCCCTGGGAACAGCAATCCCAGAACTTCAGAGCCCAACACAAAAGCCTCCTTTGCTTTCCCTTCAACTTCCTGCCCCCATTTTACCAGGTTTCCCAATACGGATGGAAAAACGGAAAGTTCTGGATTTTAAACTCTCCCTGGTGTTTCCAAAGGCTCTGCTGCAGGAAGAGACAGATCCTGAGAATTCCTACACAGGGAAAAAGGGCAAAGAAACCCCCACCCGAAACAGCACAGAATCCTGGGATTATTCCAGTGGGAAAAGACCTTTGGGATCATCCAGGCCAACCTGTACCTGATGGCCACCTTGGCACTGAGTGCCACATCCAGGAATTCCTTGGAGATCTCCAGGACTCCAAACCTCCCTGGGCACTTCCAAGGCCTGAGCACCCTTTCCATGAGAAAATTCCTGCTGATGTCTACCCTGAGCCTCCCTTGGGACAACCTGAGTCCGCTCCCTCTTTTCCTGTTTTCTCTGGGATCAGATCCCAAATCCTCCTCCCTGTCAGGGAGCTCCACAAGGTCCCTCTGGAGCCTCCTTTCCTCCAGGAACCTCAGAAGAACGCAGAAGCTGATTTCTCCCATTCCACAGGAGGTTTACCCAAAAGGAAATTCCAAAAGGAGAATTTCCTGCTTTGTTCCTAAAAACACCACGGAATTTTCTGGCTCTGGTCTAACCCCAGAGCAGATAAACAAAGCTGGAAGCAAAACCAAGCCTGGGAAGCTGCTGAGCTTTTCCAGAACTGACCACATCCACATGGATCTCACCACGTCCAATCCTAATACCTGGATCTCCTTTGGAGATTCCCTGCTCTTCCAAGAGCTTTTCCAGACCTGACCACATCCACATGGATCTGACCACGTCCAGTTCCAGGACCTGGATCTCATTTGGAGATTCCCTGCTCTTCTTCTGTTGGATGGCAAAATCTTGGAATGTTTTGGGAGGAGCTGGATTTTCCTCCTCCTCCCTGTGCTGCCCAACATCATGATGGCATCCAGAGGGTGTCAGGGTCCTTCCCTCTGGAGAATTCCTCATCCACAGCAGCCCAGATGTTGTCTCATCAAGCTCAGACTTGGGCAAAGTCATTCCCAACCCTTTTCCTGCATCTGGGAACTCTTTCCTGTGATTCTGGATGGCTCTGGGCAGTTCAGCACCCTCTGGATCTCTGGGATTGTCACCTCCAGATTTCTCTTTGCTGGCACAACCCCACCTCGAGGGAACATCCCAGGTCCAGCAGGATTTTCTGGGTTGTCTGTGGTGTCCATCTGTATTATCCCTCAATCCTGGGATCTTCCAGCTCCACCAGCACAAGAGATCCAGGTGGTCTGGTCTGTGGCATTCCAGGTTCTGTCATTCCAGCAGCCTCATCTGTCCTCTCATGCCAAAAAAAATCCCAGGATTTGAGGTGAAAGAGGCTCCAGGCAATCAACACATTCCTGCTGCCAGCTCCAGATCCAGCAGAAGCTTGACTGGGATCAATGGATTTGGAATTCCAAAGAGTCAGGATCACTGGGAATGTTCCAGTCACACCAGGACACACAAAGGGATCTGCCCTGTAGGATGAGGAGGAAGAGGAAGATCTGTCCTGGAGCACCTGGATAGTGAGAAGAGGATAAATCCCAGCCTGGAAAATTGGATTTCCCAGGAAAAAGAGAACAGCAAAAACTGAGGTGGAATTGGAAAGCCTGATGGAAGCGAATCCCAAAAAAGGGATCAGGATGGGAAATGAAGCACTTGAAGAAGAAAATTCCTGGGATGAGAGAAAACCATGAGGAAGGAAAAGAGGCAAAACCCAAATGAAATTATTCCTCCCACTCTGCGCAATCCTGGAAGCCAAACTTTTTTCCATTTCTAAATTCTATCCCAGTTTTCCTCTGGTAAAGGAGAGTGCAGGTATGGAATATCCCTTCAGCCACTCCAACTCAGGGAAAGCCAAACCCAGCTCCCAAATCCCAAACAAAACTCCCAAGAAAAGCTGGAAAAGTTAATTCTATCTCTACCTGAGCAGAACATCAACGTCAGCCGTGGAATCCACAGAAATATTCCCAAAATTCTGCCCCACCTCAGCCTTTGAGGCAGGACATTTCAACGTCAGCCGTGGAATCCACAGAAATATTCCAAAATTCTGCCCCATCCTGGCCTTTGAGGCAGGAAGTTTCTATCCAGACACACCAAAACAAAATAAAAAAAAAAATAAGGACAAGCCTTCCAGCCAAGAATTCCTGAAACAAGACCAAAATCAGGCATTTTTAACACTAGGAAACCTTCCTCAAATTCCACTTTCAGAGCAGCAGCACCAAAGTTTGATAAATGGATTTAAACACCAGCAACAGGTGGTGTTTCAATTCCTGACACAATCACTGCCATTCCTGCCTAAAATTACACACCAAAATATTTAACTGATGGCAAGGAAGTAGGAAAGTAAGTTTTATTTACCTTCAGGTGTGAAAGATAAAAGGGAAACACTCAGATGAGCTCCTTCACAGGCAGCAAAAACAACCCCAAATTCCAAATTGGGGGAAGGAAAAGAGGGAAAAGACGGAATTCAGGTTTTGGAAAACTCCACCCTTGGATAGAAACCCTGAATTTCAGCAGAATTTAGGGGAAGAAGAGGCTGGGCTGGTCCCTTCCATCCTCACACTCCAAGGGGCAGATTTAATCAGGAAAAAGAAATTTAAAAAATGAAATTCAGGATACTCCTTTTCCTTGGAGAATATCTTAACCCAAGGAAAATCATGATCTCATGGCAGATCCACCCTCTGCAATACTCCCAGCAGCTGATTTAAGGTTTTAGACGTCCAGGGAAGGATCCCACAGCAGAGACAGGAGGAAAAAAAAATCCCAAACTAGTAACATTTAAACATCAATTCTGGGCTGGAATGAGATTTTTAGGGAGGGTTGGTTTGGGTTCGGAGTCAAAAAATCCACACAGTTTTATGTAAACACTCTTAAAAATAACCCTATAAAAAGAAATTTTTAAAAATCATCTCTATTACACTTCTGGTTTAAAATAACGCCAAAAATACAGAAGAAGCTGTGCCTAATACCGAAGCCTGTGCATTTTAAAAAGGTTTAATCACCCAAAAGAGGAAGTTCCTGCACACCACATGATGCTACAGAGCTACAACGCTTGGCCTGAAGCAAAAATCTTTTTTTCGGGTATTTTACCCAATTCTTCTCGATTATTCCCGTTTCAAAGCACAAAAAGAGGGAAAACCCGCGTTTTTAACCCCAAACCACGAGGAGGTGCCTGAGGTCACCTCCAGGTCCTCAGGTGGAAACACAAAGTAAAGCTGGTATTGCTCTATTTAGGATCAATTTTACCCCAAACCCACAACTCCCAACCGCCGGATCCCATTGTTTTAACGTAAAAACACTGATTTTATGGCTTTAAAGGCACGATTACGGATTAAATCAAGGCTTTGAGTGCTTTTTTGACGTGGAGGGGAATGGAGGGAGGACCAGGGCAGCGTGTTCCTCGCTTAAAACCGCGTAAAGCCGAGACTGAAATACGTAAAAAACAGATTTAAATCCGTGCCGGATATAAAGATGAATTCATCGCAGGGCCGCGGCTGCGCTGCAGGTCGGCGATTACGGGGCGGCTTTATCCGTGTGCCGGAAGAAAAAAAGGAAAACGATTAATGATAAGAAAGGGGCCAAAAAGAGAAGGAATATAGGAGAAGAGATTTTTTTTAAATTAAAGAATAAACACTCGAAGCTCTTCATGAGGGCCCTTCACCCGCCCTCACCCCCTCCCCACACGCAGCCGCCATTACATGCGTCCCCTCCAGGCCGCGGGCCGGAGCGAAGGGGGGGCGGGCCGCCGCTCACCTCCTACCTCCGCCGGAGCTCAGCCGCCGCTCTCCCCGCGAGCCCCCGCCGCGGGACGAAGCGGGGACGAGCCGGGAGAAGCGGGAAGAAGGCCCGGAAAGCAACGCGGAAAGCCGGGGCAGCGGCGGGCCGAGGGGCGGCGGCGGCCCGCGGAAGAACACGGGGTGATGTGAGAGCACTCCGGCGGAGCCGTGCGCATGAGAGGAAGGGGAGCCGCGGGGTCTGCTGGGAGTTTCCACGCCTATAAAAGGGGAACGGAAACGGGCGGCGGCACGTGCCGCCTCAGAGAGCGGTGGCGGCCTCGGGGGCGTTAGCTTCGGGTTGTCCTCCCGTTTTCTTCTGTTATTGCCGCTTTTAGCCTTTGTGCGGCTATTTCTGCAATTCCCTCGGCCTGTTCTGCCCTCAGGTATGTAGGAAATGAAATACAAGCTTCTAAATTCAGTTAAGTGTTGTTATTGCACAGTGCTTTCTCTCTCGGTTGAATCTGGTTATCTCGTACCTATTGAAAGGTCTTCTTTGTTAAATGCTGTTTACGCCAAACTTAATGTTGCAAACGCTTGTCCTGAATCCTTTCCCTGTTAAACGCTACTGAGCTTAGAACCTCTCTCTTTAGAACTGTATTCTTCCCCAAACCCTTGTCCTGAGTGCTCTGCCCTGTTAAACGCTACTGGCCTCAGAACCCCTTTCTTTAGAATATTCTTCCTCTCGAGCATCTGCCGCTGCCCTGCTGCTCCCCTGCCCGACAACCCATGGCACCACCCATGTGAATAAAGGAGACTCCCAAGGGCCTTAGCCCCCCAGAAGAAGTGAAATAGATATAAACCCCCTAAAAACAACGAGCCAACACAAAACCAAGGACTAGGAATAACCACGCCGGGTCGGTAAAACCATAGAGACCCTCACAGCAGTCAGAGCTGGGTTCCACCTCGTCACCATAACTTGAACAGCACTCAACCAGATGGACACGCCTAGACTACGAGGCCAGCATCTTCCCAGGTTTTATCCAGGGATTTTTATGAGGAAGGAAGATCCATCTCTACCCTGTGGCAAAGCTGAACGTCACCTACCCTGTGTCCTCCATCAGGAGCAGCGGTGGTGTGCGCAACCCCACAGATTCCCTCTAGAGCTGATCTTAAAGGCACTCAAAGGAGCTGGTCTCCGTGCCCATTCTTTTCAAGCTGGAACCCAGCTCTGACTGCTGTGAGGTTCCCTATGGTTTTACCGACCCAGCGTGGTTATTCCTAGTCCTTGGTTTTGTGTTGGCTCGTTGTTTTTAGGGGGTTTATATCTATTTCACTTCTTCTGGGGGGCTAAGGCCCTTGAGAGTCTCCTTTATTTGCAGATGCTCGAGGGGAAGAATACAGTTCTAAAGAAAGGGGTTCTGAGCTCAGTAGCATTTAACAGGGAGAGCATTCAGGACAGGCATTTGGGGAAGAATAGTTCTCAAGAAAGGGGTTCTGAGGTCAGTAGCATTTAACAGGGAGAGTGTTCAGGACAGGCATTTGGGGGAAGAATACAGTTCTACAGAAAGGGGTTCTGAGCTCAGTAGCATTTAACAGGGAGAGCGTACAGGATAGGCATTTGGGGAAGACTAGTTCTCAAGAAAGGGGTTCTGAGGTCGGTAGCATTTAACAGGGAGAGTGTTCAGGACAGGCGTTCGCAATTACAGTAACATTAAGTTTGGTGTAAACGGTATTTAACAAAGAAGACCTTTCAGTAGGTACGAGACACCAAGATAACCAGATTCAACCGAGAAGACAACGCTGTACAATAACAATACTTAACTGAGTTTAGAAACTTGTATAAATTGACTTTAGAAACTTGTGTTTTATTTCTTACATACCTGGTCACCACAACTTAAACAGCACTCACCTGGACAAACACCCCTAAACTATGAGCTCAACAGTGTTTTTCCAGGGTTTATTCAGGAATTTTTACAAGGACGCAAGGTCCAACTCCGCCCTGCGGTGAAGTTGAACATTTCCTCCCCTGCGTCGTTCACTGTGCGGAGTGTGCAACCCCACAAATCCCCTCTAGAGCTGATCTCAATAAAGGCGTTAAAAAGGAGGAGGTTTCCTTGCCCGTTCTTAACAAGGTATTGACCCTGCTCTTTGTGGTCCCCTCGTTTTCCATCGTGAGGGACAAACCCATCAAAATCAATCAATGAGGGACCAGGAGCTGTTTCTATCCCCCTTAGAGCCCTCATTTCATCCTTACTCAGGCCTTTAAATCCATCAATTCAGCTTTTTTTTTACCTTAATTACTTTTGGGGGTGATTTAGGGAGGGGTTTTGGGATGCATATGCCGAATTTTGGAAGCAATTTTCAGGTGATGTTTGAGGCAATTTTGGGAGGCTTTTTGGTATGATTTCTGGTGGGTTTAAGGGCAAATTTGGGTGTTTTTTGGTTTTAGTTGGGATTTTGGGGTTCCAAAGTCGATTTTGGGGCAATTTTGCAGTGATTAAAACAACGAGATTTTACCAGTGGGAATTGAGATTTTGGGTTAAAATTGGCCCTAAATAGAACAATACCAGCCTCAGGTTGGGTTTCAGCAGCACCGGGAGCCTCAGGAATTCTCCTTCAGCCCTGCTGGATAATCTAAATAAATTTGGATTTATTCCAAATTTCTCTTCAAAGTGTGCTGGCTTCTGTGGAGAGACAGAATGATTCCAGGAAAAATTCCAGGAATTCCAATAATTCCAGGAAAAAAAAACCATAATGTGCTGACTCCCATGATGATTTTTGGGATGAATGGGAAATGTCCAAGGTTGGGAAGGAATTGGAGGAACTTGGGACAGGGGAAATTGTCTCTAAACATGGATGGGGTTGGAATTATTGGGATTTAAGATCTTTTCCAACCCAAATCTGTGGGATTTGTTTTGGGGCAGCAGCAGAATTCCAGAAATTTCCAATGGGTTTAAGTCCCTGGGGACACAGTGAGTCGATGTTCCCAAGTTCAGGCTCTTGTCCCACAAAACATCTCTGGAATGCAAGAGTCCACAGAAAACATCCTCAAAATTCCCCTCAAAATTCCCCTAATTTCCCTCAAAATCCCGCAAAAATTCCCTCAAAAAATCCCATTTAATTCCCTCAAAAAAAAAAAAAATCCCTCAAATTTTCCTTTAATTCCCCCCAAAAAATCCCTTTAATTTCCTTAAAATTTCCCTCAAAATTTCCCTCAAACTTCTCTTTAAATCCCTCCAAATTTCCCTCCAAATTTCCCTTTATTTTCCTCAAAATTTCCTCAAAATTCCCTTTAAAATCCCTCAAATTCCCATTAATTCTCTCAAAATTTCCCTCAAAATTATCTTAAAAATCCCCTCAAAAATTTTCCCAAAATTCCTTAAAAGTCCCCTTAAAATTCCCTCAAAATACCCTTTAATTTCCTCAAAATACCCTTTTAAAGCCTCTCAAAAATCCCTCAAAATTTCCCTTTTCGGCACAAAAATTCAGCCAAAGCGACACTTTGGGGCTGGATTAAAAAAAAAAAAACAACCCTCAAAACTCCCCTGAGCTGATTCAGGATATCTTGGGTCCCTAAATTCCAATTCCAGCTGAATTCCTGGGATTTGAGGATTCTTTATCCCTTTAACCCTAAAAATTAAATTTAAATTTAAGTTTAAATTGGCTTTGGAGTCACTTTAACCGCCAAATTTAATTTAAATTTAAAATTAATTTATTTAAATTTAAATTTGTTTGGGGGTCACTTTAACTCCAAAAACATATTTTTTATTTTAGTTTTAATTTAGTATTAAATTAAATAAAATTAAACTAATAATTATTTTAAAATTAAATTAATAATTTGTTTTTATTTTAACTTTTATTTTAATTTTATTTAATTTCAAATTAAATTAAAATTTTAATTCTATTTAATTTTTTTAAAATAAAAATATTTAAACCCTAATTAAAGATTTCTCATCAATATTTCAACTAAAGGATCAGCCACGAGGAATTTGCCTCTTTTAAGGTGATCCCAAATCGATTTTCTCCATCCTGGCTGTGCTGGAGCCCAAAAGAAATCCCAGAAAAAAACCCCAAAAGAGCTGGAAATGTGAGAAATCCCAAACCTGTGAGTTCAGCTCAGCTCGAAATCCCATGAGGGTTTTATAGGGTGAGGAGGGGATTGTTTTGGGATGAAGAATGAGGGAATTTATTTGGGATTGGGAGCTGGGAAAGCGCCCAGCCGGGAAAATAAAGGGGATTTTAGGGGGGAATTTGGAATTTGGGGGTTTGACATTAGGTATGGGATCAGGAAAGGTTCAGGTGGGATTTGGGATCAGGGAGCAACCTCAGAAAAGGCTCAGGTGGCATTTAGGGATTTTGGGGATTTGGGATCAGGGATGGGATCAGGGAACAGCCTCAGGAAAGAGTCAGGTGGGATTTTGGGGTATTGGGGGATTTGGGACAGGGAACGAGGGATGGGATGAGAAGGAATGACCTTGGGTTCTCCAGGAAAACCTCTGGTGGGATTTGGGGGATTTAGGATTTGGGAACGAGAGATGGGATGAGAGAAAACAGCCCCAAGTTCTCCAGGAAAAAAGGCTCAGGTGGGATTTGGGGATTTTGGGGATTTGGAGGATTTTAGAGATTTGGGATCAGGGATGGGATGAGAGGGAATAACCTCAGGTTCTCCAGGAAAGGTTCGGGTGGGATTTTGGGGATTTGGGATCAGGGATGGGATTGAGGTGGCCTCCGGTGGCATTTTGGGATTCTCCTCCCAGAACGGCCTTCCCAGCCGTGCCGCAGCCGCCCAGCCGGGCGGAGTCCCCGTCCCCGGAGGGGTGGTGGCACTTGGGGACATGTGGTGGCCTCGGGATAATGGCGGGGCTGGAGGCCCTGGGGGCGGCCGAGCAGCTGCTGTCCCCAATTAACAACTCATTAACTCATTAACTCAACTCATTAACTCCGCAGCCCTGGGCCAGCCCCGGGGGTCGCGGTGCTCTCAGCGCTGTCCCCAAGGTGTGACAGCAGACGGGGCCACCAGCCCGAGAGGACAGCGTGGAGCGACAGCGGCGCCGGGGCGGGGACACTGCTCGGCCATCGTCCCCGGAGAGCGCGGAGACAAGGAGGGGACAGAGCGGGGACAGCCAGCCCTGTGTCGCTGCTGGGAACAGGGGACAGCCCCCGTGACACTCTTTGGGGACAGGGGACAAGCGACAGCCCCGTGTCGCTGTTTGGGGACAAAGGACAGCCCCGTGTCGCTGTTTGGGGACAGGATAGCCCCGCAAGGTCACCGAGGGCCACCGCGTTAGGCCGGGAATGTCACCAACGCGCGGTGACACCGCCGGCGATGACAGCGGATGTCACCGACAGGGCTGGCGCAGGGCACGGGGACAGTGACACGGGGCTGACTGTCCCTAAACAGTGACACGGGGCTGTCCCCTGTCCGTGTCCCCAAACAGCGACACGGGGCTGTCCCCTGTCCCCTCTCTGTCCCCAGCAGTGACACAGGGCTGTCTGTCCCCTGTCCCCAAACCCTGTCCCCTCCCTGTCCTCTCCCACCCCACAGATTCCCGCCCATCCCACACTCCCCAAACCCCCCCGGGTCATCTGTCCCCACCCCCTGGCGACATCCTGGGCCACCCCCCCAGGGCCACCACACCCCCCGGAATGTCACCGAGGCGCCACCCCTTTGTCCCCCTAGCCTGTCCCGGCCTCGGCCCCGCGCTATTTCTGTCCCGTCTGGTGACACCGCTGTCCCCAACCATACAAGGAGGCGGCCGTCACCCTCGGGGGAGGTCACTTGTCCCGAGGTGTCGCGGGGATTGTCACCCGCTCCTTCTGGCGGCTCCTGGCGACATTTGCTCGTGTTTGTCCCCGAGGTTTTGGGCTTGGCCCGGGATTAGCGCCCGCGGAAACAGAAATAACTCCTGGCCCCTGCCCTTGGGGACACTGGTGACCCTCGTGTCACCAGACTGGGGCTGGCTTGGGGACATTGGGGGACACTGGTGACCCTCGTGTCACCAGCCTGGGGCTGGCTTTGGGGACACTGGGGGACACTGGGGGACACTGGGGACAATGGGGACACCCCACCCCAAACTTCAGGACCCCACATTTGGGGAGGGAACAACCCCCAAAAGCTCGGGTGTCCCTGGGTGACCCCTAAGCTGCTCCAGGGAATCCCCCCAGGGTACGGGGACCCCAAAAGTGCTGCCGCCACCCCAAAAACCCCAGCCCGGAGCAAGGGACAGATTTGGGGTCACACCGAGAACTGGGGGGAGATTTTGGCTTCCCCTTTTTCTGCCACGGGGGTCCTCGAGGGGGTGTCCCCCCCTTCCCACGGCCACCCCATCCCAAATAACCCCAAAATTCGGGATCGGGATGTGCCACGTGAGGCTGGGAAGATTCAACCAGCCTCAAACCCTGCGGGGGGATTTGGGGTCACTCGGGTGGGATTTGAAGACCCCGGGAGGGATTTGGCGTCACCCGGGTGGGGACTTGGGGTCACCCAGGAGGGGATTTGGGGATCCCGGGTGGGGATTTGGGGTCACCCGGGTGGGATTTGGGGTCACTCACCGTGCGAGGGGATCCAGGGGGGTCGAGGGGGGCCGGGGACCCCGAATTCGGGGGGACGCGGAGGAGCCGCCGCCTCCCGCCGGCATGGCGGGATCCGCACCGGGATCACCGAGATTTGGGATCACTGGCACCGGGATTTGGGATCACCGGAATCGGGATCACCGGGACCGGGATTTGGGATCACCGGGCTCGTCACGGCGGGGAGGCGGCGCTGGAGCAGCCGGGGGAGTCCCGGGAACGGGGGTCTCGCCGTTTTGGGGGTTCGCGGTGAGGTGAAGGGTCCTGGTGACCCCAAAAATGCGGGTCCGTTCCCTCTCCCGGGGCTGCACCTGGTGTGGGGGTGCGGGGCTGGGTGAACCCCCTAAACAGTGACCCCAAACTGGGGGTTCAGGGCTGGGTAAACTCCCCCGGTCCTGGCCCTAAACTGGGGGTGCAAGGCTGGGTAACCCCCCCTAAATGCCGCCTCTAACTTTGGGGATGCAGGGCTGGATGCCCCCGTTCCTGGCCCCAAACTGGGGGTGCAGGGCTGGGTAACCCCCCCCTAAATGCCGCCTCTAAATTTGGGGATGCAGGGCTGGATGCCCCCGTTCCTGGCCCCAAACTGGGGGTGCAGGGCTGGGTAAACCCCCAAATGGCGCCTCCCAAACTGGGGGCGCAGAGCAGCGCCCCCTCCCCCCGCTGTCCCGGTTTTGGGGGCGCAGGCCTGGCTCCCCCCAGGTGCTTCCCCCGTTTGGGGGCGCAGGGCCGGTCCCCCCTCACGGTGTCCCCAACACGGGGGGGGGGGGGGGTCACCCCTTGGTCCCTCCTCCCCCTCCCCCATTCTGGTTGGGCCCCTCCCCCAAGCCACGCGCCCGCCATGTGACAGCCGCCGCCCCCTCCTTGTGTTTACATGATTGGACCAATCAGCGTCGTTCTAGCAACGCACCCTCGGAGCGGGGCAGGCGGGTTGTGACGACTCTTCCCATTTGGCAGAGTGCCTGTCAATCATCATCCAGCCGTGGGGTCTGGGGTTATTTACATAGCGCAAGGCCACGCCCACCCCTCCAAGGCCCCGCCCCAGCGCGTGATACCCGTCTGTCCCACGTGGGGAACGCGTGAGCTCAGCAAATCACAGCCCGCGGCAACAGCCAATCAGCAGCGCCGTTCGGTGGGTGGGCTCATCTATATGATTGACAGCTGACCGGTGCAAAAACAACGCGCTTAGTTTCCTTGCCGCCCAATCAGAGCGCTGAAGGGCGGGGCCACCCGGCAGGGCTGGCCAATGAGAGGCATGTGGGCGCGTCATCTGCAAGAGGGGTGGGGCCTGGCGGCGGCGGTGGCTGAGGGCGCGGAGCGGCTCCGGCCCGGCCCGAGGTACCGGGGGGTACACGGGGGGACGCGGCGGCCACAGCGGGGACCGCGCCCGGGGCACGGCGGGGACAGCACCGCCCGGGGGAGCGGGGACACTGTCCCCAGGAACCGCCGGGGATACGGGGGGCTCCGGGACCGAGCAGGCCCCGCTGTCCCGCGGGCTCCTGTGGGACTTGGGGAGGCGCCCGGTGGGCGCTGGGGCCGGGCCGGGCTCCTGAGGGGCCGTGCCGGGCTCCGCCGGGGCTGCTGGGCCGGTACCGCCGGGAACGGCAGAACAGTCCCCAAGTGCCCTCGGTGTGCGCCGGCATCGGCTCCTCCATCACATTCCCGTTTCCCTTCCTACCCCGTTATCCCATCCCATTCACGTTCCCATTATCCCACCCCATTCCCTTTCCTGTTCCCATTCCCACCCCATTATCCCATTCCCGTTCCCATTATCCCACCCCATTATCCCCTTCCCGTTCTCATCCCCCCATCCTATTCCCATTCCCACACCCCAATTCCCGATGGATCCCCACACACAAGGTCTCTACCCCCCAAATTCCCCCTCCAGCCGGGATTTGGGATATTTTTGGCCACGTTCCCATGGGATATTTTCCATGCTGGGTGTCCAGGCTGCAGCTGCTTCCTTCGGGATCCCGGGATGTGGGAAAGGTTTTCCTACAATCCGTGGGCTGTTTGTGGCTTCCCAAAACGTGGATTTATCCCGGAAACATTCAAGTTTGGCGTTTCTGTGGGGAATTTGGTGATTTTTTTAATGGAATCCTGTAATGGATTGGGTTGGGAAAAAACCAGCTTAAATCCCATCCAGAGACATTTTCTACCGTCCCGGGTGGGTCCAACCTGGCCTTGGGCACTGCCAGGGATCCAGGGGCAGCCCCAGCCAATCTGGGAATTCCAGCCCAGCCTGGAATTCCTTCCAACTATTCCGCAAAAATCTCCCCTTTCCCAGTGGGAAGCCATTCCCTGTGTCCTGTCCCTCCAGCCCTTGTCCCCAGCCCCTCTCCAGCTCTCCTGGAGCCCCTTCAGGGACTCTGAGGATTCCCTGGAGTTTTCCCTTCTCCAGGGGAATGTTCCCAGCTCTCGCAGGCTGGTTTGGAACACAGGAAGGGTTAACCAGCAGAATTCCTTCCCCAAACCGCTCCATCCCAGGGCGTTTTTTTTGGCACTGGGAATCCATTCCCTGTGTCCTAGAGGAGCAGGAGTCGCTTTTCCCACGGGCAGCAGGAACAGGCAGCGCTGCAATTCCCAGGAATTCCACAGGGATCCCTCCCCTCCGCCCCGTGCCGGCAACTTGCAGATGCCAGCTGATCCCTGTTGGTGTTTTTCCACGGCCTGGACACAATTCCCTCTGGAGCAGCTCCGATTTGGGCATCTCAGGGGCTCCTTTTCCCACCTGGAGCATTCCGCAATCCCACGGTTTTGCTGCTCCCCCCAAAAATCCCAAATCACAGCGGGAACAGGCGCTGTCCCCACGGGGAGGGAGCAGGATGGGGAATGAAGCTCCTGGAAATTCTGGAGCTGGAATTGTCCCGGGAACAGTGATAACTCCAGGATTGTCACCAGGAATGTCCCATTGCAGGATGAGGCCCATTATTCCATGGAAAACCAAATTTCCTGGGAAGGGACAATCCCCTTTCCCCACTGTCAGGGCAGGGAGTGACAGAATTGGGGTGGAAATCAAGGGGGAATTTCCCCAAATTATTTTAACTCTCCAAAGGGTAAAATCCTCCTGGAGTGCTGGAGAGAATCCAGACGAAACCCACAAGGGCTTGGGAAAGGAGCCAGGGAAAGTTAGGAATGTTCCCCTGGAGAAGGGAAAACTCCAGGGAATCTTCAGAGTCCCTAAACTGGGGACAAGGCCTGGAGGGACAGGACACAGGGGATGGCTTCCCACTGGGAAAGGGGAGATTTTTATGGAATATTTGGAAGGAATTCCCAGGTTTCCAGAGAGGAGCCTGGAAACAGCTCCAGGAGGAATTTGAGATGAGGTTCCTGAGCGTTCCTTGGATTGGGGTTTTTTTGGGGAAGATTTTTTCTGGGAGAATCAGTCAGAGCTGTGCTGGGATTAAAATAGAGCGGGATGAGATTATCCTGGATTGGGGCTGGAATTAGGCCATGGTTCCTCAGCAACTGAGAAAACTAGGAATGGGAAAACTGGGAATGGCAGAGCTGGGAAAATGGGAATGTGGGGCTGGGAATGGGGAAATGGGAATGGGGAAAATGAGGATGTGGGGCTGGGAATGGGGAAAATCCACACGGCCAGGAAAGGGGATCGAGAGGGGAATTTGGGATTCTGGGAAAGGGGAATTGAGATTTCCTGGAGTGGGAGGCACCAGGAGCTCCTGGAGCAGCGTTGGGAAGGTGGCCGGACCTGCTGGACCTGCAGAGCTGGGAATGGGAGGATCCATGGTTGGGAAAGATCCTTAGGAAGGGATCCAGGACTGGGAATTGAGCCTGGCCAGCTGATTTTTCATAATTCCCTGGAAGATTTCAGAGGGACCCAGAAAAGTGTCCAGGCCTCTCCTGCCTGGATTCCTCCATGGAATCCTGGAATTTGGGTGGGAAGGGACCTTAAATCCCATCCCAACACCTCCCACCATCCCAGGTGGATCCAAATCCATCCCAAGCTGGCCTTGGACATTCCCAGGGATCCAGGGGCAGCTCCAGCCAATCTGGGAATTCCAGCCCAGCCCCTCCCCACCCTCCCAGCCAGCAATTGCTGCCCAAGATCCCAGCCCAATGTCCCCTTTCCCAGTGGGAAGCCATTCCCTGTGTCCTGTCCCTCCAGGCCTTGTCCCCAGTCCCTCTCCAGCTCTCCTGGAGCCCCTTCAGGCACTCTGAGGATTCCCTGGGTTTTTCCCTTCTCCAGGGGAACATTCCCAGCACTCCCATCACCCCTGACCTCATTCCCAAAGTTCCCAAACTCTGGCATTTTTGGGGAGTGGAAATGATCCTTTTCAAGGATAACCCAGTCATGGATCCATGGATTGATGGATCAATGGATCAATTGATGGATTTGTAGATTGATGGATTGATGGATGGATGGATTTTGATGGACTGATAGATTCATGGAGAGATAGATTGAAGAATTTACGGATGGATGGATGGATGGATGGATGGACTGACAGATTTATGGATCCATGGATTTATGGATGGATGGATTGATGAAATGATGGATGTATTGATTGATAGATCCATGGACTGATAGATTGATGGATCCATGGATTGATAGATCCATGGATTTATGGATAGATTGAAGGATTTATGAATCTATGGATTGATGGATTGAAGGATTTATGGATCCACGGACTGAAGGATTGAAGGGTTGATGGATCCATGGATCGATGGATTAATGGAATGTTTTCTGATGTATTCATCATTCCATAGGTGGATGGATGGATCCATGAATCGATGGGTTTATGGTTTGATAGATTCATGGATTGATGGATTTATGGATTGAAGGATTCATAGATGGATTGATGGGTTGATTGACGGATTTATGGATTGATTGATGCATTGGTAGATTTATGGTTTGATATATTGATGGATGGATCCATGGATTGATGGATTAATAGATTCAAGGATGGATGGATCCATGGATGGACGGATTGAAGGATTTATGGATTGATGGATGGATGGATCCATGGATGGATGGATTTTTGGATTTATGGAACGGTTCCTGATGGATCCCAACACCCGTGACCCATTTCCTCATCACCAAATCTCACAAACCCCACCAGGATCAAGCCCACCCTTCCCTGCTGAAATCCCACGTCCCATATGGGATCTGGGCTGGCTTTGGGATCTCCCTCCCCTCCCTCATCCCTAAATCCCCCATCCCAGAGTCCCCAAGGATGAATGGCTCCGAGCTGGGCGGCACCACGGCGTCCAGCCCCAAATCCAAGGAGGATCCAGTCGGGAATGGGCACGAGGAGAAGGAGAACAACCCCTTTGCTGAGTACATGTGGATGGAGAACGAGGAGGATTTCAACAGGCAGGTGAGATTCCCGGGATTCCGGGGAATTCCTGGGATTCAGGGTATAGTCATCTCCTTGGGTTGGATCTGCCTGGAAAAAAGCTGGGAAAAACCCCTTTGATCTTTTGAGAGACCATTCCCGTCTGCCGAGGTTTTGGGATCTGCCTTCCCTTTCCTTTTTCTGGGATTCACCTTCCCTTTTCTTTTTGGGGTCTGCCTTCTCTTTCCTTTTTTAGGATTTGCCTTTTTTGGGATCTGCCTTCCCTTGCCTTTTTTGGGATTGGTTTTTCCCTTTTCTTTTTGGGATTCACATTCCCTTTCCTTTCCAGGATTGGTTTTTCCTTTTCCTTTTTTGGGATTCACCTTGCCTTGCCTTTTTTGGGACTTGCCTTTTTTTTTTGTGATTCGCCTTTTTTGGGATCTGCCTTCCCTTTCCTTTTTCAGGACTGTTTTTTTTCTCCCTTTCCTTTTTGGGATTCACCTTCCCTTCCCTTTTTGGGATTTGCCATTTTGGGATTGGTTTTTCCCTTTCCTTTCCAGGATTGGTTTTTTTTTTTTTTTTTCCTTTTTGGGATCTGCCTTTCCTTTCATTTTTTGGGCTTCACCTTCCCTTTCTTTTTTGGGATTCACCTTCCCTTTCCTTTTATGGGATTGGCCTTTTTGGGATCTGCCTTCCCTTTCCTGGAATTCCTGGGAAAAAAAGAGGCTTAGGAACCTTTCTGGATCTGCACAATTCCCTGACAGGGAAATTTGGGATTTGGGATTGGGGACTTTGGGATGAGAGCTGTGCCAGGTGGAAAACTCAGGTGGAAAGGATCTCCAAGGGCTTTCCCAGCCTCAGGAATTGCATGAGCTCCTTCCCACAGCCCCCTGGAAAAACCCCTGGCTAATCCCCACTGGAATTTCTCGGTGCAGGTGGAGGAGGAGCTGCAGGAGCAGGAATTCCTGGATCGCTGTTTCCAGGAGATGCTGGAGGAGGAGGACCAGGACTGGTTCATCCCAGCGCGGGATCTTCCCCAGGGAATGGGGCAGCTCCAGCAGCAGCTGCACGGGCTGGCCCTGGGGGAGGGGCACGGCCCCGAGGACATCCTGGTGAGATGGACCGGGAATGGGGCTGGGTTTGGGAATGGGCTGGGCTGGGGATTGTCCTGTCCTTGGAATTCTCCTTTCCCTGGGATTGGGCTGGCCTGAGGATTGTCCTGTCCCTGGATTTGTCTCACCCCTGGAATTTTCCTGTCCTTGGGACTGGGCTGTCATTGGAATTCTCCTATCCCTGGAATTGGCCCATCCTTGCAATTGTCCAAACCCTGGAATTCTCCAATTTCTGGACTTGTCCTGTCTTTGGAATTGGCCAGTCCCTGGAATTGGCCTGTCCTTGGAATTGTCCCATCCTTGGGACTTTCCTGTCCCTAGAATTGTCCAATTCCTGGAATTGGCTCATCCATGGAATTCTATCCTGGATTTGTCCCGTCCTTGGATTTGTCCCGTCCTTAGAATTGTCCCATCCTTGGGATTCTATGCCTGGAATTCTCCAATCCCTGGAATTCGCCAATCTCTGAAATTGTTCCATCCCTGGAATTGTCCAGTCCCTGGAATTGCCCTTGAATCCCTGCAGGTATCCAATACCAGGTTGGATCCACCTGGAAAAATGGGAAGTGCTGGGATTTGATGGGATTTATGGATCCATTCCCACCCATTCCATGATTCCATAAATTCCCTCTCCACATAATCCCACATTTCCATGGAAACCCCAAATCCCTGAGACTCCAAACTTTGGGAATCCTTAACAAGTCCCAAAAATCTGGGAATTTCCTTTGGAGGAAAAATCCCAAACCCTCAGGATGTGACAATCCCCAACACTGACAAATCCTATTTTTTCCCCC
Source organism: Sylvia atricapilla (assembly GCF_009819655.1). Classification (NCBI taxonomy): domain Eukaryota; kingdom Metazoa; phylum Chordata; class Aves; order Passeriformes; family Sylviidae; genus Sylvia; species Sylvia atricapilla. The sequence continues at coordinate 31,892,855 of NC_089143.1, forward strand.
TTCTTTTTTTTTCCAGAGCAAAAGCAACTTGAATCCAGATGCCAAGGAATTCGTGCCTGGAGTGAAATACTGACCCTTGGGAATGACCAGAGACTGATTCCCTGGAAATCTTTCCAGGGGAAAAAAAAAAAATAATGGGACAATTGGGAAGAGCCCAGAGCAGCTCCAGGCACTGGGATCTACTCCAGCTTCAAAAGTACTTTGATTTTTCCCTTTTTGTTTTTAATTTTTATTTTTATCAGCTTTTCCTCTCTTTTCTTTTTTTTTTTTTTTTTTCTTGGCAGTTTTTTGCTTTCTGGGATTTTTTTCCCCAAGTGGGGAAAAATACTGGAAAAAATTCTGAGGGAAAAATCAAGTTTTTGGTGCTTTGGTGGAGGAATTTTTTAGGGATCCCCAAAGTTGGTTTTTTTTTTTTTTTCCCCCCCTGATTTTCTGGAATGGGATTTTTTTTTTGGATCCCAAAATTCCTCCAGCTGGAAGCTGAGCAAAGGGGAGAATCCTGCCCAATTCCTGAAGGGTTTTTTAAAAGGGATTTTCCCCAAATTCCTTTTCCCCCTTTCAGGGAATTCCCTAAGTTCATCAAACACTACAGCCCTAATTCCTCGTGGATAAAATTCCAAGGAAAACCAGGGAGGGATTGGAATTCCTGGGAAAGGAGAGGGAATCCTCTGTTGGGATGACGGATATTTTGGGATTTGATATTTTGGGATGTGGTATTTTGGGAATATCCTAGTGCTGATCCCATTCCCTAGGATCCTGGAGTGGGATTTGTGTCTCCATCAGAATTTAATCCTGGGAATTTCCTTCCCCAATGGATTTCCATAATTCCCAAATGCTTCCAAGTGTCTAAAAGGTTCAGAAATCCAGAAGAAGGGGGAGATTTTCCAGGTCTGAAATCCCAAGTCCAGGTAAAGTCGTAGCTCCTTGGGATTCAGAATTCCTGTTCAGGGAAATCGGGAATTTTGGGGATTGGGAATCCCAAAGATTCCAGAGAAAGTGGGAGCTCCTTGGGATTGGGGAATCCTTATCCACAGAAATCATGAGCTTGTTGAGACTGGGAATCCCTACAGAGGGAAAACAGGAGCTCCTTGGGCTCAAGAATCCCTATCCAGGGAATGCAGGAGCTCCTTGGGATTGAGAATCCCTGTCCAGAGAAATCAGGGACTTTTGGAGATTGGGAATCCCTACAGAGGAAAAATAAGAGCTCCTTGGGATTGGGAATCCCTGGCCAGGGAAACCAAGAGCTCTTTGGGACCACCAGAGAAATCAGGAACTTTTTGGGATTGGAAATTCTGATCCAAGGAGAGCAGGAGCTTCCCAAGGTCAGAAGTGCTATCCAGGGAAATTGGGAACTCCTTGGGATTGGGATTCTCTATCCGAGGAAATCAGGAGCTATTTGGGACCACCAGAGATACCAGGAGTATTTTGGGATTAGAAGTCCCTGTCCAGGGAATGCAGGAGCTCCTTGGGATTGGTAATCCCTGTCAAGAGAAAGTGGTAGCTCTTTGGGGCTCAGAAATCCCTGTCCATGGAAATCAGGAACTTTATGGGATTGAAAATCCCTTTTCAGGGAAATCAGGAGTGTTTTGGGATTGGGAATCCCTATTCTGGGAAAACAGGTGTGTTCTGGGTTTGGGAATCTCTACAGAGGAAAAATAGGAGCTCCTGGGGGTCAGGAATCCTTATCCAGGGAAATCAGGAACTTTTGGCATTGGGAATCCCTGTGCAGAGAAAGTGGGAACTCTTTGGGATTGGGAATCCTTACCTGCTTCCAAGGCTCAGAAATCCAGGGAAAGGGGGAGATTTTCCAGGTCTGAAATCCCTCATCCAGGGAAAGTGAGAGTTCTTTGGAATTGGGAATCCTTAGCCAGAGAAATTTGGAACTTTTTGGGTGAGAAATCCCTATCCAGGAGACAGGAACTTTCTGGAGTTGGGAGTCTCTGCAGAGGAAAAACTGGAGCTCCTTGAGATTGGGAATCCATATCCAGGGAATGCAGGAGCTCCTTGGGATTAGGATTCCCTGTCCAGGGAAATCAGGAACTTTTTGGATTGGGAATCTCTATCCAGTGAAATCAGGAACTTTCTGGGGTTGAGAATCCCAGTCCAGAGAAATCAGGAGGTTTTGGGATTGGAAATCCCTACAGAGGAAACATAGGAGCTCCTTGAGGTTGGGAATCCTTATCCAGGGAAATCAGGAACTTTCTGGCATTGGAAATCCCTTTTCAGGGAAATTAGGAGCTCCTTGGGATTGGGAATCCCTGGCCAGAGAAGTCAGGAACTTTCTGGTATTGGGAATCTCTATTCAGAGAAATCGGGAGCCCTTTGGGATTGGGAATCCCTATCCAATGAAACCAGGAACTTTTTAGGATGACAAATCCCAAACCAGAAGAAACCAGGAGCTTCCCAGGCCCCCAATTCCTTCTCCAGAGGAAAGATGGAGCTGCTGGGGAATCCTGGGAATTTCCTGCTGGATCAGCCAGGGCTCACCCATCCATTCACCAGGAGCCACCGGAGCGTGAACAGGGTTGAGCTCATGGAATTCCCCAGCTCATGGAATTCCCAACCCCAAAACCCCATTTGGGGCCATTTTTCCCCAGGCTGGGCAGGATGGGTGGGATCCATCCCCTGGCGCAATCTCACATTTTTCCCCTCCTCCTTTTCCTGGTTTTCCTTGGATTTTTCTCCTCCAATTCCCTCTTTTCCCCACTCTCCCTCCCCACATGTTGTAAATTTCGGACGAGGTGTTATCCCAAATAAACTTTTTTTGGAAGGGAGCAGGGCCAGGATTTTCCTTGGAAAACTGTGGGGTCTCCTTGGCCCCTCCCAGGGGAATTTCCCTGGATTTCCTTTCTGGAAAAGCTCCCACAGGATTTTCCATCTTTTCTGGGCACTTTTTTTTTTCTTCCCTCTGGTAAAAATAACCCAAAAGGGTTTTTTTTTCCCTTTTCTTTTTTTTTTTTTTTTTTTTTAAGTGGCAATCACCCCAAAAGCTGCTCCAGCAGCTCCACGTCCATTCCCAGGTCATGGATGTCACACCCCTGATCCTAAACTTTGGGATTTCCTCCTCTTCCTGCTTTTCCTTCCTGTGCTGGCAGGCCCAGCACCCCAATCCCAACCCCGTTCCCAGTCCCATTCCAATCCCGTTCCCATTCCCAATCTCATTCCCAATCCCACTCACTCCCAATCCCATTCCAGCCCGGCCTCCTCAGGCACCCAAACAGGAATTTCCCAGGTCCCTTTTCCTCTCTTTCCCACAGCCCCACCCCCGTTTGGGATGTTCCCTGTCCCAGTAGGGAATGCAGAAGTGTTCCTGTTCCCATTCCTTCTGACCCCATCCCGATCCTATCCCGATCCCATCCAACCCCATCCTGACCCCATCCGGATCCCATTCCCATGCTCTTATTCCCATCCTGCCTCAGCTCCACATCCCTTGTCCATCCTGCCCCATTCCCACATTCCCATCCCCACATTCCTGGCTCCACTCTGCCCCATCTCCACAATCCCATTCCCATCCCAACTCTCCCATCCCAATCCCCATTCCCCATTCCCGCTCCCCTCGGGGCAGTGCAACCGTTTTATTGCCGAACCACACAAACCCCTCACCCTGACCCTGCTGCCGGGGCGCCCCGGTTTGTGGGCCCCCCGGGGGTATTTTTGGGACACTCCCGGGAATTTTGGGGCCTCCCCCGGGGTATTTTGGGGGTCTCCGGGCTCAGAAGACGTGCGTGTAGAAGACATCCACGTTGCCCTGGCGGTCCAGCGGCAGCGCCATCCCCACGCTCCTGGCTCCCAGCCTGGCCCCTCCCAGCGCCGAGGAACGTTTCAGTCTCAGCAGGCTGAACCGCGAGAAGACGCGGCCCAGAGCCTCATCCCGAGCCTGTGACAGCACCTGGATGAACCCTGCGACATCGGAGACACCCCGAGGGGGTCACGGGGACCCTAAAACAAACCCCAGATCCCTTCCCCGGCCCTACACTCACCGTCCTGCATCCGCTCCCAGCTGTTCCACACTGAGCCCACGCACACGATGGGCAGCCCCAGGTCACCCTGGAAAAGGCTCTGCCGGGGTGGGGACACTCAGCAGGGAACAATGGGACCGTTGTCACCTCCCCCAGGTGCGGTGTGGCCACAGGGAAGGGGTTACCTGGTGGATTTTGGGCAGCACGGCCACCACGTGGCGGGCCAGCACCTGGCCGGCTTTGGTGAAGATGTGGCAGCACAGGGGGTCACCTAGGGTGGCACCTGCGGGTGGCACGGGGACGTGTGGGGACACGCAGGGACATGGGACACCCCGCTGTCACCACCCCGACGGTGTCACCAGCCCAGGGGGTGGCACCGAGGTGTCACCACCCTGAGGAGGGCAGAGGGTGCCCGGGGCAGAGAGCAGGGAGTGGCATCGGCAGGGACAAATTGGACAGGGACAAGAGATAGGGACAAGGGGGACAGGGACAAACAAGACAGGGACAGACAGGTGACAGGGAAAAATGGGATGGGGACAGACAGGACAAGGACAAAGGGGACAGAGACAAACAGAACAGGGACACGGACAAAGGGGACATGGACAAACGGGACAGGGACAAATGGGACAGGGACAAAGGGGTGACAGGGACAATCATAGGACAAGGATAAACGGGACGGGACAAAGGGGTGACAGGGACAAAGAGGTGATGGACAAAGAAGTGACAGGAACAAACGGGAAGTACACAAATGGGACAGGGACGGACAAAGGGGTGACAAGGACAAATGGGACAGGAACAAACAGGTGACAGGGACAAAGAGATGACAGGGACAAACGGGACAGGTGACAAGGATGTCTCCAGGAAGGGTCCCTACCCTCTGCCAGTTTTTGGCAAAACCCGGCGAATTTGGATTTCTCGAAGGTTCTATAGAGGTGGGTCAGGAGCCCCATCCTGTCTGAGATCTGTGGGGTCGGCACAGGGGGCGTTTGGGGACCTCTCTGGGCACCCCGAGGTGCTGGGGGCAGCTGGGAGTGTCCCTGAGCCCCCCAGGACCCCAAAACACTGCCCTGAGCCCCCAGGACCCCAAAACACAGCCCAGGGCCACCACAGGACCCCAAAACACAGCCCAGGACACCAACACCCACCCCAAATCTCCTCCAGGACCTTTACACACACCACAAACGCCCTACAGGACCCTGACATCCACCCCAAAGCCCCTCCAGGACTCCAACACCCATCCCAAACCTGCTCTATGACACTAACACCCATCCCAAACCCCCTTTAGAACCCCAAAATCCGACCCAAACCCCTCCAGAACCTTGATATCCTCCCTAACCCCCTCCAGGACCCCAAAACCCATCCCAAACCACCTTCACGGCCTTGACACCCTGCCTGACATAGCCCACATCATAGGGTGGCACCTCCCATCCCAAACCCCTCTAGGACCTCAAAAACCCATCCCAAAGCTCCCCAGAACCCCAAAATCCATCCCAAACCCTCTCCACAACCCCAACACCCATCCCAAACCCTCCAAGACCCCTAATACCCATCCTAAAGCCCCTCTAGGACCCCAAAATCCATCCCAATCCCTCCAAGACTCCTGATACCCATCCCAAGGCCCCTCCAGGACTCCAACACCCATCTCAAACCTGCTCCAGAACCTTGACACCCATCCCAAACCCCCTCTGGAACCCCAAAACCCAACTCAAACCCACCCCAAACTCCCCCATGACCCCCAGCACACCTGGAAGTAGTCGAACATGGCCTGCCTGACGTAGCCCACATCGTGGGGTGGCACCTCCAGGTTGTCCATGCAGTCAAACACCATCTTCACGGCCTGGTGGGCGATCCAGTACGCTGAGGGGGGGTCAGCACTGCGGTCAGCCCCTCCCCGGCACCCCCAGAGCCCCCCGGGACCCCCCCAGACCCTCACCGGAGCCTTCGTCCCCCATCATGTGGCCCCAGCCCCCGCAGCCCGTCTCGGAGCCGTCGGGGTTAATGAGTTTGCAATTAGAGCCGGTGCCGGAGATCAGCACGATGCCACCTGCAGTGGGGGGGGGACGACAGTGACACCGGAACAGTGTCACCGGGATGGCCCCGAGGCTGTCCCCACCCCGGGAGGTGTCCTCACCGTGGTGGGGCCGTGGACATAGTGGGATGGGACTGAGAGAGTGGGAATGAGGCAGGATAGGGATGGGGGAGTGGTGGTGGGAGAGTGGGAATGGGACACTGAAATGGGAGAGTGGAATGGGGTGGGATGGGCATTGGGAAGGGGGATGGGAATGGGAGAGTGAGAATGGGGTGTGATGAGGGAGTGGGAATGGGGATGGTGATGGGAGAGAAAGGGAACGATGGGAGAGAAAGGGAATGATGGGAGAGAAAGGGAACAGGAGGAGAGGATGGGGCTGGAATGGGGATGGGAGAGCGGGAATGGGGATAGAGAAGTGGGAATGAGGGAGCAGGAATGGGGCTGGAAGGGACCAGGAGTGAGGGGATGGGACAGGATGGAGACAGGAGTGTGGGGCTGTGAGAGTGGAATGGGGCAGGATGGGAATGGGGCAGGATCAGGATGGGAACACGGAGCTGAGCTGGGGACACAGGGCTGGCTTGGGGACACGGAGCTGAGTTGAGGACACGGGGCTGGTCTGGGGACTCGGAGCTGGGTTTGGGGACACGGAGCTGAGTTGAGGACACGGGGCTGGGCTGGGGACTCGGAGCTGGGTTGGGACCCCAGTGCTGGGACTGGGGACACGGAGCTGGGCTGGGGACACAGGGCTAGGCTGGGGACATGGAGCTGGGTTGGGAACATGGGGCTGGGATTGGGGACATGGAGCTTGGCTGGGGACACAGGGCTAGGTTGGGGACACGGAGCTGGGCTGGGGACACGGAGCTGGGCTGGGGACACGCATCCGGGCTGAGGACATGCAGCTGCAGTCCCCACCGTGGTCGGTGGCAGTGGCCATGGCCCCCATGGCGTCGGTGGTGATGAAGTAGCTCTGGCTGAGGTGCGGGAAGCGCCGCTGGAGCTCCTCCCTCATCTTCCCCACCGCGTCCTGCTGGTCCCCTCCGCTGAGCGACAGCCCCTGTGCCACACCCAGGGTCTCTGTCACCCCCGTGGTGGCCCTGGGGGGGTGACACGGGGTTTGGGGACGGGGCTCACCAGGGAGCGCAGCGGCACCCGCGGGTCGGCACCCGCTTTGCTCTTGGCCTCGCTGACCATACGCTCGATCCTCTCCAGGCACTTCTCGGAGCCAATGAGCTGGGACAGGGCCCGGGGGACACGCTGGGGTCACCCTGCCACCATCCCGGGGGTCCCACGGGGATTCTGGGTACCCTGACGTCACCCAGGTTCCACCCCGGGGGTCCTATGCGGGTTTTCGGGTGAGGGGATGCCCTGAGCTGTGTCCCCAACCCAGCTCTGTGTCCCTAAATCAGCTCCATTGTCCCCAAATCAGCTCCATGTCCCCAGCCCAGCTCCACACCCAGCTCAATGTCCCCAACCCATCTCTGTGTCCCCAAACCCAGGTCCGTGTCCCCAGCCCAGGTCCATGTCCCCACACCCAGCTCCAAGTCCCAAACCCCGTTCCTCATGTCCCCCGTGTCCCACGGCCCAGGTTGGGGACAGGGCTGTCCCCCAGCTCACCCAGTGGTTGGTGCAGGGTCCCTCGATCTCGGCCAGGATTTGACCATCCCCGGACACCAGCACCACCTTGGAGTGGGTGCCCCCGCTGCGGGGAGGCGGGGGGACACTGCTACTCCACTGTCCCACCGAGTGGGGACACTGCCAGTGCCACCCCATTGTCCCCCATCCCACCGAGTGGGGACACTGCCAGTGCCACCCCACTGTCCCGGCGAGCGGGTGGACCCCACTCAGCGCTCCCCTGGGCTTCCGCCCCCGGGATGAGGGTCCCGAAATTTCGGGTGCTGCCCGCCCCGCCCCGGGCAGGGCTCGCAGGGACCCCCCGGCTGCCCCCCCGGAGCCCCCGCGCCCCCCTGGGATGGGGATCAGGGAATTGATGTGCGGGGGTCCCGTGGGGCGCCCCCCTCCCCCGGCGCGACCCCTCACCCCTCCACGCCGCCGAACAGGGACGCCATGGCCGCCGCTAGCCCCGCCCACCGCGCCCGGACACGCCCACCGCGCCCGGACACGCCCACCGCGCCGGGACACGCCCGCGCAGGGACACGCCCATGGCCCTTTATGGATCGTGGGCACGCCCACTACGAGCCGCTTCCCCATAGACACGCCCCTTAGGTGTGGCCCCGCCCATTGACTCGCCCAACTCCATATATGGTCATTTGCGATGCTCGTCCCTGTCCTCCCCCCGCCCCAGGTCCCTCTGTCCCCTCCTGTCCCCTCCCTGTCTCCGCCCTGTCCCCTCCTGTCCCTTCCCGGGGCCGCTGCTGATCCCACGGACACGTCAGGACTCTGCCCCGCCCTGTAGGGCCCCGGAGTGGGAGAAATCCCCCAAATCCCCCCTGTACCCACCGTGACAAATCCCCAAATCCCCCTGTACCCATCAGTGTCACCTGTGTCCCCTCACACCAGTGTCCCCCCACAGCAGCTGCGGGACCCCCCCGTGCCCGAGGCCAGCGAGGTCACAGCTGAGCCCCTGCAGGGGGCAGGGCTCGGCAGGGGACAGAGGTGACACTGATGGCAGAAGTGACAGCTCAGTGTGGGGGACAGAGGTGACAGTGATGGCAGGAAGTGACAGCCAGAGCTGGACCCACACTGGGGACAGAGAGGGAGGGATGGATGGAGGGAGAGGAGGGAGAGGGGAAGAGGGGAAAATGATGGGAAAAGGGATGGTAGATGACGGACGGATGGATGGATGATGGGTGACCGATAGATGGATGATGGATGGATGATGGATGGATGATGGATGGATGATGGAGGGATGATGGATGGATGATGGAGGGATGATGGAGGGGTGATGGATGGATGATGGATGGATGATGGAGGGATGATGGAGGGGTGATGGATGGATGATGGAGGGATGATGGATGGATGATAGATGATGGATGGATGATGGATGGATGATGGATGATGGATGATGGAGGATGGGTGATGGATGGATGATGCATGGATGGATCCATGGATGGATGGACAGACAGACAGGAGTTCTGGGCACACCAAACTGAAAGTAAAGGTGACAATGCGGGACAGGCAGGAGGAGGAGCTGGGACAGCTGTCCCCAGCTGGGGACAATGGCACAGAGACCAGAGGAGGGGACAGGTGACCCAGCATGGGCAGGAGCTCCTTCCCACCTGGCAGTTCCAGCCAGGCCACTCAAAATCCCAATTCCCAACTCCCAAATCCTATATCCCACACCTGACACAGCCACATCGCCACTGCCAGGCCTCCTGTGGTCCCAGGACACTGGATGGGGACACAGCGGGGACAGGGACACAGCCGGGATGGGGACACGCCAGGATGGGGGAAGGATGGGGACACACCGGGATGGTGACACCACCTTCCTGGGACTGGGATGGGCTCCCCCAGCCCTTCAGTGGGGGGTGACAGTGACCCCCGGGCCTAGGGGTGCCCCTTGCCCTATGTCACCTCCTTCTGGAAACTGTCACCTCTCCTTACCCTGTGTCACCTCCTCCTGGGTGCTGTCACCTCTCCTTGCCGTTTGTCACCTCCTCCTGGGGACAGTCACGGCCCCTCCCCGGCCACGGAGACCCCCGGGATTATCCCGAATTTCCAGCCCGGGGGTCCCAGAGGCCCCGAGGCAGGGGAGGCGGCGGCAGGGGAAGGGTTAAAGCGCGGAGTGCGCAGCCCCCCCCCGAGCCCCCCGTGCCCTCATTAACTCCTGGTGGCACCAGCCAGTCTGGGGACAGCGGGGACACGGGGACCGCCGCCTTTTGTCTCTCAACTTGTGGCAAAGTTGGAGCGGAGCTGCCGGTGAGTCCGGGGCGTCCCCACGAGGGTTGGGGACAGCGCTGTCCCCGCTGCCACCCGCTCGGGGACCAGGACAGGAGGGTCCCCGGGACCCCCTGGCTGTGTCCCCAACCCGGCCGAGGTGGGGACCGGCGGGATGAGAGGCACGGGGTAAGACACGGAGGTTTTGGGGAGAACGGGCAGAGAATCTCAGCCCGGGAAGGGGGTGCGGGATTTTGAGGGTGCTCCAGGGACACCCCGACCCCACGGGAGCCCCGGGATTCCCGGGTGGATCCATCCCCGGAGCTGCTGTGGGTAACGGAGGGAGAGCGAGGGCAGTGGGGTGGGGAGGGGACATGGGCACGAGAGACCCCAAAGCCAGGATGAGACTCCCAAAGCCGGGATGAGACATCAAACCCGGGCTGGGGTCCCCAAAACCGGGCTGAGCGCCCCAAAGCCGGGCTGGGATCCCCAAAGCCAGGCTGAGACCCCCAGAGCAGCGCTGAGCCCCCAAATCTGGGCCGAGACCCCAAATCCTGGCTGAGCACCCCAAATCTGGGCTGAGTGCCTCAAAGCAGCGCTGATCCCCCAAAACCGGGATAAGATCCCCAAATCTGGGATGAGACCCCAAAGCTGGGCTGAGTGCCCCAAAGTTGGGCTGAGTCCCCAAAACTGGGTTGAATGCCTCCAAGCTGGGATGAGCCCCTCAAATCTGGGCTGAGCACCCCAAAGCCAGGCTGAGACCCCTCCATTATCCTGGGCTCAGCCCCGCTCCACCCCCTGAGCATCCCCTGGGTGCCCAGATCACGGTGGATCCAGCTGGGAAGGGAGGGAAGGGAGGAAGGCCCAGCCAGGAATGGCTCCATTCCATGTGGGAAAGTGGATTTTGGAGTATTTTGGAGGGGTTGGGTTGAATTTTGGGGTCTGGAACCATACGGCTGCCGCTGAGTCGGGATGAGAGCAGCACCAGGGACATCCCGGGGACATTCTGGCCTGAGGAGGAGGATGGTGAGCGGAGAAACGGGAATGGGGCAGTGGTGGGGTGGGGCAGGCGGCTGCTCCATGGCCAGGCGGCTGTTTGGGTTGGATTTGGGGTGCCCATCCTGAGCAGATGATCCCGTCCCCATCCTAAATAGATGATCCCACTCCCGTCCCCATCCCGAGTGGATGATCCCACACCCGTCCCCATCCTAAATGGATCATCTTGCACTCCTCCTGAGCCGATGATCCCACACCCAGCCCCATTCCAAATGGATGATCCCACACCTGTCCCCATCCTGAGCGGATGATCCCACACCCGCCCCCATCCCGAGTGGGTGATCCTGCCCCCATCCCAAATGGGTGATCCCATTCCCATCCAGAGCAGATGATCCCATACCCGTCCCAAATGGATGATCCCACACTCGTCCCCATCCCATATGGGTGGTCCTATCCCATCCTGATGATCCCACACCCATCCCCACCCTGGCCCAGCAGCACCGGAGCCGTGGCGGTGCCCGAGGGCTCTGGCACCACACAGGATCACAGCCACCAGTACTGGGACAAAGGACGGCCCAGGAGAGATGGGATGCAGGGAATGGCGCCTGTCTGTCTGTCGTTCCTTGTGCTTGGTGACCTTCCTGCAGCTCTGGAACCCCAGAGATCCCAGGCGGTGAGCTATCTGTGCCATTTCTAGAATCTGTCCAATTGTCCATTTGTCTGTTTGTCCATTTGTCTGTCCATCATCCATCCATCTTTCATCATCCATCATCCACCCATCCATCATCCACCCATCCATCATCCATCCATCTATCATGCATCCATCCATCCATCACCCATCCAGGAATGGCGGGCAGGGAGGTGACAGCGCTGTGCCCTGTGGTGGCGGCACTGAGGACACCGATGGCTCCGGCCTGTCCCAGGTGCTGTCATGTACGTCATGGAGCAGCCTCGGCTCTGAGGGCTGGGGATGAGCACTGGGATGTCACCGTGACCTTTCCGTCTGGGAATGTCACCCGTGGTCACCAATGGGGCACTCGCCCACGCTGGCCCTATGCTGGCTGGGGACAGGGACAGGGAATGGGGACAGGGAATGGGAATCGGGAATGGGAATAAGGACAGGGAATGGGGACAGGAACAGGAAATAGGGATGGGGACAGGGACAGGGAATGTCCCGTCTCTGCTGGGATCGGGGCCCCTCCCTTGGGGCAGGGGTCATTAATGGGGTCAAAGTCAAAGGGACTGAGAGGCGCCGCTCATTAAAGCTGATCGGTGCATCGCTAATTGATATTATTACCGCTAATGAGCGGGGGGGGGGGTGGTGGTGGGGGGGAGGGAACCTCCCCGGAACCTTCCGGAACAGCCCCGCCCCCCCCCACACCCTCCCCTGTGCCTCAGTTTCCCCCGCCCCGCCTGTGGGGACACGTGGCGATGTCACTGCCCCGCCCTGCGCCACGTCCCCGCGTGCTGGGGGGGACGGGGAGGGAAGGCGACACCGGGCTGTCCCCTGGGGCCACCCCGGGGTTGGCGGCGGTGTCACACGCCTGACCTATTTCGGGCTGAAAACGAGTTAATGGCTCCCGAGAAGGGGATTGTCTTCTTCCGCCTCACCGGAGGCGTTTGGGGACGCGCTGGTGGCACCAGCCTCGGCGTCACCCGAGGCTGGTGGCACCTCCTTGGCGTCACCCGAGGCTGGTGACATGAACCTCGATGTCACCCGGGGCTGGAGGCACCTTCCCGGTGTCACCTGGGGCTGGTGGCACTGCCCACCTGGCGGTGTCGCGACAGTGACAATGACAGTGACAATGGGACCCCTAAACCCCCACCGAGGGCAGACAGAACCCCAAAACCCGGCTGGGGTGACACGGGATCCCCAAAGCCAAACTAAGGTGACAATGGGACCCTCGAACCCGGCTGGAGTGACCGTGGGTCCCCCAAGCCCCCACCGAGGGGACCCTAAAATCCGGCTGAAGGGACACGGGACCCCTGAAGCCGTGACAAGGGGAGATGTGACCTCCAAACCCGGTTGAGGTGACAATGGCACCCCCAAACCCGCCTGAGGGGACAATGGGATCCACAAACCCCCACCTTTCCTGAGAGATCCCCCTTCTCCTGACTGCTCCCCACCTTTCCTGATCGATTGATCCCCCTTTTCCTGATCGATCCTTCACCTTTCCTGATGGATCCCCCTTTTCTTGATCGACCCCCCCCACCAATGATCCCCGTTTTCCTCCCTGCTCCCCGCCATTCCTCATCGATCCCCCTATCATTCCTGATCGCCCTCCCTTTTCCTGATTGATCAGCCCACCTCCCCCGATCGATCCCCCCTTTTCCTGATCGATCTCCCTTTTCCTGATTGATCCCCCACCTTTCCTGATCACTCCCCTTTTCCCACCCCCTCCCCCTTTTCCTGATCCCCCCGTTTCCCGACTGCTCCCGTTTTCCTGATTGATCCCCATCATTCCTGATCGACTCCCCACCTTTCCTAACTGATCCCCCCCCTCCTTTCTGACTGCTCCCCACCTTTCCTGATCGATCCCCCCTTTTCCTGGTCGATCCCCCTTCTCCTGGCTGCTCCCCACCTTTCGTGATCCTCCCATCATTCCTGATTGATCCTCCTTTTCCCGACTGCTCCCCCTTTTCCTGATTGATCCCCCTTTCCCTGACTGCTCTCCATCATTCCCGACTGCTCCTCGTCATTCCTGATCCCTCCCTTTCTCTGATCGATCCCCGTTTTCCTGACTGCTCCCCACCATTTCGGATCGATCCCCCACCTTTCCTAATTGATCCTCCCATCCTTTCTGACTGCTCCCCTTTTTCCTGATTGCTCCCCTTTTTCTGATCCATCCCCCCCACCTTTCCTGATCGTTCCCCATCATTCCTGATTGATCCCTCCATGATTCCTGATCGATCCTCCCTTCTTCCTGACTGCTCCCCCTTTTCCTGAATAGTCACCCCGCATGATTCCTGATCGATCCCCACAGCTTTCCCGATTGCCCCACGCTTTTTCCTGATCGATCTCACCTCCTTTCCCGATCAATCCCCCCACCGTTCCTGACTGCTCCCCCTTTTCCTGACTGCTCCCCATCATTCCTGATCCATCACTCCTGATCGATCCCCCGCCTTCCCCGCCCGCTGCCGCGGTCCCGTGGGTCTCCCTCCCCCGTCCCGCCGTTCGGCCGCCGCGGGCGGGCAGGGCCGGTCCCCGGCCGCGGTTCATTCACGGTTCGGGGGGCGCGTCAGCGCTGAGCGGAGCTGACAGCAGCAGCTCGGGAGGAGCGGATCGGGCAGGGCTGACCGGAGCCTGAACCGCGGCTCCGCATGGAGCCGATCAGCGGCGGGCGGGGAGCGGGCAGGGAGCGCGGCCGGGGCCGGGCGTGCCCGGCTGTCAGCGCCGCTCAGCGCGGCCACGCGTGCGGGGACAGCCAGCGGGACAACGGGATACTGGGATAACGGGGTGGATAGGATCTGTGGGGCGGGATGGGATCCGTGAGAATGGGATCCATAGGGTGGGATGGGATCCATGGGATGGAGCGGGGACGGGGCCGGGCGTGCCCGGCTGTCAGCGCCGCTCAGCGCGGCCATGCGTGCAGAGACAGAGAATGGGATCCTGGGATGATGGGATAATGGGTTGGGATCTATGGGATAGTGGGATCTATGGGATGGGATCCATGGGATGGGAATAGGGATGGAGCAGGGAGAGAGCAGGGTGTGCCCGGCTGTCAGTGCCCGTCAGCGAGGCCATGCATTCAGGGACAGGGATAAAGGGATAATGGGCTCCATGGAATAATAGGAACGGGAATGGGATCCTGGGATAATGGGATACTGGGATACTGGGATACTGGGGCAATGGGATCCATGGGATGGGAATAGGGATGGAGCAAGGGCAGAGCGGGGCATGCCCGGCTGCCAGCTCAGCTCAGCACAGCCATGCGTGAGGGGACAGGGAGCAGGATAATGGGATACTGGGGTCTATGGGATAGGATCCATGGGATGGAGTGAGGAGAAAGCAGGGTAGCCATGCCTGTGGGGACAGGGAGCAGGATAATGGGAATGGGATTCATGGGATGGGATGAGGTGGGAATGGGAACAGGAATGGGGAATGGGAACAGTGGGATGGGGAATGTGGGAATTGGGAATGTGGGAATGCGGAGGGCAGAAATTGTGTCTGGGGGGTGGAAGGAGGGTGAGTAACTCCGGACAGGGAGATGTGAGTGGGATTGAGGTCAAATCCCATCCACGGGGCTTGGAAACAAAATCCCATCTGCAGGGATTTGGGGGCTTGGGAAAAAAACCTCAAACTTCCCAAGGGAGACTCAGGATTTTGGTGGGGGCAAAATCCCATCCATGGGGATTTATGGGATTTATGGGATTTGCAGGGAAAGACCCCTCCAGAAGGATTTGGGGGGAACAAAGCCCGCCCCCGCCATGAGGACAAACCAAACCTTGGAGGTGCCAAAAACGATCCCAAAAAATATGGGGGAGACCCCAAACTCCTCCCCAAGGACCCTGAAAAACTTCTGGAAGCTCCAACCCCAGATCCCTGCAGGGCTTTTGGGGTCGGATTCGGGATGGGGGAGGCCGTGGATGCTGTGGGGTCGGATTTGGGGGCGGGAGCAGCCAAAAGCTCCATCAGGAGCTGGGAAAGGGGAGGGGGAAAAAAGGGAAAACCACCAAATTTTTCACGCCTGGATTGGCCTGCAGCTCCCGGAGGGGCTTGCCAGGAACTTCACGGGGTTTTGGGTTTGGTGTGGAAATGGGAAAAACGCAGGGAAGAGGAAAAAAAATCCTAAAAGGAAAAAAAAAAAAAAGAAAAAAAAAAAAAAAAAAGAAAAAAAAAAGAAGAAAAAAGGAGAAAATAGCCCTAAAAATAACTGTCAAAATAGCCCTAAAAATAACCCGGCTGGAAGAGGCTGAAAATCCCAAATCGGGGATGGGGATGTGGGGATTTGGGGGGACAGAGAGGGGACCAGGGGAGGAGTGTTTGGGGTTTTTGGGGTGTTTGTTTGGGCTGTTTGGGGTGCCCAGAACACGTGGGGTTCACAGAGGTTTTGGGGTATTTGGGGGTTTTGGGGTGTCTGGGGTATTTGGGGTTCACAGAGGCTTTGGGGTGTTCAGGGTGCTCGAGGTTTGGGTAGCTGGGGATTTTGGGATGTTTGAGGTGTCTGGGATATTTGGGGTGTTTGAGGTACTTGGGGTGCTCCAGGTTTTGAGTGTTTGGGGTTTTTGGGGGTGCACAGGACATGAGCGGTTCACAGAGGTTTTGGGGTGTTCGGGATATTTGGGGTCTCTGGGGTATTTGGGGTGTCCAGGACCCCTGAGGTTCACAGGGATTTTGGGGTTTCTGCCGTGCCCGGAGTTTTGGGGTCGCTGCAGTCCTCAGCTGGCTCCTGAAACAGGCAGAAAAAAAAAAAAGGGGGGGGAATTTGTGGGGAAAACGCGAAAATTGGGGTGGGAGGGACACGGGGACGGGACAGGGGGACAGGATGGGGACACAGGGACAGGATGAGGACATGGGGACAGAATGAGGACACAGGTCAGGACACAGGGATGGGACTGGGGACGCAGGGACAGAATGAAGACACGGGGATGGGATTGAGACAAGGGGACAGGATGGGGACACAGAGATGGGGACACAGGGACAGGATTGGGGACATGGGGACAGGATTGGGGACATGGCGACGGGACTGGGGACAGGACTGGGGACACGGGGATGGGGCAGTGGGACAGGAGGGGGACACAGGACAGGATGGGGACACAGGGACAGGATGGAGACATGGGGACAGGACTGAGGACACGGGGACAGGATGGGGGACACGGGCATGGGGACAGGGGAGGGGACAGCGTCCGGCCGCAGCCCCCCGCTAGGGGTCATCTCTCGGTCACCTCTCGGTCACCTCTCGGTCACCGCTGTGTCACCGCTCGGTCACGGCGGCCCCCCGGGTCACACGTGCCAGGCCGCGTTAGCGCCTCCCGACACTTTGTCACCCCCCGGGCCGGCTTTTGTTCCCTCCGTCCGCGGGGACACTTTGTCTCTTCCCCCCATTTTGCCCCCCCTCCCCTTTTTGTCCCCCCGTTTGTCTCCCCCTTTTTGTCCTGCCATCCCCGGGGATGCCTCATTTGGGGGGTACCCCGAAAATAACGGGGCGCTGCGGGCTGTGGGGTTTGACACCGCTTTTCTTGAACCCCACGAACCCCCAAAATAACCCCCCCAGGACACCCAAAATGACCCCTCCAGAACCCACCAAATGAAGCCCCCAGAACCCCTGAAATGAGCCCCCCAAACCCCCCAAAATGAAACCCCAAAACCCCAAAAAGGAACCCCAGGACCCCAAAACGAGCGCCTCACTAAGGAACCATGCCGGACCCAAAAATGCGCCCCCAATACCCCCAAAACGAACCTCCGCACCCCAAAATGAACCTCCAGGACCCCAAAACGAGCACCCCCAAATAAAACTGCCCTAGACCCCAAAATGAGCACCCGAACACCCCAAAACGAACCTCCAGAAACCCTAAAATGAGCTCAAGACCCCAAAAGGAAACATCCACGATCCCAAAATGACCCCTCAGTACCCCAAAAACGAAGTCCCCAAAATGAGTCCCCCTGGACCCCAAAACGAGCACCCCAAAATGTAACCACCCCAGAGCGAACCCCCGCACCCCAAAATGAGCCCAGGACCCCAAAACGAACCTTCCAGCACCCTAAAATGACCCCTCAACACCCCAAAATAAACCTCCAGGACCCCAAAACGAGACCCTCTGCACCCCAAAATGAAAACCTTAAAAACCTCAAAAATTAACCCCCCCAGCACCCCAAAAACGACCCAGGACGCCAAAACGAGCACCCCAAAATGAACCCCCCAGACCCCAAAACCCGCACCCCAAAATAAAACCGTCCCGGACCTCAAAAGACGCACCCCAAACCCCTCCCGGTACATACCAGTGTGGGGTTTGGGGGTCCTTAAATGGTTTTGGGGGATCCCTACACACTTTTTGGGAGGGTGACTCTGCGGTTTGGGGTCTCTGTGCAATTTTGGGGTCCTAGTACAATTTTGGGGGGTCCCTGACTGTTTTGGTGTTTCCTTCACACTTTGTAGATTTTTTGGGGGACTCTGCAGAGTTTGGGGACCTTCCCTGTACATTTTAGGTGTTCTCCGCCCAGATCAGGGATCCCTTCCATGTTTTGGGGTCCCTCCCGCCGCGTTTTGGGATCTCTGCACCTTTTGGGGTCCTTGTAAAATTTTAGGGTTTTCTTCGAAATTTGGGCTCTTGATACATTTTCCATGGTCCCACAGATTGTGGAAGATCTCATCCCCATTCTCAGCTCCCCACACACATTTTTGGGGTCCCCACACACACTTTTGAGGGCCCGCCTCACATTTGGGGTCTGTGGAGTTCTCCGAGTCTGCAGGGGGCGCTATGCCGGAAAAAAAGGCCGCCCCTTCTCGCCTCTCATTGGTTCCGGTGCCGCCCCTTCCCGCGTTTCATTGGTTCCGGTGCCGCCCCGTCCCGCCTCTCATTGGTTCCGGTGCCGCCCCTTCCCGCGTTTCATTGGTTCCGGTGCCGCCCCTTCCCGCGTTTCATTGGTTCCGGTGCCGCCCCTTCCCCGCGTCTCGTTGGTTCCGGTGCCGGGCCCGGAGCGGGAGCGGGACCGGGAGCGGCCCCGGGAGCGGCCCCGGGAGCGGCCCGGCCCCGCCATGTGGTTCATGTACGTGCTCAGCTGGCTGTCCCTGCTCGTGCAGGTGGCTTTTGTCACCTTGGCCATCGGTGAGAGCGCCCCGGGGCGCGCGGGAAAACGGGGTTGGGCCCGTTCCGGGTGTGTCGCGATATATCTGGAAGGGGTTAAAGGGCGAGAAGGGCTGAGGGGAGGAGGGAGCCGCCGGAATTGGGAGGTGCTGAGGGCTCAGGGTGTCCCCAAAGTTTGGGGTCCCTGGGTGTCCCCCAGCCCTCAAAGTGTCCCCAGTGTTTAGGGTCTCTGTGTGTTCCTCAACTCTCAGAGTGTCCCCAAAGTTTGGCGTCTCTGTGTGTCCTCGGAGTGTCCCCACGGTTTGGGTTCTTTGGGTATCCCCAAGCCTGTGAAGTGTCCCTAAGATTTGAGGTCCCTGAGTGTCCCCAAGCCCTCGGAGTGTCCCCAGGATTGGGGGTCCCTTGGTGTCCCCCCAAGGGCTCAGAGTGACCCTGAGTTTTGGGGATTTCTGGGTGTCTCCAAGCCCGTGAAGTGTCCCTGAGACTGGCGGTCCCTGCGTGTCCCCAAACCCTTAAATCACAGCAGGAATTGGAAGTCCCTGGGTGTCCCTGAGATTTGGGATCTCTGTGTGTCCCTGAGCCCTTAAATTGTGCCCAAGACTGGAGGTCCCTGTGTGTCCCCGAGATTAAGGGTCTTTGGGTGTCCCCAAGCCCTCAGAGTGTCCCTAACGTTGGGGGTGTGTGGGTGTCCCCAAGCCCTTAAATTGTCCTCAAGATCTGAAATCTCTGGGTTTCCCCAAGTCCTCAGAATGTCCCCAAGATTTAGGGTCACTGAGTGTCCCAGGGGTTGGAGGTGCCTGCGTGTCCCCAAGCTCTCAGTGTCCCCAAGGTTTGGGGCCCCTGGGTGTCCCTGAGGGCTCAGTGTCCCCAGCTTTGGGGGTCTCTGGGTGTCCCCGAGCCCGTGAAGTGTCCCTATGATTGAGGGTCCCTGGGTGTCCCCAAGCCCTCAGGATGTCCCCGAGGTTTGGGGTCCCTGGGTGTCCCCGAGCCCTTAAATTGTCCCCAAGATTTGAGGTTTCTGGGTGTCCCTATGATTGAGAGTCTCTTGGTGTCTCCAAGGGCTCAGAGTGACCCCAACACTGAGGTGTCCCCAAAATTGGGGGTTCCTGAGTGTCCCCAAGCCTGTGAAGTGTCCCTGAGATTGAGGGTCCCTGAGTGTCCCCAAAGGGCTTAGAATGTCCCTGAGATCTGGGGTCCCTGAGTGTCCCTGAGCTCTCAGAGTGTCCCCAGGGATGTCACAGGGGAGGTGACACAGGTGACGGAGGTGACACAGGGTGTCACGACGAGATGACACAGATGACAGGTGGCACAGGTGACACTGGGGAGGTGACACAGGTGACACAGGTGATGGGTGACGCAGGTGACATGGGGAGGTGACGCTGGGGAGGTGACACAGGTGACAGCCGTGTCCCTGCTGTCCCCCAGCGGCCGGGCTCTATTACCTGGCGGAGCTGATCGAGGAGTACACCGTGGTCACCAGGAGGATCATCAAATACATGATCTGGGTGAGCAGTCTGGGGAATTCCGGGAATGCTGAGATAAATCTGGGAAGGTCCAGATTATCGGGAAAATCAATGAAAATCATTAAAGGAATCACAGAAATCCCACAAAAATCCCATAAAAATCCCAATAATCCCACAGAAATTCCACAAAAGCCTCACAAAAATCCTGTAAAAATCATGAAAGAAATCACAAAAATCCCACAAAAATCATAAAAATCCCATAAAAATCACACAAATCACTAAAAAAAAAAATCACAGAAATCCCACAAATAGAATTTGAAAAAGCGCAGAACTCCCACAAAAACCCCCCAAAATCCCCCCAAATTCTCACAAAAAAACACATTAAAATCTAAGAAATCCACCAAATCCCACAGAAATCCCATAAAAAATCATTAAAGCAGTCATAGAAATCCCACAAAAATCTCAAAAATCCCATGAAAATCCCCCAAAATTCCAAAAAATCCCCCGATCCTCACAAAAATCACAGAAATCCCATAAAAATCCACGAAATCCTGCAGAAACCCCACAAAAATCCTATAAAAATCTGACAAAATTTAAAAGAAACGCCCACAAAACCCCCACAGGGATCCTGCAAAAATCATTACAGGAATCACAGAAATCCCACAAAAACCCCACAAAAATCCCCTCAATCCCACAAAAATCCCATAAATATCCTCCAAACCCCACAGAAATCCCACAAAATCACTGAACAAATCATAGAAGTCCCACAAAAATCAACCCAAATCCCACAAAAAACCCCCAAAAATCCCATAAAATTCTCCCAAATCCCCCAGAAATCCCAAAAATCCCTTAAAAATCCCCCAAACCCTGGGCTCGGGGTGGGATTTGGGGTTTTTCGGGTTGGAATTGGGGTTTTTATGGTGGGATTTGGGGTTTTTGGGTCTCTCAGGGTGAGATTTGGGGTCTTGGGGGTGGGATTTGGCGCATTAAGGTTGGATTTGGGGTTTTTAGGACTCTCGGTGGAATTTCGGGTTTTTGGGATGGGATTTGAGTTCTCAGGTGGGATTTGGGGTTGCCATGTAGGGATTTGGGGTTTTTAGGATAGGATTTGGGGTTTTCAGGGTCGGATTTGGGTTTTTTTGGGGTGGGATTTGTTGCTCTCAGGTTGGGATTTGGGATTATAATTCCCTTTTTCCCCATTTCTTGGTGTTCTTTCCCCAGTTTTCCTGGTGGGATTTGGGGCTGGAACTGTGGGATTTGGGGTTTTTAGGGTGGAATTTGACGTTTTAATGTTGGGATTTGTGGTTTTTCATGTGGGATTTGGTGGTTTTAGGATGGAATTTGGGGTTTTTATGACGGAATTTGGGGCTGTAATGGTGAAATGTGGTGTTTTTATAATGGAATATTGCATTTTTTATGGTAAAATTTAATATTTCAAAATTTCCCAAATTTTTGGTGTTTTTCCTCAGTTTTCCTGGTGGGATTTTGGGTGGTTTTTTTTGGGTGGAATTTGGTGTTTTCATGTTGAGATTTTTGGTTTTTAGTGTAGAAATTCCCATTTTAACCCAATTTCCCCCATTTTTGGGTGTTTTTTCCCCAGTTTTCCTGGTGATTTTTGAGGCTCCAATTATGGAATTGAGTGGTTTTACGATGGAATTTTTAGGTTTTAGGATGAAATTTGGTTCTCTCAGTCTGGAACTTTGTGGTTTTAGTGTAGGAATTTAGATTTTAACCCAAAATTTCCTAATATTTTATATTTTCCCAAATTCTCCTCACATATCCTGCTGGGCCTGTTCGTGTGTGAGCAGTTCCCGCGTCCCTGGGGCCATTTGGGGTTTTTAGGGTGGAATTTGGGGTTTCTGTGATGTAATTTGATGTTTTTAGGATGGAATCTTCGGTTTGCAGGATAGAATTTGTGAGGTTTGGGGTAGGAATTCCCGTTTTGACCCAAATTTTTGCATTTTTTTGGTGTTTTCCTCCAGTTTTCCTGGTGGGGTTTTGGGCTCCAGTTGTGGGATTTGGGGGTTTTATGATGGAATTTGGGGATTTTATGGTGGATTTTTTTTTATTTTATTTTTAGTACGGAATTTCAGTTTTAATCCCCATTTTCCCATTTTTTGGTGTTTTTTCCTGATGAGAGTTGGAGTCTTCAGGTTGGGATTGTGGGCCCTAATTGCGAAATTTGGTATTTTTATGTTGGAATTTGGGGTTTAATTACCATTTTTTTGTGTTTTTCCCCAGTTTTCCTGGTGGAATTTGAGGCTCCAGTTGTGGAAGTTGGTGTTTTTACGATGGAATTTTTGGGTTTTATGATAGAATCTTATATTTTAATGATAGAATGGAATATTTTAACCCAAAATTTCCCAATGTTTTGTGTTTTTATTCAGTTCTCCTCAAGGTGCTGCTGGGCCCGTTCATGTTTGAGCAATTCCTGTGTCCCCACTGGGATTTAGGGTTTTCAGGGTGGGATTTGGGGCTCCAACTGTGGGATTTGGGGTTTTCCAGTTGGGATTTTTGGGTTTTAATGTGGGATTTGGGGTTTTATGATGGGATTTGGAATTTTTAGGGTGAAATTTGGTGGTTTTATGATGGAACTTGGGGTTTTCATGATGGAACGTGGGGTTTTCAGATTGGGATTTGGGGTTTTTAGGTTGGGATTTGGGGTTTTTATGACAAAATTTTTGGGCTTTTATGGTGAAATTTTTGGGTTTTATGATGGAAGTTTTTATTTTTAGGACAGAATTTTGTATTTTCACCCAATTTCCCCCAACATTTTATATTTTTATCCAGTTCTCCTCGGGGTGCTGCTGGGTCTGTTTGTGTTTGAGCAATTCCTGTGTCCCCGTTGGAATTTGGGGTTTTCAGGGTGGGATTTGGGGTTTTCCAGTTGGGATTTTTGGGTTTTAATGTGGGATTTGGGGTTTTATGATGGGATTTGGAGTTTTTAGGGTGAAATTTGGTGGTTTTATGATGGAACTTGGTGTTTTCAGGTTGGGATTTGGGGTTTTCAGGTTGGGATTTGGGGTTTTTATGACAAAAGTTTTGGTTTTTATGGTGAAATTTTTGGGTTTTCTGATGGAAGTTTTTATTTTTAGGACAGAATTTTGTATTTTCACCCAATTTCCCCCAACATTTTATATTTTTATCCAGTTCTCCTCAGGGGTGCTGCTGGGCCTGTTCGTGTTTGAGCAATTCCCGTGTCCCCGCTGGGATTTGGGGTTTTCAGGGTGGGATTTGGGGCTCCAATTGTGGGATTTGGGGTTTTCCGGTTGGGATTTTTGGGTTTTACTGTGGGATTTGGGGTTTTATGATGGGATTTTGGAGTTTTTAGGGTGAAATTTGGTGGTTTTATGATTGAATTTGGAGTCTTCATGATGGAACTTGGGGTTTTTAGGTTGGGATTTGGGGTTTTAATGATTAAAGTTTTGGGGTTTATGGTGAAATTTTTGGGGGTTTATGATGGAAGTTTTTATTTTTAGGACAGAATTTCGTATTTTCACCCAATTTCCCCCAACATTTTATATTTTTATCCAGTTCTCCTCAGGGGTGCTGCTGGGTCTGTACGTGTTTGAGCAGTTCCCGTGTCCCCGCTGGGATTTGGGGTTTTCAGGGTGGGATTTGGGGCTCCAGTTGTGGGATTTTTGGGTTTTACTGTGGGATTTGGGGTTTTATGATGGGATTTGGAGTTTTTAGGGTGAAATTCGGGGGTTTTATGATGGAATTTGGGGTTTTCATGATGGAACTTGGGGTTTTTATGACAAAATTTTTGGGGTTTTATGGTGAAATTTTTGGGTTTTCTGATGGAAGTTTTTATTTTTAGGAGAGAATTTCGTATTTTCACCCAATTTCCCCCAACATTTTATATTTTTATCCAGTTCTCCTCAGGGGTGCTGCTGGGCCTGTTCGTGTTTGAGCAATTCCCGTGTCCCCGCTGGGATTTGGGGTTTCCAGGGTGGGATTTGGGGTTTTCCAGTTGGGATTTTTGGGTTTTACTGTGGGATTTGGGGTTTTATGATGGGATTTGGAGTTTTTAGGGTGAAATTTGGTGGTTTTATGATGGAACTTGGGGTTTTTAGGTTGGGATTTGGGGTTTTTATGACAAAATTTTTGGGGTTTTATGGTGAAATTTTTGGGTCTTATGATGGAAGTTTTTATTTTTAGGAGAGAATTTCCTATTTTATAAAAAATTAAAATAATTAAAAAAAAAATTTATCCAGTTCTCCTCAGGGGTGCTGCTGGGCCTGTACGTGTTTAGCAGTTCCCGTGTCCCCGCTGGGATTTGGGGTTTCCAGGGTGGGATTTGGGGTTTCCAGAATGGGATTTGGGGTTTTGCTGTTGGGATTTTGGGCTCCAATTGTGGGATTTTGTGTTTTCCATGATAAAATTTAATATCTCCCCCCGATTTTTTGGCATTTCCCCCCAGTTCTCCTCGGGGGTGCTGCTGGGTCTGTTTGTGTTTGAGCAGTTCCTGTGTCCCCGCTGGGATTTGGGGTTTCCAGGATGGGATTTGGGGTTTTCCCATTGGGATTTTGGGCTCCAATTGTGGGATTTTGTATTTTCCATGATAAAATTTGATATTTCCCCCCAGTTCTCGTCGGGGGTGCTGCTGGGCCTGTACGTGTTTGAGCAGTTCCCGGTGTCGCTGGTGGCCGTGGGGCTCTTCACCAACCTGGTTCACTTCGGGCTGCTGCAAACGTTCCCCTGCATCGTCCTCACCTCGCCCAACTTCGGCCTCTCCTGCGGTCAGCCCCCGCCCCGCGGCACTCGGGGGCGCTCTGCGCGTCTTTATCACGCGTTTTTGGGGTGTGGGGAAAATTTGGGGGGATTTATGGAAAATTTGGGGGGCTTTTGTGAGTTTGGGGGATTTTTTTTAAATTTTGGGGGATTTTTTTGGATTTTTTTGGGAGGGATTTAGGCAAATTTTAAGGGGGGTTTTGGAAGTTTTTTGGATTATTGGGGGGATTTTAGGGAGTTTTGGGGTGGTCTTGGGGGTTTTTTTGGGGAGCATTTTAGGGGAGTTTGGGGAGTTTTTGGGAATTTTGGGGAAATTTTTTTTTTTGAAGTTTTTGGGAATTTTTTGGAAATTTTTGGATATTTTGGGGGGGAATTTTTTTCAAATTTTAGGGCGTTTTGAGGGATTTTGGTTTTGTTTTTTTTTTTAGGGATTTCTGGGGGATTATTGTGAATTTTGGTGGGGTTTGGGGATGTTTTGGGGGGAGTTTTGGGAAATTTGGAGGGATTTTTTGAGAAATTTTAAGGAATTTTTTTGGAGTTTTTAGGAGCTGTTGGGGATTTTGGGGGATTTTTTGGGGGAGTTTTGGGGGATTTTGGGGAACTTTGTGGGGGATTTGGGGAGTTTTTGGGGACATTTTGAGGAATTTTTTTTTTAAATTTTGGGGATTTTTGGGGGGAATTTTTTGGGATATTTGGGGGTTTTTTTCCTGTTTTTATTCCCGTTTTTCCCCTATTGAAATCCCATTTCCCCCCCATTTTTATCCCGTTTCTCTCCCGCAGTGCTGGTCGTGGTCAATCACTATTTGGCTTTTCAATATTTCGCCGAAGAATTTTTCCTCTTCTCCGAGGTGAGACTTTTCCCCTTCCTTAGGAGGAAAATTTGGGGATTTTTTCCCCCACTTTCCCAGGCAGGAAAATGTTGGAAAAAATCCCAATTTTTGGGTCAAATTCCTTAAAAAAAAAAAAAATTCCAAAAATAGAAAATCTGAATTTTGAAATTTCTGTGCTGGAATTTCTGCTGGGATTTTGGGAATTTAGAGCACAAATTTTGGGATTTCCGGACTGGATTTTTGGGAATTCTATTTCAAGTTTTGGGATTTCCAGTAGGAATTTCAGGATTTTTTTCTGGAATTTTGGGATTTCCAGCTGGAATTCTGGGAATTCCCATGAGAATTTTGGGATTTCTTCAGGGAATTTTGGGAATTCTGGTTTGAATTTTGGAAATTTCAGGATTTCCGGGCTGGAATCCTGGGATTTTTGGGAATTCTGGGCCGGATTTTTGGGAATTCTGGGCCGGAATTTTGGAAATTCTGGACTGGAGTTTTTGTAATTTCGGGCTGGAATTTGGGATTTCCAGGTTGGAATTTTGGGAATTCTGCAGGAAACTTCTGGTATTCTGGCAGAAATTTTGGGATTTCTGGTTGGAATTTTTCGGAATTCTGTTCTGGAATTTTGGGATTTTTGGCAGAAGTTTGGGAATTCTGGGCTGGAATTCCAGGGATTCCATTGGAAATTTTGGGCATACCAGGCTGGAATTTTAGGATTTCCTCTGGAATTTTGTGACTTCAGGGCTGGAATTTTCTGAATTTTGGGAATTCTGGCCTGGAATTTCAGGATTTCCTCTGAAATTTTGGGATTTCTGGGCTGGAATTTATGTAATTCCTGGCTGGAATTTTGGGAAGTCTGCAGGAAAGTTCTGGTATTCTGGTGGAAATTCTGGGATTTCTGGTTGGAAATTTTCTAATTCTGGGCTGGAAATTCAGGAATTCCTTCTGGAATTCCGGAATGTCATCTGTAATTTTGGAATTTCTGGTTGGAATTTTACGATTTTCAGCCTGAAATGTCACGCTTTCCAGCAGGATTTCCTGCTGGAATTTTGGGAATTTTGTCTGGAATTTTGGGAATTAATTGGGATGTTGGGATTTCTGCAGGTCCTGGCCTATTTCACGTTCTGCCTGTGGCTGATCCCCTTCGCCTTCTTCGTGTCCCTGTCGGCCGGGGAGAACGTCCTGCCCTCCACCGTGCAGCCCGGAGGTGGGACTGTTAATTGGGGGGTAATTAATCATGGGATTGTTAATTAGGGGATCGGGGTAATTGTGGGATTGGGGTAATGGGATAATGGGCCGGGAGAACGTCCTGCCCTCAACGGTGCAGCCCAGAGGATAATTAATTATGGGATTGTTAATTACGGGATAATTAATTATGGGATAATTAATTACGGGGTAATTGTGGGGTAATTGGGGTAATGGGATTGAGGTAATTATGGGATAATTGTGGGATTTGAGGATAATGGGGTAATGGCCTGGGGAGAACATCCTCCACCGTGCGGCCTGGGTATGGGATGATGGGATTGTTATGGGATTGTCACGGGATAATCACAGGATTGGGGCAATGGGGTAATGGGATGGTTATGGGATAATGGGATTGGGGTAATGGGATTGGGGTCAGGAATGGGGTTGAGATGAGGATTGGGATGGGATTTGGAATGGGATTAGGATAACGGGAACGGGATAATGGGAACGGGAGTGGGGATGAAATGGGGTGGGGAGTGGGATGGGACTGGGATTGGGAACAGGATCAGGAGTGGGAGTGGCAGTGGGAACGGGGCCGGGATGGGATGGGAATGGGATGGGGTCAGGATTGGGGCAGGAATGGGACTGGAGTCGAGGTTGGGATGGGATTGGCTGCGAAAGGGTTTGAAGCTCGTTCCGTTCCGATCCCGCTCGATGTCCTGTCAATTTGGGATTTTTGGGCTCTCAGCCAGGAATGCCCAATTCTCAAAATCCCCCAATCTCCCCATCCCTCTGGAATTTTCCCTGCCCTGTTCTTATTTTTCCTCTGGAATTTCCCCTTTTTCCCCTCTGTGGAATTTCCCCCCTCTTTTTTTTTTCTCCTGAATTTCCTATTTTTATTTTATTTTCCCTCTGAAATTTCCTATTCTCTGTGTTTTTTTTTTTTTAATGTTTATTTTTATTTTAATTCTTATTTTAACTTGATTTTTAAATTTATTTTTATTTTTGTTTCTATTTTTTAATTTTTTAAAATTATTTTTATTATTACTTTTATTTTATTTCTGCTTTTATTTTAATTTTTATTTACGAATTTATTTTTAATTATTTTTGTGCTTATTTCTACTTATTTTTCGGTTTTACTTTTATTTTTTATTTGATGTTTATTTCTTTTTTTTTATTTTTAATTTTTATTTTTATTTCTACTTTTAAATTTTTATTTTTATTTCTATTTCTATTTTTATATTAGATTTTTAAATTTGCATTTTTATGTCTGTATATTTACTTTTACTTTTATTTCTATTTTTAGTTTGTTATTTTTATGCTTTTTTTTTATTTTTATGTTTATTTTAGGTTTATTTTTGAGTTGTTTTTTATGTTTATATTTTTATCTTCATTTTTACTTTTACGTTTATTTTAGGTTGATTTTTATATTTTAATTTTTTTATGCTTATATTTTTATCTTCCTTTTTACTTTTACATGTATTTTAGGTTTACTTTTATTTTTTAATTTTTTTATGCTTCTATTTTTATCTTCATTTTGATATTCAAATAATCTTAATTTTAAAATAATTTTCCCACTCTTATTTATTTTTTATTCGCTGTTTTATTTTTAATGTTCATTGCTACTTTTCATTTTAGCTCTCATTTCTTGAATTACCACTTTTTAACTTTGAAATTCTCATTACTACATTGAAATCACTATTTTAAAAAACAAAAAAAAATTTTTTTTTTTTTCTATTTCTATTTTATAATTTATAGTTTTATTTTTTATCCCCTCCTCAGACGACGTCGTCTCCAACTATTTCACCAAAACCAAACGGGGGAAACGCTCCGGGATCCTCCAGATCTTCTCCTTCCTGCGGGAGGCCGTCCTGCCCAGCCGCCAGAAAATCTACTGAAAATCCCCCAAATCCCCCAAAATCCCCCAAATTCCACCTCCCTTCTTCTTCCCTCACGGAAATTCCTCAAAATCCCAAATTTTTGGACTTTTCTCTGCAGAAATCCCTCCGAAATTCTGATATTTTTTGGTATTTTCTCAATAGAAATTCCTCCAAAATTCCCGTTTTGTTTTTACTTTTCTCAGCAGAAATCCCGCCAAAATTCTGAGTTTTTTTTTTTGGACTTTTCCTGCCTGAAGTTCCTCAAAAATTCCTTGAAAATTCCTCAAAAATTCCAAAATTTTTTGGACTTCTCCGGCTTGAAATTCCTAAAAAAAACCCAAAACCCCACCAAATTTTTTGACTTTACTCAGCAGAAATTCCTTGAAAATTCCAGTTTTTGGACTTTTCCCGCCAGAAATTCTCCAAAAAAATCCAATTTTTTGGCTTTTTCTGCTGGAAATCCTCAAAAATTTCCATTTTTTTGAATTCTCCTACTTGAAATTCCTAAGGGGAAGAAAAAAAAAACCCACCAAATTTTTTGACTTTACTCAGCAGAAATTCCTCGAAAATTCCAGTTTTTGGACTTTTCCCGCCAGAAATTCTTCAAAAAATCCAAGTTTTTGACTTTTTCTGCTGGAAATCCTCAAAAATTTCAATTTTTTTTACTTCTCCTGCTTGAAATTCCTAAAAAAACCCCAAAACCCCACCAAATTTTTTGACTTTACTCAGCAGAAATTCCTTGAAAATTCCAGTTTTTGGACTTTACCCGCCAGAAATTCTTCAAAACATCCAATTTTTTTGACTTTTCCTACTGGAAATTCCTCAAAAATTCCAAATTTTTTTGACTTTTCTTGCCTGAAATTCCTCCAAAATTCCTTGAAAATTCCACATTTTTTGATTTTTACTGACAGAAATTCCTCAAAAATCCCATTTTTTTTTCCTTTTCCCGCTGGAAATTTGTCCAAAATTCCTCGAAAATTCCAATTTTTTGACTTTTCTCAACAGAAATTCCTCCAAAATTCCAATTATTTTTGGACTTTCCCCAACAAAAATTCATCAGAATTCTAATATTTTTTTTATTTTTCCTGTTGGAAATTCCTCGAAATTCTGATTTTTTTTTTTTTTTACTTTTCCTGCTGGGAATTCCTCGAAAATTCCTCCAAAATTTCAATTTTTTCCACTTCTGACAGAAATCCCTCTGAAAATTCAATATTTTTGACTTTTCCTGCTGGAAATTCTGAATTTTTTTGCGGGAATTTCAATTTTTTGGGTGGAAATTTTGGGTTTTTTGGACACTTTCAGGAGGCACCAGCGACGGTCGGAGATTTGGGTTTTTTTCCTTGTCGGGTTTTTCTGGGAGGGGACAAAAAAAAAAGGAAAAAGAAAAAAAAAGAGAGAAAAAAACCAAAGTCAGAAATTGTTTTTGGGAATTAATTAATTTTGGGGATTATTTTTTGGGAATTAATGATTTTTTGGGGGAATTATTTTGGGGATTTGAGGAAATTAATTTTGGGGAACTATTTTCGGGGGATGAATTATTTTTAGGAGTTATTTTTTGGGAGCTTTGGGGATTGTTTTTTTTTTTTGGAAATTAAAATTGGGAAATTATTTATTTTTGGGAATTATTTTATATGATAATAAAATCCTATAAAACTCCCACTAATTTAATAATTAATAATTATAAGCAGTCACAAGAATAACACTTAATTAGTGTAGTGAATTATTATTAATACTTAATATTTAACAATAGCATTTAATTATAAAATTAAAATTCCAATTATTTTGGGGAATTTATTAGTTTTGGGAATTCATTATTTTGAGGAATTATTTTGGGGGATTTTGGTAATTTTTTGGGGGGAGAATTTCTCAGGGTTTTTTTCCCCTTTTTTTCCCTGACCGTGTCAGGAATTGAAAAAAAAAAAAACCAGGAAAAAACTTGAGATTAATCCGAAAAATTTAATTTTTTTTTTCCAAATGGAAAAGAAAAATAAATCAGGAAAAATTTGGGATTAACCCAAAAAATTCTGGATTTTTTTTTTTTTTCCAGAGAGAAAAAACCTGGAATAATTCCCCTCCAAAAATCTGTTGAGTGATTTAAATGTTGGAAATTCTCAATTTTCCTCCAACAAAATCAGGATTTGGGGCTGATTTTAATCCTGAAAATTCCCATTTTTTTCCCCCCTCTCCAGCAGAACGTTGGGCTGGAATTGATGGAAAAGAATTTTCCAGGGAATTCTCAGTATTCTCCAAATTTTTTTCCATTTTTTTTCCCCAAAAAGATGAAAAAAAAATCCTCCAAAGGAGCTTAAAAAATTCCTTTTTTTCCATTAAAAATTTCCTGGTTTTTTCAATAATTTTCCATAAAAATTCCTGGATTTTTTTTCGGGGGATAAGAACAAGTAAAATCAACAATTTTTGATTCCTTTAAATCCTGATTTTGTCGAGATTTTTTTTTTCCAGGGTTTTTTTTTTCCACTTTTTTTCCCACCAAATTCCTGGAAAAATGTGAAATTTCTTTTAAGTATTTCAACCAGAAAAAGAAATTTGGGCTGAAACTCCAAAAACTTTTGGGAAAAATCCCTGAAATTTCTGGAGAAAGTGGAAAAAATCTGATTTTTGGGGGTATTTTTTTTTTTTTTTGATTCCTGGAGGTGCCCAAGGCCGGGTTGGAGCTGAGGTTGGGGAATTGGGGTGGGATTTTCCTGCGGAAATTCCGGGAGTTTTGAGAGGGAAATTTGGGGAAATTTGGAAAAGAAAAAATTCAGGAGTTGGAAAAATTCCAGGGAAAAAAAAGCTCCAGGAAAAAATTCCAGAAATTGAAAAATTCCCCCCAAAAATCCCTTCAGGATTTGGAAAAATCCAGGAAAATTTCCTGCTCAGCAGGAATTTCCCTTTTCCATTCTTTTATTTTTTTATTTTGTTTTATTTTAACTTTATTTTAATTTTTATTTAATTTTAATTTTTATTTTATTTAATATAGTTTTATTTTTATTTTATTTTATTTTTAATTTCATTTCATTTATTTCTATTTTATTTTATTTCTATTTATTTCATTTATTTTGTTTCTTTTTAATTTATTTTTATTTTATTTTTAATTTAATTAATTTCATTTATTTCTATTTTATTTTATTTCTTTTTTTATTTTGGTTTTTTTAAATTTTAATTTATTTTTATTTCATTTCATTAATTTCTTTCATTTCATTTGCATTTGGTTTAATTTATTATTTTATTTTATTTTTTTCCTCCTTAAAATAAAAGAGCAGAAAAATCCAGGAGGAAACCACCCAAAAAAACCCAAAAATTCATTTCCAACCTTTGAAATATTTCCAATCCCACGATCAAAAAAATTTCAATTTTTAGGGAAAAATCAAACCCAACCCACCAAATCCAACAGAATTTCTTGGAAAAAAAATTGGCGATTTTGGGATTTTCCAGGAATTATTTCCAAACCCGGAGAGGGGAAAGAACAGATTTTATTTGGATGTCAGAGAAAAGGAGAAACTGGCCCAGAGCTTTGGGGGGATTTCATTTGATTTGGGTTTAATTCTGATTTTCTGGAGTGAAATTCCCGAATTTGGGCTTTTGGGGATTCAGGGATGGAGACGAGGGAGGATCTTGGAGGCAGGTTTTATTTTGAGGTTTTAGGGTTTTTTTTTTTTTTGGAAGAGAAGGGGGAAATATTGGGAAAAATTTGGGGAAATTTTAGGGGAATTTTGGGGATTGAGAGGAGGAAATATTGGGGAAAATTTTGGAATATTTTGGGAAACTTTGGGGAAATTTTTGGGAAATTTTTTTGGAAAATGGTGGGAAAGTTCTGGGAATGTTCCGGAGGAAAATTTTGGGAAAATTCTAGGAGAATCTTGGAAAAATCCTGGGAAAATTCTGGGAATTAAGGGTGGGAAATTTTGGGGAAATTCTGGGAAGTTTCTGGGGAAATTCTAGGGAAATTCTAGGGAAATTCTGGGAAAATCCTGGAAAACTTTTGGGACTATTCTGGGAAAATTTCCGGGGAAATTCTAAGAATGAAGAGTGGGAAATTGTGAGAAAATTTTGGAGAAAGTGTGGGAAAATCATGGGGAGAAATTCTGGGAAATTCTGAGAAAATCCTGAAAAAAAAATGGGAATTAAGGGTGGGAAATTCTGGGGAAAACCTGGTAAAATCTGGGAAAATTAGGGGAAATTCTGGGAAAATTTTGGGGAATCTTCGGGAAAATTTTTTTGAAAATTCTGGAAATTTCTGGGCGAGGAGGGTGGGAAATTCTGGAGAAATTTTGGGGAAATTCTGGAAAATTCTGGAAATTTTTTTTTTTTAAATCCTCGGACAATTGTGGGAAAATTGTCGGAATTAAGGGTGGGAAATTGTGGGAAGTTTCTGGGGAAATCTTGGGAAAATTCTGGGAGCTTTTTTTTTTGAAAATTCTGGGGAAAAAAAATTGGGAAATTCTGGGAAAATTCTGGGGATTGAGGAAGGAAAATATTGGGGGAAAATTGGGAAAAATTTTTTTTGAAAATTATGGGGAAATTGTGGGGAAAATCGTTGGGAAAAAGAGTGGAAAACCCTTGGAATGGAGGGTGGGAAATTTTGGGAATTGAAGCTGGAAATCCCGGCAATGGAGGTAGGAAAACCTCGGGAATTGAGGATGGAAAATTCCGGGAATAGAGGATGGGAAATTTTGGGAATCGAGGGATGAAAATCCCGGGAATGGAGGTAGGAAAATCTTGGGGATTGAAGGTGGGAAATTCTAAGAAAATCCTGGGGAAATTCTGGGAATCGAGGACGGGAAATTCTGGGAATCGAGACAGGAAAACCCGGGAATTGAGGCTGGAAAACTCCGGGATTCGAGGCTGGAAATTCTGGGAATGGAGGGTTGGGAATCCTGGGAATTGAAGGTGGGAAATGTTGGGGGAAAAATAGATGGAAAATCCTGGAATGAAGGGTGGGAAATCTTGGGAATTGAGAGTGAGAAATTCTGGGAGAGGAAGGAGGAAAATCCCGGGAATTGAGGGTGGAAATGCCCCGGAAGCGGCTCAGGCGTTGTCCCCTCTGTCCCCAACCCGGCAGGGGACAGGACGTGTCCTGGGGAGGCCACTAAGGCCCCGGGGCCGGAAGGGGACATTGTCCCTGTCCCTGTCATTGTCCCTGTCCCGGTCCTTGTCCTTGTCCCTGTCGCTGTCCCTATCCTTGTCCTTGTCCCGGTCCCGGATTCCTAGGAAAAGGTGAAAGCGCCACATCAGCGACGGGGACAGGGGGAGGTGACATCTCTGCGTGTGTCACCTCTCCGCCCTCATTTGAGGGGACACCTGGGGACATCCTCGGTTCCGTACCCGCCACATCCCACGCTGCTCCCGCGGAATTCCCGCTGGAATTCCTGCTGGGACGATTTTCCAGGGGATTTTCCGTGGAATTGTTATCCAGGGAATCGTCCAGGGCCCGGCGCCTCCGCTGCAGGATGGATTCCAGCTCCCGATCCCGGATCTCCCTGGATTTCCGATCCCGGATCTCCCTGGATTTCCGAAGCCGGATTATCCCGGATTCCCGATCCCGGGTTATCCCGGATTCCTGATCCCGGAATTTCCCGGATTTCTCATCCCAATTTTTCCCGCTGCGCCTCCGGCGGCTCCGCCTCGGACACTGCGACAGCTGGGGACAGAGAGGGGACAATGAGGGGACACTTTGGGGACGCTTAGGGGACACTTTGGGGACACCGAGGGGACAGCGCCGCCCACCAGGATCCCCCGCAGCTCCAGCGCCGCGCTGCGCCTCCTGCTGGCCACGGAATCCTGCGGGAAATTTGGGAATATCGGAATTCCGGGAACGGCTCAAATCCTGGGAATGTCACATCCTGGGAATGCCAAATCCCAGGAGCTGCTGAACCCCGAGAATGGCAGGATTCTGGGAATGCTGAGACCCGGGAATGTCGGATCCCAGGAAGCTCGGCAGTGCCAGCCCCGCCCCAGGCCGTTGTCCCCAGTGTCCCCGTTGTCACCTGCTGTCCCCTGTCCCGGGCTGGCCTCAGGACGATCCCGTTGCGGATCCGCTCCAGCATCTCCTGCACGGCCCTGGCGCGGATGTCCCCGATGTCACCAGCGCCCCCGAGCCCCGCGGCACCTGCGGGGTGGCACCGGCAATGTCACCTCCTGTCACCTCCCCATGGTGGGGACAGGGCTGGGGTTGTCACCTCCCCCAGGGTGTTGGGGACACCGCTCAGGTCACACCGAGGGTGGAGCTGTCACCTCCCCTGACCCTGTGACACTTTTGGGGACACTCTGATGTCACCACCGCACCATGTCACCACCCCTCTGTCCCTTTTTGGAGCACTCCCGATGTCACCTTCCCCCATTCCTGTGACCCTTTGGGGACATTCCTAATGTCACCTGTGACACTCTGATGTCACCTGTGACACTCTGGGGACATTCCCGATGTCACCTGTAACGCTTTGGGGTCATTCCTGATGTCACCTTTGACACTTTGGAGACACTCCGATGTCACTCACTTTGCTCCGGGGTTTTCGTCGCTTTTCTCCTCCTGAGGGCGGCCAGGGGACTGCGGAGGGGACACGAGGGGACAGTGAGGGGACAGGAGGGGACAGAAGTGACACCAGGGAGGTGACACGAGGGGACAGGAAGTGACAGGAGGGAGATGACACGAGGTGACAGCACGTGTCAGGAGCTGACACAAGGTGACAGAGGTGACACCAGGGAGGTGACACCAGGTGACACCAGGGAGGTGACACCAGGTGACACAGGGAGGTGCAAGCTCTGTCCCCGTGTCCCCGCAGGGTGGGGACAGCGCTGTGCAGGGGTGGCCGGGAGGTGTCACCCACTCTGCGGGGGCGGTGACAGCCGGCGGTGGCAGTGGCGGTGGCGGTGGTGGCACTGGTGGCTCTGGTGACACCTGGGGGTGGCTCTGAGGTGACATCAGCTGCTCCCGCAGGGACCGCGCTGGAACGAGGTGGGAATGGGAGTGAGATCCTTGGGAGTTCCCCTGGAATCCTCTGGAATCCCCCCAGATTTATCTGGAATTCCTTCGGAATCCTCTGGGATCGCTCTGGAATTCTCTGGAATTCCTCTGAACCGCCCCTGGAACCCTCTGGATTCTGCCTGGAATTCTCTGGAATCCCCTTGGAATCCTTCGGAGTCCCTCTGGATTCTGGAATCCCTCTGGAATGACCCTGGAACCCCCTTGGACCCCTCTGGGATTCCTTGTTCCAATTCCCACCTTCCTGTTCCAGCTTTTCCAGTCTCTCCCTGAGTTCTTGTTTCTCCTCCTGTGCCTTCTGCAGCGACTCCTGAGCCTGACGCAGTTCCTGCTCCTGTGGGACCCCAAATCCCCCCAAATAATGGAAAATCCAGGAAAAGTCCAGGAAAAATCCCGGAAAAATCACAGAAAATCGCGGAAAATCCCAAAAATCCTGGAAAATGCCACAAAATCACTCCAAATTCCCCCCCCCCCCCCAATCCCCCAAATCCAAGAAAATCCCAGAAAATCCCACAAAATCCCCCCAAATCCTGGAAAATCCCAGAAAATCATGCTCCTCCCAGAAAATCCCACAAAATCCCCCCAAATCCTGGAAAATCCCAGAAAATCATGCTCCTCAATGTCCCCAAATTTGGGGACAGTCCCTCACCGTGTCCCGCTGTTCCCGCCGTGTCTCCTCCAGTTCCCGGTGGAGTTTTCCCAGCTCCTGGAGCATTTCCAAGACTTGGGATTCGGCCCCGCGGCTCCTGAGCAGGATCGAGCTTTGCCTGTTGGCCTCTTTCTGCTCCAGCAGCATCTGGGGATGTCACTGAGGTGTCACCAAGGTGTCACTGAGATGTCACCTCGATGGCACCTTCAGTGGATCCCACCCAGCTCCATCCCCAGGGAGAATTTTGGGATCATCCATTTCCTTTGGGATGCACCTAAGGGTGCTGTGACACCTCTGTCACCCCGCTGCCACCCTTGGTGATGTCCCCAACCCCTCAGTGTCACCTCAGGGGTGTCCCCAACCCCTCAGTGTCGCCTTCCATCAATCCCACCCAGCTCCATCCCAGAATTTTCCCCAGTTTAGGATCATCCCATTCCTTTGGGATGCACCTATGGGTGCTGTGACGCCTCTGTCACCTCCCTGTCACCCCCAGGAGTGTCCCCAACCCCTCGGTGTCACCTGGTGGGCGAAGGCCTCGGCGTGGCAGCGCAGCTCCTGCTCCAGCTCCAGCTGCTCCAGGGCCTGGCAGTAATCCTGGGTGACAATCTGGGACACTGAGGGGACAGTGGGGGGTGGCACCGGGGAGGGGACAAGACAGGAGAGAAAAGCGGAAAAAACAGGGATAAAAGGGGAAAAGGAGGGAAATGGTGGGAAAATAGGGAAAGGAAAAAAAGAGGAGAGGGGAAAGGGGAGAAAGGGGGAGAAAAGGGGGAGAAAGGGGGAGAAAAGGGGGAGAAGGGGGAGAAAAGGGGGGAGAAAAGGGGGGAGAAAAGGGGGGAATAGGGGGAAAAAGGGGGAAAAAGGGGGGAGAAAAGGGGGGAGAAAAGGGGGGAGAAAAGGGGGGAGAAAAGGGGGGAGAAAAGGGGGGAGAAAAGGGGGGAGAAAAGGGGGGGAAACAGGAAAAAAAAGGGGGAGAGCAGGGTGGGGAACGAGAAGGAAAAAGTTGGGAAAGGGATGGGGAAAAGGCAGAAAAAAGAAAAAAGGAGGGGGAAAGGATGGAAAAAGCGGGGAAAGGAGTGGGATAAAATGTGGGAAATGGTGGTAAAAAGGGTGGGGAAAAGGAGTGGGGAAGGGAGGGAAGAATGGTGGGAAAAGGGAGGAAAAGGATGGGAAAATGGGGAAGAGGTGGGGAATGGGAGACAAAGGGGAAAAAGGGGGGAAAAAGGGAAAAGGGGAAAAAAGGGAGAGAAAAGGGGGAAATGAGGGTGATGCCACCATGGCCACCTGCTCTGGGTGGGGACAGCCATGTCCCTGTCACCCACGAGGTGACACTGGTGGCCCTGGTGGCACCGGGAGGGGACAGGGGACACCGCTGACCTCTCTTGAAGGAGCTCAGGGCTCTCTGGCTGGCGCCCAGGGCCGCCCGCAGGCGCTGCCGCTCCTCCCGCTCCAGATCCAGCTGTGCCAAGGGAAAATCAGGGAGAAATCCGTGAGAAATCTGGGAAAAATCTGTTAAAAATCAGGGAGAAAGCCGGAAGAAATCTGGGGAAAATTTGGGAGAAATGTGGGAGAGTTCCAGGAAAAACCCGGGGGAAAAAATCAGTCAGAAATTGGGGAAAAATCTGGGAGGAATCCGGGGAGAACTGGAGAAAATCTGGGAGAAAATCTGGGAAACCAAGAAAAAGCCGTGAAAATTCCGCGAAAAATGCACGAAAAATCAGTGAAAAATCAGTGAAAAATCAGTGAAAAATCAGTGAAAAAATCCACATGAAAACCATGAAAAATCCACGAAAATTCCATGGAAAAAAATTCATGAAGTCAGTGAAAAATCCGCAAAAAAAATCCGTGAAAAAATCCGTGAAAAAATCCGTGAAAAATCCATGTGAAAAATCCATGTGAAAAATCCATTAAAAATCCACAAAAAACCAATGAAAAGTCCACAAAAATTCCATTAAAAAAATCAGTGAAAAATCAGCAAAAAATAAGTGAAAAATCAGCAAAAAAACCAATGAAAATTTCAGGAAAAGTCAGTAAAAATTAATGAAAAATGCATGTGAAAAATCCATGAAAAAAATCCACAAAAAAGTCCGTGTAAAATCCGCAAAAAATCCACGAAAAATCTGCAAACACTCCACAAAAAATGCACAAAAAATACGTGAAAAAAAACCCACATGAAAAATCCACGTGAAAAAGCTGCGAAAAAATAATGAAAACTGAGTGAAAATTTAATGCAAAATTCACGTGGAAAATCCATTAAAAATCCCCCCAAAAATCAGTGAAAAAGCTGAAAAAATCCACTAAAATCAATGAAAAATCACAAAAAAGATCAGTGAAAAAATCACTTGAAAAATCCACAAAAAGTCTGTAAAAAAATCCGCAAAAAAGTCATTGAAAAAATCCCCGAAAAATCTGCAAAAACATCAATGAAAAATCCGCAAAAAAATCTGCAAAAAAATTCTGCAAAAAAACCTAATGAAGAATTCACAAGAACTCCGTGAGAAATCTGTGAAAAATTCGTGGAAAAAAACAAATCAGTGAATATTCCATTAAATCCGTAAAAAATTCCAAAAAAATCCTTTAAAAAAAATCCCATCCTGAGCTCTGGGACATTGTGGTGGGGCTTGATCCCAAAAACCCTTCCTGAGGAGGAGGAGCTGGGAAAGGTTTTGGGGTGTCGGGGGGTACCTGAGTTTGGAGCTGCTGCAGCTGCACCTGGAGGTCATGGAGCTGGGGCGGATCTTCCTGGGGAGCTGGGAAAAAGGGGAATGAGGGAAAAAATGGGGGAAATGGGGAGTGGGAACGTAGGAGAAAAAAAGTGGGAAATGTGTGTGTGGGGGAAATGGTTGGAAAAAGGGAGAATTGAGGGATGAGAAAAGGTTGGAAAGGGGAGAAAAAAAAAAAGGCTTGAAAAAGGGCCAGCACAGCCATCCCAGAGCTGTGACCCCACTGGTCACCCCATTCCCACCGTGTCCCCAGCATCCCTCTTGGAATCTGGAACGGGATCCATGACATGGGTGACATTGGGGTGACACCCCTGGGTGCCCCCCCCCCCCCCCCCCAGGGGTCATCCCAGGGTTGAAATCTGGGAATTCCCCAGACAGGGAGGTTTTGGGATGATGCCGAGGCTGCCGAGAGGTGGAAGCAGCGCCTTGGGGAAGGCGGGATGGGAAAGGGGAAGTTTGGCTCGGGTTTCGGGTTCAGGTTTGGGTTTCAGCAGCCGCGGTTGTATTTCGGTGTCGCTTTCGCTCGGTGAGACCAAAACGGAGCCTGGGAACGGCTCCAGGGACAGCGGGAGGGGACAGTGGGGCAGAAGTGGGGGAGGATCGGATTGGGATGAGAATGAGTTTGGGTTGGAGTTGGGATGGGTTTGGGTGGGGGTTGAGGTTTGGATGGATTTGGGTTGGATGGGTTTGAGTTGGGGTTGGGATTGGGGTTGGGATTGAGATTGGGGCTGGGGTTGGATGGGTTTGGGTTGGGGTTGGGATTGGATGGGTTGGGGTTGGGATGAGATGGGATTGGGATGGGGTGGTTTGGGACGGGATGGGATTGGACACCTTTAACTCACCTGGGAGCTGGGCAGGGACAGGAGGCTCCTCCAGGGACACCTCCATGGGTGTCACCTCCTGTGGCGCCACCTCTGGGGCCATCACAGGTGTCACCTCCTGTGGGGCCACCTCAGGGGCCATCACAGGTGTCATGTCCTGTGGGGTCACCTCGGGGGCCATCACAGGTGTCACCTCCTCTGGGGCCACCTCAGGGGTCACCTCTGGGGTCCTGGCCAGGCTCAGCCTCTCCAGTCGCATATTCTCCTGCTCCACCTGGATCCCAAAATCCCAGAATGACAGATTTGGGGTTCTCCCCACACCCCTCGAGCCCGACGTGCCCTGAGGGTGTCCTGGCACATTTGTCTCCATGAGGGGACACTTTTAGGGACCTGTCCCTGGCCTCACCTGGGCAGTGAGGGCCTGGGCTCGCTGCCAACACTGCTGCTCCAACTCCACCTTGGCATCCAGCGCCGCCAGCTCAGCCAGCAGTGCCTGAGATGCTGCGGGTGACACCACGGTGACACCGAGGGGACAGTGCCACCGGAGCGTCCTGCCTGTGATCTGCCTGGCAGGGGCCAGGGAGGGGCAAGGGACACTGGGGACACGGGGATGGGACTGCAGGAGGGGACAGCAGGAGGGGACAGCAGGAGGGGACAGCAGGAGGGGACAGGGCTCACCTTCCTCCAGCTGGGCCAGCCGAGCCTCGGTGTTGCCTGGCACCAGATCCAGGGGCGAGAGCTGTGGTGGGAAAAACGGGAATGAGGTGCTGGGCTGGCATGAAATTCCACGGGGACAGAGTTCTATCAGCACGGAGTTCCATTGGCACCAAATTCAATTGCCACTGGATTCCATTGGCACCAGATTCCATTTGCACCGAATTCCATCGGCATCAAATTCCATCGGCAAACGTCATGGTGTTGGCATGGTGTGATATTGTCATGGCATTGAATGGCCTTGGGATGGAATTTTATTGGGATGGATGGAATGGGCATTGAGAATGGCCATTGGGATGGCCTTTGGGATAATGGCCTTGGGGTGGAATTCCATTGGCCTGGCACACACAGGGCATTCCATTAGCATTCCACTGGAATTGCATTGGCAGGGGCAGGGTATTCCATCCTTATTCCATTGGAATTCCATTGGCATTCCATTGGCACCAGCAGAGTATTCCATTGGCATTCCAATGGAATTCCAACAGGGTATTTCATCGGAATTCCATTGGCCGATCCTGAGCCATGCCGGGGACACCGTGCCAATGTCACCCCCGGAATCGGACATGGGGCAACCCCCCCCGCTTCATCCCCCTGTTTATGGGATCATGAGCGGGAAATCCAATGGAAAAGGAGCCTGGAAGCCAGACCTGGCCAGGAGTCTCTTCATCCTCCTCCTCTTCCTCTTCTTCCTCCTCGCTGCTCTCAGACTCCAGGATGACTGTGGGAACATTGAGGGTGACAGTGGGGGACAGGACAGTCCCTGGCACCCCTGAGTGTCCCCTGCCCAGGTCCGTCCCACCAAGAGGGAGGGACACAGCCCTGGGGTCCCTGAGATGGGGTTGGGGACATCCCTGACTCCCCCATGAACATTCCCACAATCCCTGAGCCGGTGGGGAACCCCAAAACCTTTTCCTGGTCCCGACCTTGTCTCCCCAAAGTGCCAAATTTTGAGGGAAAATCCTCCCCCACAGCCCAAATTCCGGGCTGGTTTCACTCCCTCCAACCCCAAATCCCAACCCCAAACCCCAAACTCGTGACCCCCAAAAATCCCCCCTTACCCGTGAGGCTTCCCCCAAATTCTTCCCCAGCCCAAGCCATGTCCAGGACCCCCCAAACCCTCCCGAGAGATCTGGGGGTGCCTCCCTGACCCGGCGCTGCCTCCGCCGTCCCTGCAGGGAAGTGAAACCACCCTCCCCTCCCTGTCCCCTGTCCCCTCCCCCTCCTCCCGGGGCCCCGATCCCAAAGCGGGGAAGTGAAACCCTCAGAGGGATCTTGGGATTTTCCATGGGGTAACAATGCAGAATTATGGGGTTTGGCGAGGAGCTGAAGCTCGGGTTGGGGTCAGGAGGTGCTGCCCCAGCTGTTCCCAGGGGTTCCCAAAGGTGGGAATTCCAAGGCCACAGAAGGAAACATCAGAGCACGAAAGGGGTTTGGTGACCGCAGTGGTTTATTCACCAATAATAAAAAAAAAGACCCTAAAAAGTTGTTTTTCCCGATTTTAGGAAAAGGGGATCCTTGTTTAGGAAAGGGGGATCCAATTTTAGAGAAGGGGGATCTAATTTTAGGGAAAGGGGGGGTGGGTGTCATATTTATGGAAAGGGGATCCGTAATTAGGGAAAGCGATCTGATTTTATGGAAGGGGGATCCAAATTTGGGAAAGGGGCATCCATATTTAGGAAAGGGAGACTTGGTTTTAGGAAATGGGATCCAAAATTAGGAATGAGGGATCCAATTTTAGGAAAGGGGGATCTGGTTTTAGCAAAGGGAGATCCGATTTAGGAAAAAGGGGTTCCAATTTTAGGGAAGGAGGATCCGTATTTAGGGAAGGGGGTCTGGTTTAGGGAAGAGGGATGTAATTTAGGGAGAGAGGATCCAAATTTGGGAAAGGGGGATCCAATTTTAGGTAAGAGGGATCTAATTTTAGGGAAGAGGGATCCAGATTTAGGAAAGGGGGATCTGATTTTAGGGAATGAGGATCCAGATTTAGGAAAGGGGGATCCGTGTTTAGGAAAGAGAGACCTGGTTTTAGGAAAGGGGGATCCAATTTTAGGAAAAGGGGATCTGTATTTAGGAAATGGGGATCCATATTTAGGGAAGGGAAATCCATCTTTAGGAAAGGTAGACATGGTTTTAGGAAAGGGGGATCCAGTTTAGGGAAGGGGGATCCAATTTTAGGCAAGAAGGATCTAATTTTAGGAAAGGGCCATTCAGATTTAGGGAAGCGGGATCTGATTTTAGGAAAGGGGGATCCGATTTAGGGAAGAAGGATCCAATTTTAGGAAAGTGGGGATCTGGATTTAGGAAATGAGGATCCCACTTTAGGAAAGGGAGATCCATATTTAAGGAAAGTGTGATCTGTGGGGTTTTAAGGTCACAGGGCTGTGCCCTGCTGTGGCACTTCGGCCTCTTGGGGGTAGAAATTCCATGTTTAGGGAGAAGAGGATCTATATTTAGGAAAGGGAGATCTGAATTTAGGAAAAGGGGATCCATATTTAGGAAAAGGGGATCCAATTTAAGGAAAAGGGGGATCTGTGGGGTTTTGGGGTCACAGGGCTGTTCCCTGCTGAGGCCCTTTGGCCTCTCGGGGGTAGAACTCAGCCAGGATATTTTCGGGAATGCGTTTCAGGAGCTGCTTGGGGAAGATCCTCAGGAGCTGCCAGCCGATGTCCAGGGATTCAAAAACTGTCCTGTTCTCGTAGGGACCTGTCAAAATGGGAATTAAAGATACTTGGCTTCAGTTAGAAAGCAGCAAAAATAAAATTAAAAAAAAAGTGCTTTATTTACAATTAATTCAGCCCTTTACGGTGTTGACACCTCTGAGTGACAGAGCAAACAAAACTGGTCGTTAAGGAGGGAAAAAAATATTGTTTACACAGAGTTGTTTTGAGAAAAAAAAACACCAAAAAAGCCTGTTAGAAATTTTTTCCTTAGGAAAAAAAAACCTGTTAAAAAGTTTCCCTTAGAATATCTAACTGTTAAAAAGTTTCCTTTAATTAAAACAGTTAAAAATTTTCCCTCAGAAAAACAAAAACTGTTAAAAAGTTTTCCTTAGGAAAAAACCTGCTAAAATTTTTCCCTTAGACAAACAAACTGTTAACAATTTTCCCTTAGAAAAAACAAACTATTAAAAAGTTTCCCTTAGAAAAAAAAAGCTAAAAATTTCCCTTTAAAAAGTTAAAAATTTTCCCTCAGAAAAAACCTAAATTATTAAAAAAATCTCACTTGGAGAAAACAAACTGTTAACAATTTTTCCCTTAGAAAAAAGCTCAACAATTCTCAGGCTCTGAAAATATCCTCAGGGACCTGCTGATGGAGATATATATAAAAAAATAAATATATAAAAAATAGATATAATATTATGTATGATATAATATATGCATATCTATTATATAATATTAGAATAT
This sequence comes from Sylvia atricapilla, assembly GCF_009819655.1. Lineage (NCBI taxonomy): Eukaryota > Metazoa > Chordata > Aves > Passeriformes > Sylviidae > Sylvia > Sylvia atricapilla. The sequence continues at coordinate 31,936,798 of NC_089143.1, forward strand.
ATATATAATATTATATATTATATATATGTAATATATAAAATATGATATATAAAATACATATTATAAAGTTCTTTTTGCAAATATTAGAATGAATACTGGATGTAGAATTATATTTATTGTATATCATAATTATTATATATTATATTATTATATAATATATTAAAAATAGAGGCAATAGATTAGATTAGTAGATTGTATATTATACATACTGTATTATGTTTTATTAGTAGACTTTGGAAGGTGATAAATTTATATTTTCTGATTATAACATAATTTTAATAGTAAAAAACGAGTTCTTTTTTTCTTTTTGTAACATCTAAACTGACCAAACCAGAAGGTCTGGGGATTCACCTTGTATCCCTCCATAAAAGACTGCCAACTTTCTGTTTTTTCCTTATCCAAACGAAAATAAACCAGAAACTTCAGAAAAAGAAAAAAGATTTATGAGACCCGTGTTAGCAGACGGAGCGGAGCCACCCTCAAATAAATCTACCAGATAAAATTATTTGAAATGGATGAAAAAATAATTAAAAAAATAAAATAAAATAAAATAATTTTTGAAATTAATTTAAAAATTAAAAAATAATGCTTGAATTATGCATTGAGAACTGTTTAATATGCGACACGGTGACTCTTAAAGACATTTGAAAGAGGGTTTTGCTTTCTGGTGAGGGGACCCCAGCTGGGACTTTTGCTTTTCTCTCTCCTAAATTGTCATTTTTTTAAAAAAAAGAAAAAAATTATTATTGTTGTTATTATTAAACTTATAAATTTTTATTTATAAATTTTAAATAAACTTCTAATTTTTTAAAAATTAAACTTATAAAATTTAAAATTAAACTTATCATTTTTAAAAATTAAGCTTATAAACTTTTAAAAATTAAATCTATAATCTTTAAGTTAAACTTATAATTTTTTAAAATTGAACTTATAATTATTATTTTTTTTAATTTACAAATTTTTCGGTTTTCGCGGGAGGGTTTGGGGCCACCCTCCCAGATGCCGACTTCCTGATTTTTTTAGGGCCCAGGACTCACCCTGGGAGATGAAATGCTTCTCGAATTTGTGCAGGAACTCCAGGTAGAGGAGGTCATCGGCGGACAGGGCCTCTTCACCCACCACGGCCTTCATGGCCTGCACGTCCTTCCCGATGGCATAGCAGGCGTACTGCGGGATCCCGAAATTCCAGGTATGGAACGGGATGGACACCGACCCCACAGCCCGGCCAGGGCCACCAAAGGTCACATCCCACCAGCCCAGGAGGATCCAAGCCCATCCCAAGACGGACAAGGATCCAGGGGCAGCCACAATGAATCTGGGGATTCCAGCCCAGCCAGGAATTCCTGCCAATATTCCATTAAAATCTTCCCCTTTTTCATTCCCTGTGTCCTGTCCCTCCAGACCTTGTCCCCAGTCCCTCTCCAGCTCTCCTGGAGCCCCCTCAGGGACTCTGAAGATTCTCTGGATTTTTCCCTTCTCCAGAGGAACATTCCCAGCTCTTCCAGCCTGACTCCAGAATCCCGGAATGGTTTGGTTTGGAAAGGACCTTAAGGATCATCCCATTCCCACTCCATCCATGTTTAGGGACACTTTCCCCTATCCCAGGTGGCCCCAAGCCCTGTCCAGGACATTCCAGGGATTTGAGGCAGCCCCAGTGTTCCCAGGTGCTGTTACATTTCCTGGATTCCCCCCACATTCCAATAAAAGATTTGGGATTTTGAACATTCCATGGAGTTCTGCGTGATCCGATCCTGAATCATCCTAAAATCCCCAAATTGGAGCTCCCCTCTGGAATCCTGTGGCCATTCCCAGGGCTCTGAGGATTCCCTGGAATTTCCCTTCTCCAGGTGAACATTCCCCGGCTCCGGAGCAACTCCAGTGCTCAGATCACCTCCGGAACCTCCTCTGGAATTGCTCCTCACCCTCCTGAATTTGGGATCCGGGAGCTGGAGCAGCTCTGCAGGTGAGGCCTCATCTGATCCTCCCCTAAACAGGGGGACGGGAGAGCCCTGAAGTGACAAACCCTGAGTGTCCCCAAGGCCTCACCAGCTGGTTGGACACGTCCCCGTGGTCCTTCCTGGTCATCCCCTCTCCGATGGCCGACTTCATCAGCCGAGACAGAGAGGGCAGCACGTTGATGGGCGGGTAAATCTGTGGGGTAAGAGCAGCCCCGATGTCCAGCCAACCCCATCCTGGTGTTCCTGGGTGGGTTCCAGCCCTGGTGGGTTCTGGAACCATCCCTGGGTCCATCCCTGGAGGTGGGAAGGGGCTTGGGAGCCGACCTGGCGGTTGTGGAGCTGCCGGTCCACGTAGATCTGGCCCTCGGTGATGAAACCCGTCAGGTCGGGGATGGGGTGGGTGATGTCTGGGGTGGGGGGACAAAGGGCTGGTGAGACCCCAAAGCAGGGCTGGCAGCTCAGAGGGACAGGGAACATCACTGTTGTCACATCTATGGGGTCACTGGGGCACCACAGCCACCACTGGGGTCAATAGGGCGAGTTTTGGGGTCACCCCATGGTCCTGGATCCAGGGACCCCAAACAGGAGGGGATGGGGTCACTTGGATGGCTTAGAAGGGTTTTAGGGTCACCTCCTTGTCCTGGATCTGGGGACCCCAAACAGGAGGGGATGGGGTGACTTGGATGGCTTAGAGGGGTCTCAGTGTCACCCCCTTGGTGCCAAGGACCCCAAACAGGAGGAGTTGAGGCATCATTAGGAACATGACAAACTCTCAGACCCTAAACCACCCCAGCAGCTCTCCAAAACGAGGTAAAAGCAAAACAATTTGGGATTTCCCAACCCCGCCATTTCCCAGAGTGGGGAAATCCTAATCTCATTCCCGGTATTATTCCCGGTATTCCCAGTGTGATTCCCGGTATTCCCAGCCCCGCTGACCATCGTTGGGCATGGTGAGGATAGGGATCTGGGTGATGGAGCCGTTCCTGCCCTCCACACGCCCGGCGCGCTCGTAGATGGTGGCCAGGTCCGTGTACATGTAACCGGGGAACCCACGGCGCCCCGGAACCTCCTCCCGGGCTGCTGACACCTGAGGGGTTGGAGGGAGGGGTCAGAGCACCCCAAAAAACCAACCCAAAAATCATGGAGGGAACAAAGGATATGAGCACCCAAAAATCCCAGGTCTGCTGGGTGCCCCCAAACACCCCCAAAATCCCATAACTGTGGAAATTCCAGGTGTGCTGGGTGCCCTCAAACACACCAAACAACCCAAAAAACCCATAACTAGGGAAAACCCAGGTGTGCTAGGTGTCCCAAACACACCGAACACCCCAAAAAACATGGAAACCCCACCCCAAACACCCCGAAACCCACAGAAACCCCAGGTGTGCTGAGAATCCTGAACACCCTGGACACCCCAAAACACCCGGACACCCCAGAAACCACTGGATTCATGAGGGACACGACTGTCCTGAGCAGCCCAGGCAGCCCCAAAACCCCCAATTGTGCTGAGCATCCCAGACACCCTGAAAACGCCAAAAACCATGGCAACCCCACATGTGCTGGGAAATCCTGAGCACCCCAGACACCTCAAAACCCCCCAAACTTCCCAAGAACCACGGGAACCCCAAATGTCCTTGTCACCCTGAGCACCCCAGGCACTCCAAGGACCCCCAGCTGTCCTTGTCACCCTCAGCAACCCAGGTACCCCCAAATCTCCCATGGACTCTGGGACTCCCATCTGTCATTGTCACCCTGAGCACCCCAAACCCCCCCGGGATTCCCATCTATGCTTGTCACCCTGAGCACCCCAAATCCCCCAAGGACCCTGGCGCCCCCATCTGTCCTTGTCACCCCGAGCACCCCAGGTACCCTAAAAACCCCAAACCTCCCCAGCTGTCCTTGTCACCCTGAACACCCCAGGTACCCCAGAGACTCCGCATACCCCAAGAACCCTGGGGCCCCCATCTATGCTTGTCACCCTGAATACCCCAAAGCCCCCAGGGAGACCCGGGGCTGTCCGTGTCACCCCGAGCACCCCAGGGAGACCCCGGGCTGACCTCCCGGAGCGCCTCGGCGTAGGAGCTCATGTCGGTCAGGATGACCAGCACGTGCTTCTCGCACTGGTACGCCAGGAACTCGGCCGTGGTCAGCGCCAGCCGCGGCGTGATGATCCTCTCGATCCTGTGCGACACCCCCAATTAGCCTAATTAGCCCCCCGCAGGGCAGGTTTGGGGCACTAGGTGTGGGGTCTCCCCACTGGCGCTGTTCCCTCCCAGGGCAGGGGGACTCCCCGAGTTTTGGGGTCCCCAGGCAGGGCAGGGCGAGCCAGGAGAGAGCCCCAAAAGTGATCCGGGTGGGATTGGGAGGGTCCTGGGGGAGAGGGAGGAGGGAGAGGGAGGAAAGGGAAAGGAGAAAGAGGGAGGGAGAAGGAAAGGGAGAGGGAGGAAGGAGGGAGAGAAGGAGAAGGAAAACGGAGGAGAAAAGGAGGAGAGAGAAGAAAGAAGGAGGAGAAAAAGGAGGGAGAGAGGAAAGGAGAAGGAAAATGGAGGAGAAAAGAAAGAGAACGAAGGAAAAAGGAGGAGGAGGGAGAAGGAAAAGAATAAGAAAGGAAATATGAAGGACATACAATAAAGGAATATACTATATTAATAAAATATAATAAAAGAATATAATAAAGGAATAAGAAGGAAAAAGGAGGAGGAGGGAGAAGGAGAAAGAAGGATTAGAAAGGAAAAGAAGAAGGAAGGAGAAAGAATAAGAGAGGAGGGAGAAGGAGGAAAAGGGAGAAGAAGGAGAAGGAGAAGGAAAAAAGGAGAAGGAAAAAGAAAAGAAGAAAAAAGGAGAAGGAAGAAGAGAGGGAAAGGAGGAGGAGGGAGAAGGAAGAAAGGAGAAAAAAAATGGGAGACAAAAGGAGAAAGGAGAAAGGAGAAAGGAGAAAGGAGAAAGGAGAAAGGAGAAAGGAGAAAGGAGAAAGGAGAAAGGAGAAAGGAGAAAGGAGAAAGGAGAAAGGAGAAAGGAGAAAGGAGAAAGGAGAAAGGAGAAAGGAGAAAGGAGAAAGGAGAAAGGAGAAAGGAGAAAGGAGAAAGGAGAAGAAAAATGAAAGGAAAGAGGAGGAGGAGGAAGAAAAAGGAGGCGAAAGAAGGTGAAAGAGGAGGAAGAGGAGGGAGAAGGAAAAGAAGAATGGAGGAGGAGGAGGAAGAAGGAAGAAGAGGAAGAGGTGGCACTGGGGCTGCTCCTCACGTGGGGTCGTTGGCCAGATTGAGGAAGAGGCACACGTTCTCCATGGAGCCGTTCTGCTCAAAGTCCGACTTGAAGAACCGCGCGGTCTCCATGTTCACCTGCTCAGTGGGACACGAGTTCAGGGGACACGGGGTCAGGGGACACGGGGTCAGGGTGGTTCTGGGGTCACCTGGGATGTACCATCACGTCCCCCACTCACCCCCATGGCGGCAAAGACGATGGCGAAGTTGTCCTCGTGGTAGTCCACCACATCCTTGGATTTCTTCACCAGCCCGGCCTGGCGGCAGATCTGTGCTGCGATCTGAGCAAGGGGACAGGGATGGGGACAGGGACAAGGGTGGCAGTAGAGACACCCCAGAGCGGCCATGGCCCCCCTGGGACCAGGACATGGCCTCAGGGGTCAGGGGCCAGCTGGGTGTCCTACTTTGCTGTGTCCAGCTTTGCCTGTCGTCACTCCTGAGTGGTGAGGGATGGTTTCCATCCCAATCCCAAACCATCCCATCCCAATCCCGTCCCATTATCCTGTTGCATCCCATCTCAATCCCATCTCATTGCAATCTCATCCCATCCCATCGCAATCCCATGCCATCCCAATCCCATTCCAATCTAACCCGATCTCTTCCCAATCCCACCCCAATCCAATCCCATCCCAATTCCAAACCAAACCCAAACTCCCAAACCCATTCAAATCCCATCTCATCCCATCTCAATCCCAATCCCACCCCCCTCTGGAATTTCCAGCCCCTCCTGCTCTGTACTCTCTGTCACACCCGTGGGGACAGAAAGGTCTGGAACCCCCCAACCCTTGGATTTAGGGACCCCAGATCCTCCCCCACACAACACACAGGGATGGCTGCACCAGTGGGGAAACTGAGGCACAAGCAGCTTCCTGCCACGAGGAGAAGGGATGGAGAGGGGATCCCACCTTCCCAAACTCCTCCCGTTCCCACAGTCTCACCTCGTTGTGAGGAAGCCCAGCTGCAGAGAAGATGGGGATTTTCTGTCCGCGGGCGATGCTGTTCATGACGTCGATGGGAGAGATCCCCGTCTGGATCATCTCCTCGGGATAGATGCGCCCGTGAGGGTTGATGGGCTGGCCTGGAGCAGGAAAAGCAGGAATCATGGAAGAGTTGGGGTTGGGAGGTGACTTGAAGATGCCCAGGCTCATCCAGGATGGATGGATGGATGATGGATGTTGGATGGATGAAGGGATGGATGCAGGGATGGCAGTGGTGATACCACAGGGACACGGTGGCCATCAGGTGTCAGTGTCACCCCCATTTCCAGGCCCTCCCCAAGCCCCTCCCAGAATCCCACCAAGCCAGAGCCATCACCATTGATGTCCAGGAAGTCCTCGGCCATCACCGGGGGGCCACTGTCGATGGGTTTGGCAGAGCCATTGAACACCCGACCTGTGGGGACAGAGGGACTATCCGTGCTTGATGCCACTAACCGAGGGTGGCACCTGCAGGTCCCACGGCCCTGGGGCACAGTCCCCATCCTGGGACATCTCACCCACCCCCAGAGGGGACACAGGGACCGAGGGGCTGTGGTTGTGGGGCAGGAAGTGTCACCTGTGGGCTGGGTGACACCGCCGCCCCTGTGGCAGGAAGACGCCAGCACATGGGGACAAGAGCCCATGTCCCCTCCACGTCCCCAGCCACCTCCATCACCCTGTCCCCACGTCCCCATCACCCTGTCCCCATGTCTCCATCCCCCTGTCCCTGTGTCCCCATCACCTCTCTCACCCTGTCCCCCATGTCCCCATCCCCCTGTCCCCGTGTTCCCATGTCCCTATCCCCAGCCACGTCCCTCCCGCGGTCCCCAGCTCCTGGCTGAGCGGGGTGCCCCAAACCCCCCCAAACCGTCCCCAAGGAGGTGACACGGCCTCGCCGCTCCCTCTCAGCCTCATCGACCGCCTCGGAGAGGCGCGGTGGCATCGATCGGCGACAAAGCCACGCTTCCCTGAGCTCCCCACCCCCCCATGGGGACACGGGGACACGTCAGCGGTGTCACAGCGCATCAGGGTGATGGCAGCGCCGAGCGCCGAGCACGAAAGGTCAGCGGCCACTGCACCGGCGACTCCCGGGGGACACCGAGAGCAGGTGACAGCGGGGGGGGCTCCCCCCGCCCCCCGCCCGCCCTTTGAGCTGCCCTTTTTGAGGGACCGGGATGGGAGCGCGAGGGACAAGCGGCCACCGAAGGGACAGGGCCACCCCCCCGGGCCGACCCCGAGTGACCCCTGGGGGGTCTGGGGGGGTTTGGGGGACGGGGGACTCACAGCTGGACCCCAGAGTGGTTGTGGAGGGGAAGGGACCTAAAATCCCATGGATGTCACCTCCCTGCCGTGGGGCCACCTTGCACTGTCCCAGGTGGCTTCAAGAGCTGTCCAGGCTGGCCTGGGACACCGGCAGGGTGGGGTGACACTATCAGGGATGGGATGACACCGCCGGGATGGGGTGACACCTCCAGGGAAGGGGTGGCACCCCCGGGGAAGGGGTGACACCTCCAGGGAAGGGGTGGCACCCCCGGGGAAGGGGTGGCACCTCCAGGGATGGGGTGACAGCACGCTGGAAGGACTCCACCCCTGCCTCAGGTGACCGTCACACCTCGGAAGCGACCTGGGGACATTCCCAGCCCCCACAGCCGAACCCCAAACACCCCCCCCACAAAAAACCCCCAAAATTCCACCGGGGCTCACCCAGCATGTCCTCGGACACGGGCGTGCGCAGGATGTCCCCCGTGAACTCGCACGTTGTCGCCTTGGCATCGATGCCAGACGTGCCCTCAAACACCTGCGGGGCCCCGGGGAGGGCAATTAACGCCCATTAATTAAGAGTTTTGGGGTGGAGGGTGATGTGACCCTCCCTCACCCCAACCCCCCCCCCCCCCCCCCGGGAGGGGACATAAAAGAGCGGACAGGGGGTTAAAAAAACCCTCCTGAGAGGCTTTTGGGGGAATTTTTTTTGGGGGTGGGACCGTGAACGTCGCGCCCACGGGGAATCCTTTTGATCAGGATAATATTTGACATCGTCCGCGTTAATTAACCCCCGGCCGGCCGCTTTAATTAGAGCCGGGTGGCCCCTGGGAGAAGGGGGGAGCTGGGGGATGGTGACAGGTGACGCTCGGAGCCCCCCCAGGTGGGGCTGCGGGTCACCCCCAACGATGCTGAGGCTGCAAAAAAATCCTCATTTTTTTATCCTTTTATCCTTTTTCCTCTCCCCTTTTTCCCCTTTCCCCCCCCCGCCCGATTCCCTAATAGGATTAAAAGGGCATCCCTGAGGCGCAGGTGGCGATTTTGGGGCAGCTGCGCCATTTAGGGTGATTTTTTGGGGAGGGTCCGGGCTAATTAGGAGAGATTTGAGCCCAAAGAGCCCCACGACTGGCGGGTTTGGGGGATCCTGTCCCCCAACAGGGTTCGTGGCTTTGCGGGATGGTGGCAGCGGGGTCCAGGGATGGAGGAAAGGGCGAGGGGTCAGTGTGGGGTTTTGGGGTGAGGGGACATGGCCTGTCCCAGGACACCCCTGACCACCCCGGGACACTGTCACCTGTCCCAGGACGCCCCTGACCATCTCAGGACACTTCTGAGCACCCCAGGACATCCCTGACCACTCCAGGACAATGTCCCCTGTCCCAGGACACCGCCCATCCCAGGACATCAGTCCCGCCTCTTAATAGCACAAGGACACGAGCCCGACAGCCACCACTGGAGAGGGACAGAGCCCTGGGGCAGGGCCCCGGGCCGCGCAGCCTCCGCATGTGCCAGTGTCCCCACGTCCCCGTGTCGCTCACCTGGACGATGGCCTTGGCGCCCATCACCTCCAGCACCTGCCCGCTGCGGGTGGTGCCGTTGGGTAGAGTGAAGTTCACGATCTCGGCGTACTGGGCGAACTGTGGGGACAGAGACATGGTCACATGGGGTGGCGGTGTCCCCTCTGTCCCCTCAGCCCGTGCCGCTGTCCCCTCAGCCCCGCCTGCCCCGCTGGTGCTGCCTGAGTTTCCCTCCCTTCGGTCCTGAAGGGGACAGCCCTGAGAGGTGGGGACACCGGGCAGCAAAGGAGTGGCACTGCCTATCTCTGTCCCTGTCGCTGTCCCATCCTGGAGCTGGCACTGCTCCGTGCCTCAGTTTCCCCGGGGTCGCTGGGGTTTCCCGCTCCCAAGTAGGTGAACACAAACGTTGTCACAGCCAGAGCCACCAGGATGTCACCACCCCCGAGTGGCACTCATGGCGACACCGTGGGGCGCACGGAGGGGACACATCCTGCTCTGAGGGGACAATGGCCAATGTCGCTGCTGCCCAGAATGTTCAGGGCTCTCCTCCTCATCTTCATCCCCCTCCTCCTCCTCCTTCCTGGCTCCACCCCCGCGAACTTTGGGCTTTAATTCCTTTGGATAAAAACCTTTGGATAAATGGCGGCAGAGCCAAGGGAGCGCCCTTAATTAAGATATATCTTAATTAATTAATGAATGACAGCGACCATGGAAAGGCGACGCCTGGTGACAAAAGCCCTCCGGGGGTCACCGAGGTGGCCCGAGGCCACCCGGGAGAGCGGGGGACAGGGACAAGAAGGGGACATCAAGGGGACACGGAGGGGTGTGGGGTGGCCCCGCTCACAGCAGGGACCCTGCGGGATTGGGGAGCGGACAGGCGACAGGGGACAAGGGACAGAGCTTGGGCAGGGGACACGGGACAGAGCTTGGGCAGGGGACACGGGACCGAGCTGAGAAAGGGGACAGGGGACAAGGGACAAAAGACGGAATTGGGCGTGGGGACAAGGGACAGAACTTGGGTAGGGGGACAGGGGATGGAGCTGAGAAAGGGGACAGGGGACAAGGGGCAAAGCTTGGAAAGGAGACAGGGGATGGAGCTGGAAAAAGGGACAGGGGGTGAGGGACAGGAGCCAGAGTGGGGACAAGGACACAGGGGACAGGGACGCGACACAGGGACACAGGGGACACGGCACAGGGACACAGGGGACAGGGCTGAGCTCAGGCAGGGACACGGGACATGGGGGACAGGGTGCCCGGACCGAGCGCACACACGTCCCACGGAAAGTCCCCCCTGTGTCCCCAGTGTCCCCGTGTCGGCGCACACGCCACCCACGAGGCGACAAAGGGACATGGGGACATGGGACACGCCACCCGCGCGTGCAGGCGGGGACGGGGCTCTGCTGCCCAACGCGTCCAGAGGAGGGAGCTCGGACCCTGGAGAGGAGGGGATAGCCCAGGGGACCGGCGACAAGGGACAGGATGGGAGAGATGGCACAGGGACCGGCTACAAGTGACAGGAGGGATGGGACAGGGAAAGGGGACAGCCCAGGGCACAGGGGACAGGAGGGATGGGACAAGGAGTGGGGATAGCCCAGAGGACAAGGGACAGGAGGGACGGGACAGGAACAGCCCTGGGGACCGGGGACAAGTGACAGGACGGGAGGGATGGGACAGGGAATGGGGACAGCCCAGGGGACAAGGGACAAGTGACAGAGGGGATGGGACAAGGAATGGGGACAACCCTGGGGACAGAGGACAAGGGACGAGACAGGGAATGGAGACAGCCCAGGGGACAGAGGACAAGAGATGGAGAAGAAGGAACAGGGGACAACGCAGGGGACAGGAGGGAGGGGACAGAGGACAGTGTGGTGACACCCTCAGCACTGGGGTCCCCAGGCAACCCCAGGTGACACAGCCCAGCTGTCCCCATGTCACCCAAAGGTCCTACCTTGACGTTGTCCAGCACCACCAGGGGCCCGTTGACACCGCACACTGTCCTGTAGGCTGGGGAAGGTGACATCGTCAGTCCACAAGGCCACCCAGTGGGTGTCACTCCCAAATCCAGTGTCCCATCCCCTGTCCCAGTGACACCCCAGGTGACAGCCCGAGTTTCGGTCCTGCAGGAAATGTCACCCAGGGGTGGCTTCAGGGATTGTATCACCTCCTGGAGGTGTCCCCACGTGTCTGGCAGGGATGTCACACTGGGAGTGCTGTGTCCCATCCCCTGTCCCAGTGTCCCAAGTCCTGTGTCCCAACCCCTATCCCAGTGACACCCCAAGTGACAGCTGGAGCCTCAGTCCTGTAGGAAATGTCACTCGGTGGCGGCTTCCTGCCATTGTGTCACCTCCTGGAGGTGTCCCCACGTGTCACAGCTGGGAATGCCACCAGGGCTGGCAGGACAAGTGTCCCCTTGTCCCCCACTGTCACCCTTGGCCGGCCCGGTGGGATGTGGGGACACTTCCCAAAGACCCCACGGGGCTGGGGGGCCCTTGGTGGTCCCGGAGACACAGCGGGGGTGACACGGGGGTGGGGAAACGGGGGGGAGATCCCGCAGGGGACAGGCAGTGACAAAGGCTGACAGGGGACAAGGGTGACAAATGGGAATGGAGCCGGGGAGAGGCAGAAAATCCCGGGAATGACGGGATGGGATCGGATCCTGGGAATGTGGGGATCGGGTCCGGGTCCTGGCAGTGGCAGGATTTGGATCAAATCCTGGGAATATCTGGGCTGGGATCAAATCCTGGGAACGCCGGGATTGGGATCGGACCCTGGGAATGCCCGGTTTGGGATGAGCTCCCGGCACTGCCGGGGCCGGGCTCGGCTCCCGGGAACACCGCGGCCGGGATCAGCTCCGGGGGCTGCAGGTGTGCGGGAACTGATCCGGCTCTAAGCCGCGCCTTGATCCCGCCGGGAAGTGTCAAAGCCCCGAGCGCTGCCCCGGCCCCGCTGACCCCGCCGGGCCCTTTCATCCCCTGCCCCCTGCTCCGGGCTCCGGCCTCTGCCATTCCCACCTGATCCTAATCGGATCCGAGCGCTCCCGCCGCGGGGATGGGGCTCCCGGGATGTCCCCGCGGGGGTGGTGGCGTTGTCCCCATTGTCCCCGCCCCCCCCCGGTCTGGGACAGCCCCAGGGGTTTCATTCCTAGCGATGGGTCCCGTTTGTCACACGCCACGGAGCCGCTGTGGGGTCACCCCCGTGGCACATGGGGACACTCGGGTGTCCCCTTCCCTCAGCCAGGGCGCTGCCCGCGATCCCGGATGTGTCTGAGGTGGGATCGTGGAATTCTAGACTGGATTGGGTTGGGAAGGACCTTAAAGCCCATGAATTCCACCCCCCTGGAACCTTCCACCAGCCCAGGTGGATCCAACCAGGCCTTGGACACTGCCAGGGATCCAGGGATTCTTTGGGAATTCCAGCCCAGCCCCTCCCCACCCTCCCAGCCAGGAATCGCTGCTCAGTATTCCATAAAAATCCCCCCTTTCCCAGTGGGAAGCCATTCCCTGTGTCCTGTCCCTCCAGCCCTTGTCCCCAGCCCCTCTCCAGCTCTCCTGGAGCCCCTTTAGGGACTCTGAGGATTCTCTGGACTTTTCCCTTCTCCGGGGGAACATTCCCAGCTCTCCCAGCCTGGCTCCAGAGCAGAGGGGCTCCAGAACCTTGGGAACAGCTCTGGAACCTGCTCTGCATTTGCTCCAGGTCCTCCTGAAGCTGGAGCAGCTCTGCAGGAGCTCTCACCTGATGGGAGCACAGAGACAGAATTCCCCCTTTTCCCACCCTTCTCCCAGCCCTTTTCCCAATCCCTTCCCCTCCCAGCCCAAATTTGTGCCCCATCCCAGCTCCCGCTGCCCTTGGCCTTGCCGAGCCCCCCCGCGAGGTTCTCCCAGCCCCACTCCGGGAGCTAATTAGCTAATTAGCCTTCTCTTCCTCTCCCCAATTACAGCCCGCTCCCGCTGCTCGCCCATTCAGCCTCCGGCACCGGGAGCGCCCTCGCCGCCTTTTGTCCCCTTTTACTCCCAAAGTGACCATCCGGCCTTTTATTTCCATTCCCACTCTTCCCAATTTTCTCCTGTTTCCCTTCCCCTGGCAGGAGTTTCTGGGATATTTTCTGGAATTTCTCTCTCTTCCCTTTCCCCATCTGGAGTTCCTAGGATCTTTTCTTCTGGCCCACGTCCACTCGGCAGCCCCGGAGGGGACAGGGACATTGGGAGTGTCACTTGTCCCGGCATGGCAGTGTCCATCTGGGTCCCAGGGGCTGCCACCCCCTTGGGGACAGTCGTGGCTGTCCTCTGCTCCTACTGGGTTGGGTTTTCCCATAGGGCAATATGGGAGGAATATGGGAGTCCTTCTTCTGGAAGGACTGGTGTCACTGAGGGTGACATCTGATCATTGGCTGAGGTCTTGGGTGACACAGAAATCCATCCTTAATCCATCCATCATCCATCCATCCCTCCATCATCCATCCGTCATCCATTATCCATTATCCTCCATCCATCCATCTATCCATAGGCAGGGACTTTTGGACATCACAGGATCATGGAATGGTTTGGGATTGGATGGATTTCAATCCCATCCTGTTCCATCCAGGGACACCTCCCACCATCCCAGGTGTCTCCAAGACGCAATGTCCAGCCTGGCCTTGGACACTGCCGGGGATTTCTGCAGCCCCTCATCCATGGCCGGCTTTGGGATCTTCTGTTGTGACAGGGGGGAATCACAACAGCCGAGCCAAGGGACAGCCTCGAAAGGGGTTGGGATGGGGAGTGAGGAGGAAGAGGAGGACGAGGAGGAGGAAAAGGAGAAGGAGAAGGAAAGGAAAGGAAATGCAAAAAGAAAAAAAAAGAAAAGGATAAAGAAAAGGAAGAAAAGAGAAGAAGAAAAAGAATAAGAACGAGGAGGAAGAGGTGGAGATGAAGTACAAGATGAATATAAAGGAGGAGGAGAAGAAAAAAGGAGAAGAAGGAGGAGAAGGAAGAGGAAGAGAAGAAGAGGAAGAAAAAAAAGAAGAGGGAGCGGGAGAAGAAGAAGAAGAGGAAGAGGAGGAGAAGGGCATGAAAGAGAAGAGGAGGAAGATGACAAAAAGAAGACGAAGGAGGAGGACCAGGTGGAAGAGTTGAAGAAGGATGAGAAAGAGAAGAAGAAGAAGAAAGAGGAAGAGGAAGGGAACGGTGAGGAAGAAGAGGACAAGGGCAAGAACAAGAAGAAGAGGAGAAGAAAAACAAAAAGAGGATGAGGAGTAGGAGAAGAAAAAGACGAGGAGGAGAGGAGGAGGAGGAGGAGGGCCGAGAAGCGCAGGGGGCGAACACCGGAAAGCCGCAGCCGCGATAATGAAGCCGCAGCCGCGGCGGGCTGGGTGGGCTGCGGCTGCCGGCCGGGGGCGAGGGCGGGGGGGCGGGCTGAGGGGCGAAAAGGGGGGAAAAGAAAAACTCTTTCAACCTGGCCTTTCCACACCCCCAGCCCCAAATTCACAGCTGCTGTCAGATGCCATCTCCGTCAGCGCTGACACTCAACGCACCGCTGACCCCGCCGCGCGGGGGTGACCGCGGCCCCCGGTGACAAAAGGGGACCCGAGGCGGCTCCGCCCGCCGCTAATTGCTGCCGCTGGCCCGCCCTGCCCTCCGCAGCCCCCGCGGATCCTCCCGCCCTCCGGGCCCGTAGGGCTCGGCTCTAAAGTGTGTCGGGGACTCGTCACCACCTCCGAGGGGTTTTTGGGGTCGTGGAAGGGATTTTAAAGATGGTCCCATTCCACCCGTTCAGGTGGATTCAAACCTCAAATGTCCAACCGGGCAGCCACAGCTTTTCTGGGAATTCCAGCCCCTCCTCACCCTCACAGGGAGGAATTGCTACCCAAAATCTCACCCAAATCTCCTCTTTCCCTGTGGGAAAACATCCCCCCTTTTTTGTCACCTCGTCCTCCGCGCCGGGTGTGCAGCGCGCGATGCTCAAACCCCCAAATTCCAGAGCTGGGGAATGGCTCAGGAGCAGAGACGGGAGGATAAACAACCCCCAAATCCCCCAAATCCTCCATCCCAGAGCAAAGCTGTAGAGGCAGGGCTGTCCCAGCAGGTCAAGAGCTGATCCTGAGCCACCCTGGGCCACAGGGAGGGTCCCTGGTGTCCCCCAGCTCCCACCTGGAGGGCACGGAGGGGGATCCCCAGCCCTGGCATCCCTGGGCAGGGGCAGGGAGGAGCAGAGGATGCTGGCACAGAGCTCTGGATGGGGCTGGATGGATCCCCCATCCCTGGAAGTGTCCAAGGTTAGCAGGGATGGGACTTGGAGCAACCTGGGACAGTGGGAAGTGTCCCTGTCCATGGCAGGGGTGGCACTGGGTGGGATTTAAACTCCCTCCCAATCAAAACCATTCCAGGATTTTAGGATTGCAGGGAATTCCCGATTCCAACCCCAAAATCTGTCGCATCCTACAACCCCACAGGGCGAATCCCTCTCAGCCCCCGAGGCCACCCTGTGGGACTTTTCCGACCGTCCCTAAAGTGACCTCTTCCCCCCTCCCCAGACCGGCCCCGGCCGCCTCCTCCAACCTGCCCATTGTGCCTTGTGTCACTTTGTGCCGCGCTGTCAACCCCGCGGGGTTGTCCCCGGCCTGGCAGGGGCCGTGAAAAGCCCGGCGGGGGATTAACACTCTATGCCACTAATTAGGGCCTCGGCGGGCCCCGCGCGGGTTCCCAGACACACCTGCAGCAGTCATGTGAGGGGGCAGCCCCAGAAAAGGCGGCCCCAGCCAAGCGTGAAGGCAGGGAGGAAAAAAAAAAAAAAAAAAAAAGAAAAAAAAAAAAGGGAAACAATAAAAAAAAAAGGGAAACAATAAAAAAAAAATTGCCGGGCTCGCCGTGGGTTTTGCTGGAGGAAAAAAATAAAATAAGCAGGGAAGGAGAGGAGAGGAGAGGAGAGGAGAGGAGAGGAGAGGAGAGGAGAGGAGAGGAGAGGAGAGGAGAGGAGAGGAGAGGAGAGGAGAGGAGAGGAGAGGAGAGGAGAGGAGAGGAGAGGAGAGGAGAGGAGAGGAGAGGAGAGGAGAGGAGAGGAGAGGAGAGGAGAGGAGAGGAGAGGAGAGGAGAGGAATTTGGGGATGGGTCCTAAAGGGTGTGGGTGCAAGGGGAAAGAGGAAGGTTATGGGATGTGGCACAGTGGAGTCACAGCCCCCAGGGCAGGGTGGTAAAGGCTTGGAGGGGTTCCTGGATCTTCCTTTGCTGCTTCCTGTGTCTCAAAGGCCACCACGCACAGGTCCCAAAGGTACCATCCTGTGTCTGAAATGACGGAGTGTCAGGGATGATGGGGACACCAGGGAAGCGGCAGTGTCCCACCAAAGTCACTTTACTGGGATGGGGGATGCATGGCACAAATTGGGTGTACTGCCTCCTGCTCCATCCATCCATTATCCATCCATCATCTGTCCATCATCCATCCATCATCCATCCATCCGTCCATCATCCATCATCCCTCCATCATCCCTCCATCATCCCTCCATCATCCCTCCATCATCCCTCCGTCATCCATTCATCCATCCATCCATCCATCCTTCCCTCCCTCCCTCCCTCCCTCCCTCCCTCCCTCCCTCCCTCCCTCCCTCCCTCCATCATCCACTCATCCCTGCCCATCCCTCAGCCTGTTTGACCCTCTCAGTTCTCCCAGCTCTGGTCACGGGGCTGTGCCTGGGGACAGTGACATTACTCCTGTTCCCAGTGCCCCACTGGGACCCCATACAGGGACCTTAAACTGAGAGCTTTAACTGGGAGCCTGAACTGAGACCCCAAACTGGGACCCTAAACTGGGACCCTAAACTGGGACCCCAAATTTGGACCCTAATCTGGGACCCAAACTGGGAGCCTCAACTGGGACTCAAACCGGAACTCCAAACTGGAACCCCAAACTGGGACCCCACACTGTGACCCCAAACTGGAACCCTACACTGGGACCCCAAACTGGGGGCTCCCCGCACCCCCATGAGCTCAGGCACCCACAGCCCCACGCTGTTCCCCCCCCCCATATTCAGGGGGTGTCCCCACCCCTCGGAATGTCACCGCCAGGTCTCCCCTCAGCTGTGCCACTTCGCTGTGCCCTTTCTGCTGCCTCCCAGAAGATTTTGGGGCGCGGGGACCCGCCTGTCCCCACCTCCAGCTGCCCACCTGGGTGACAGGGACACACCGGGGGACAGGAATTGGGACACACCGGAGGACAGGATTTTGTCTCCATCTGGGTGACGGTGTCCACGTTCGACTGGGCGGAGGGGAGGGGACAAACGCATCCCTCGAGGGGGGACAAACGCCACCAGCGGGAAGAAATTGGGGCGGTTTTTCCTGGCAAAGCGACAGGCAGGTGACACCCGAGCCAAGGGCTGGCGCTCGGCCAGGTGACCCGGGCAGGAGTCACCCGAGTGTGACAGCTGTTGACAGCAAACACGGCGGGTGGCCGGGCAGGGCCAGCTCGGCTCTGGAAGGGACCGTGCCAGCCCGGAGTCACCCGGTTGGGGACAAGGGGAGGTGACATCTCAAGGAGGTGACTCCTAAACTCCCCGCAGGGAAAGAACAAAGGTCGCAACGGACGCGCTTGGTGACAAGCGGGGGTTTGGGGACAAGGTGACAGCAGGATCATTCATCCCGGTGTGGCCCTGGCGCGGTGCCAGGTGTCCCGATGTCGCCGTGGGATGGGGACACAGCGGGAAGGGACACTCTGGGCACGGCGGCACCTCTGGGGTGTCACCGCAGCTCTCCACAGATGTCCCCAGGATGGGGACACAATTCCCTGGTTCTTGTGGGTGCGGTGGCCAGGAGGGGACAGCCCCGCAGCGCCACACTGTCCCCCACCCCGAGGGACACACGTGGCCCCTGTGCCACCCTGCCTGCTGCAGTGCCACCCAGCTGTCCCCTCTTGAGCTGGTGTCACCCAGCCATCTATTCCTGTCACCCCTACCTGTCCCACTGCCACCCCTCTGTCTCTTCCTGAGCTGGTGCCACCCACCCGTCCCTGTCACCCCCGCCTGTCCCAGTGCCACCCACCCATCCCCGTCACCCCGCCTGTCCTAGTGCCATCCCTCTGTCCCTTCCTGAGCCGGTGTCGCCCACCCGTCCCCGTCACCCCTGCCTGTCCCAGTGTCACCCACCAGTCCCTCCCTGTCTGTCCCAGTGCCATTCACCCTTCCTGTCCTACTTCCCTGGCCCAGTGTCACCTACCTGTCCCCATACCTGGTCTAGTGCTACCCACGCACTCCTGCCCGGTGTCACCCCCTGGCCTCTGCCACCACGACCGCTCTGTTCAGGGACAGAGGAATGTCCCCCACCCTCCCCGTGGCTCTCCCTCGGTGTCCCCTGAGTGTCCCCAAGGTGTTCCCTCGGCGTCCCCTCGGTGTCCCCGTGTCCCCCACTCACTCAGCCGGGGGTTGCTGTGGAAGTCGCGGGTCACGGCCAGCCCGTGCTCGCGGGCGGCCGCCAGCTCTGTCGCCGCTGCTGTCACCTTGGTGGCGGCCATGTCCCTGTCCCTGTCCCTGTCCCGGTCCCGGTCCCGGTCCCGCCGGGTTTTGTAGCCCCAGCCCGGCCCCCGTCGGTCCCGCCCGCGACACCGGCGGCAAAGGTGACACCGGCAGCGAAGGTGACACCCACAGCGCCGCGACACAGGTGTCCCCGTGTTGGCTGTAAACAGCGGCAGGGAGGGAGCGGCCGGAGCCGGGATCGCGGGAGCCGATATGGGGGCAGGGAACGGGAACGGGGAGTGGGAATGGGAACGGGATATAAGATATGGGATATGGGATAGAGATGGGCAATGGGATATGGGATAGGAGATAAGGAAAGGGATAGGAATAGGGATGGGAATATGGGTAGAGAAAGGGAAAGGGAGAGGGATAGGAGTGGGAATGGAAATGGCTTAGGGATAAGGAATAGCGATGGGAATGGGAATTGGAACGGGATAAAGGGTATGAGATAGGGATAAGGGATAGGGATGGGAATATAGATAGAGAAAGGGAGAGGGAGGGAGGGATAGGAATAAAGAAAAGGGATAAGGGATATGAGATAAAGAAAGGGATAGGGATAAGTGAGAGAGATGGGAATAGGGAATGGGATAAGGGAGAGGGATAAAGGATGGGGATAAGGGTTAGGAGATAAGGAAAGGGATAGGGATGGGACTATGGAGAGGGATAAGGGATAGAGGTGGGGAATGGGAATGGGATAAAGGACAAGAATAAGGGGTAGGAGATAAGGAAAAGCATAGAGATAAGAAATAGGGATGGGACTAGGGATAGGGATAAGGAATGTGAGATAAGGAGAGGGATAGGGATGGGAATATGGATAAGGAGAGGGATTGGGAATGGTATAGGGAATGGTATAGGGAATGGGATAAAGGGTATGAAATAAGGGAAGGGATCAGGACAGGGATAGGGAGAGGGATACGGAATAGGGAGAGGGAGAGGGATGGGAAATGGGATAAGGGGGGGACGGGAAATGGGAGAGGGATAAAAGACAGGGATAAGGGATAGGAGGTAAGGAAAGGGAAAGGGATAAGGGATAGGGAGGGGGAATGGGATAAGGATAGGCAGGGGGATGCGGAAGGGGAGAGAGGGATAAAGGGTAAGAGATAAGGAAAGGGATAGGGATAGGGATAGCGATAGGGATAGGGATAGCGATAGGGATAGGGATAGGGATAGGGATAGGGATAGGGATAGGGATAGGGATAGGGATAGGGATAGGGATAGCGATAGGGATAGGGATAGCGATAGGGATAGGGATAGGGATAGGAATAGGGATAGGGATAGCGATAGGGATAGCGATAGGGATAGCGATAGGGATAGCGATAGGGATAGCGATAGGGATAGGGATAGCGATAGGGATAGGGATAGCGATAGGGATAGGGATAGGGATAGGGATAGGGATAGGGATAGGGATAGGGATAGATAGGGAGAAGGAGAGGGAGTGGGAGTGGGATGGGGATAAGGGATAGAGATGAGGATAGGGATAGGGACAGAGGTAGGGATAGGGAGTAAGAATAGGAATAAGGGATAGGGAGAGGGATGGGGAATTGGATAAGGATAGGGAAGGGGACGGGGAATGGGAGAGGGATAAAAGACAGGGATGAGGGGTGGGAGGTAAGGAAAGGGATAGGGAAAAGGGATAGGGATAGGAAGAGGGAGAGGGATAGGGGATAGGGAATAAGAATAGGAATAAGGAATAAGGGATAACGACAGCGGGATAGCGATAAGAGATGGAGATGGGGGTAGGGATAAAGGACAAGGAAAAATGAATAGGGATAAGGAGTTGGGATAAGGAATAGGGAAAAGGGAGTGCACGGCTCGTCGAGGGCTCTGAGGACGGAGCAGAGCGGGCAACGTTGGCCTCAGAAATGTCACCCTGCGATGTCACCCCCGAGGCCGGTGACACCCGGAGCCGGGGCTGAGGGACCCCACAGGAAGCGGAGGAGGAGGCGGCGGCAGGACGCAGGAAGTGACTTTTATTAAGATTAGAAACCATTAAACCCCCCACTTTTTTCCTTATACGTTTTACATCCAGCTGTTGGTTTTCCAATCATCCCAAACCTGAGGAGCCCGTGGTACGGAGTGGGACAAACCGCGGGTGTCCCCACGCTGTCCCCACCCCACCCCCCAACCCCCCCACACCCCCGCGACAGAGAAAGAACCTTTGGGAAAGCTTTGAGTGGGATTTGGGGTTTTGGCGGGAGCAGCTTTTGGGGTCAAACGGGCAAAAGGAGCAAAGGTGGAAGGGAAAGAAGCAAAAGGAGGAAGCAGGAAAAGCCCAAGGATATTCCCACATCCCCAAACCCAACCTTGGGCTTTGTTTTCCCCGAAATGTCCCCAAATCCCCTCCAGCCACGCAGGGTTTGGGGGGGCGGGGTGGGTCTGGGAGGGTCAATTCTCCACGGGATTCTTCCCCCTGAGCCCAGGAATTTTTCCAGAATTTTCCAGGTTGGAAAATCCCCGGCTGGAGTCGGGCTGGGACGAGGAAAAAAAATAAAAAAAAAAATCCAAGTGAAGCCCGAGTGGGTTTGGGCAACAGAATTCCAGAGATGGGGACACGGGGACACTTCCCTTTCCTGGCTCCGCCTGGAGAGGTGGGATCGATAGAAGTTAAGGGAATTAACATAGTTTTAATTTAATCAACGTGAGTTAAGGGATGAGGGGACGAGTGGAGGAAAATCCTAAATATGGTTGGGGCAATTTCAAGCTAGTTTTGTGCCGGTGGCAGTGGCAGGATTGTCACCTGTCACCTGTCCCTGCCTCAGTTTCCCCGCCCTACCTCCTTAAAACGCTCCAAAAGGAGCTGAGCAATAAATAAGAATTCCCTAAATTTCCCCACCCTAAAAACGGGGGGATAAAAGCAAAATGACCAAAAACCCCACCAAAACAGAAAACCAAAAAAAACCCCCCTGCCGAACAAACAAACAAAAAACCAAACTGCAACAGTTTTTCATAAAATCATTTATTTTAAATATTTCCCTGCAAAATCCTGGGAATTCGCGGGCCCCGGGGTGTGGGTGTTAATTACCATGATTAATTAATGAACCAATCAACAGCAGCGGGTTTGGGGGGTGTGGGTGTGGGGAGGGGGCTCGGGGTGTCCCCCTGGTCGTGTCACGGTGTCCCCGAGGGAGGAGGGGACAGCGCGGGCAGAGGGGTGGCACTGAGGGGTGGTGGCACCCCAGGGTGTCGTGGCAAGGTGGTGACACCGCAGGACACCTGTACGAGGTGATGCCACCTCAGGGTGTCCCGCCGAGGTGACAACTCACACCACACCCCCAGCAGCTGCCGCTGTCCCCAAGGGCCACCTCCTACAAAGCCCCCCATGTCCCCAAGCCCACCCTCAGCCCCCCCGAGCCCCGCAGGGGGCCACTGTCACCCTCTGGGACCCCGGCAGCTCCGAGAAGGGACCGTGGTGACAAGAGGCAAGGTGACAGGTGACAAGGGGCGTGTAGCGGGGGCTGCAAGGCCAGTGTCAGGACGGGGTCACTGCTGTGTCACCCCAGAGTGGATTTGGGGGTGACAAAAGCCCCCCTGGGTGGCCCAGAGGGACAGATGTCACAACTGTCCCCAGCTGTCACCCAGCAGGGGTGAGGGACAGTGACCCACAGGCCCTGTGGGGTTTGCCGGGGCGGAACGACCCCAAAACGGGGCCTGGCGGCCCCAAAACAGGGCGAGGGGGTGTCTGGGGGTGTCCCCCCATCATGGGGACAACCGGCGGGCTTGGGGACATCACCGGAGCCCCCTCGGGTGACAAACATCCCACAGGAGCAGCGCCGGGACCCTGCCAGGTCACCGCGGTTACCTCAGCCAGGGGAAACTGAGGCACGGCGCTTTTCCCAGGACACGGCGGGGACAGAGCCCTGCGCCACCTCGCGCTGTCCCTTTTGTCCCCAACCCGTAAGAGACACCGCGGGGACAGCCGCCATCTCCCTGTCCCAACTCCCGGCCATACCCGGAGCGGAGATTTTGGGTGACACAGGACCCCTGGGAGTGTCACCATCTCAACCCTTGGTGACATCCAGGGAATTCCCGGGGAGAGGAGGGGACAATGTGCCCTTGGCGGTGGCACGGGGGAGGTGACACTTTTTTGACACTGGTTTTTTTTTTTGTTCGTTTGGGGTTTTTTTTGTTTGTTTGTTTGTTTGTTGCTTTTTGTTATTTCGGGGGGGGGAGCGGGTGAGGGCGATGAGTTTTAAGGGCTCGGCTTCTTGCCGGATATAGAATTGTCCTTCCTCTCCAGCCGCGTGTAAGGCTCGAACGCCGACGCGCCGGGCGCCTCGTGCAGGCCCCCCAAAAACGGCGCCCCAAAACACAGCGGCCTCCCCGGCAGCCGCGGCGACGACGAGGATGATGAGGACGATGAAGACGAAGAAGGGACGTGCAGGCTGAAAACCGCGGCGCCGCCTCCACCTCCCAACGCCGGGGATGAAGATCCCGGCGCTCCCAAAGCTCCGCCGTTCCCCGCCGGGTTTGGGATGGGATTGGAGGAGGTGACAGGGGACAGGAGGCTCGGAGGGGACAAGAGGCGACCTTGCTCCAGCAGCCGCAGGATGTTGCAGGTGGCGAAAGACTCGGAGGTGGAGGAGGAGGAGGAAGAGGAGCGTTTCTCAGAGTCTCTGCTCTGGTCTTTCTTCTGCTTCGTGCGGCGGTTCTGGAACCACACCTTGACCTGGGGAAGGGAAGGGGTGGGGGAGGACGGGGAGGGGTTTTTAGGGGGGATGGGGGGAGGACAGGAAGGCACGGACGGAAAGAGAAGAGAGAGGCGAGAGCCGGGAGGAGAGAGCGAGAGATACGAGAGAGAGAGAGAGAGATGTAAATTAAAATAAACCGGCCGAGCCAGATCCGCCCTCGCCGCCGCCGCCGCCGCTCCGGGCGCTGACCCCTCCGGGAAAAAAAAAAAAAAAATTCCCGCGGGGCTGGCAAGGAAAAAAAAGGGAAATTTCCTGCGAGGTTTTTCCAGGAAAAAAGGGGGAATTCCTGTGGGGATTTTCCAGGGGAAAAAAGGGAAATTTCCTGCGGGTGTGCAAGAAAAAGGGAGAATTCCTGCGGGGCTGGCAGGGAAAAAAGGGAGAATTCCTGCGGGGCAGCTTACAGGGAAAGGGAGAATTCCTGCGGGGCTTTTCCACGAAAAAAAGGGAGAATTCCCGCGGGGCCGGCAGGGAGAGGGGCCGGAGCCCGCGGGTGGGAGCCGCGGGAATGAGAACACAAAGGATGGGACTTGGGACGGGACCCCAGGAATGGGATCCCAGGGACCTCAGGCTCCTGTCCCCGGGATGGGACCCTCAGGATGGGACCCCCAGGATGGGATCTCGGGGACAGGAAGGAGCCCAGAGCTCACGGCTGAGCCCCCCCTCACCATGCTCGGCTCTCCCTGAGCTGGTTTTCCCTGGAATTCTGAGCTATGGGACAGACAGGATCCTCCTGAACCCCAAATCCGTGTCCCCGACTGCAAACCCTCCCCAGGCCGGGGCGCAGGGTGACGCGTGGAGGGGACAGGGTGGCTTCTGGTGGCCCTGGATTTCTGTGTGCAGCACCCAGCTGGGGCCACCCGCACCCCATCCTGCTCCTGGCTGAGGTCAGGAGGGGATCCAGGCCGAGCCCTGCACCCCAAAAACTGCCCCTGCCCCACCCCGGGGCCCCCAGCCCGCGGCTCCCGGCCCCCCACCCCCCTTCCCTCCCTCCCTGGCAGAGCAGAGGGGGCAGGAGAGGCAGAGAGAGAGACAGAGAGAGGGTGAGGGACGGACAGACGGACACGGAGGTGAGGGAAGGACACGGATGGGAAGACACTCGGGTTAGAGCGCGGCGGGGACCCCGAGGCGCGCCCCCGGCCGGTGCCGGTGTCACCGGCAGCTCGCTGGGGACAGGCCAGGCCCGCGGTGACACGGCCCCGGCACAAAGGAGTGACGGCGCGGAGATAATGGAGCGTGGGACACACCGGGGGACACCGCGGGGACACCGACACCGCGGGGACATCGCCTCCCGCCACCACCGGGGCTGCGCCTTCCCTCGGGGACATCCGCGACACCCGGCACGGGGACACCGGGGCGCTGGCTGCCACCAGGCACAGCCGGGTCTCCAGAGCTGATGTCCCCATCCCAGCGACCCCAGGGCTGATGTCCCCAGAGCTGTGTCCCCATGTCACTGACCCCATTGGTCACTTTGTGCTGACCACTGGGATGGTTTTTGTCCCCATCCCAGTGGCCCCAGGACTGTGTCCTCATCTCCATGACCCCACTGGTCGCTCCACACTGACCCCTGGGATGGTTTTGGGCGCAATCCCCTGTCCCCAGACATGGTGACCTGACACGGAATTGTCCCATCTCCTGCAGCCGAATCCTGGGAATTGCAGATCCCAAACCCACAGCAGTGGGGCCAAAGAGGACCCAGGCAATCCCAAACCCATCTAATTAGCGACACCTTAATGAAGATCCGGCAGGAATCCAACACTCCACCCCAAAAACGTGCCCTCAATCCCATAGGGTGATCCTAGTCGCAGATGCTGACACTCCACCCCAAAAATGTTCCTTCAGTCCCATAGGGTGAGCCCAGCCTAAGACCCTGACACTCCACCCTGAAAACATCCCCTCGATCCCATAGGGTGAGCCCAGCTAGATACCCTGACACTGCACC
Organism: Sylvia atricapilla; assembly: GCF_009819655.1. NCBI lineage: Eukaryota > Metazoa > Chordata > Aves > Passeriformes > Sylviidae > Sylvia > Sylvia atricapilla. Next base: position 31,961,869 of record NC_089143.1, read on the forward strand.
CCAAAAGCATCGCATCAATTCGATAGGGTCACCCCAGCCTAAGATCCCGACACTCCACCCTAAAAACGTCCCCTTGATCTCATAAGGTGGCCCAGGCCCAGCCTGGTGACATCTCAGCTCGGCAGGGTGGCCCTGGCTGAAGTTTGTCCCCAACCTGTCCCCAGTTAGCGCCTCCCCGTGTCCTTTTCATCCCCCATTATCCTCAATTTCCTGCCGGTGGACGCGGATCTGCTCCAGCCTTGACAGATCCGTGAGTAATTCCCTTCCAGCCTCATCCCATTCCATTCCCCTCCTTTTCCAACTCCTGCTCCTCCCACTCTGGATTCTTCCACAAATCCTGCTGGAATCTTCCCCCAAATCAGCTTTGGTGGGGTTTTCCTTCCTGAAAAAAGAATTCCTTCCCCATCCACATCCCTGGGACAACTGGTGGTGGCATTCCCAGTTTATCCTGGAGGAAATGAGAATATTCCCAGGGGGCATCACTCCAGCCTTCTGGAATATCATGTTTGGTGGGAAGGGGAGCGAGATGAAGGCCATCCTTTTCCAAGAAAATCCTAGTTCCCAGATTTTTTTGCTCCAGGGACAGCCAGGACACCCAGCTGGGAGGGGACGGGGACAAAGGGGAGGAATCCTGGGAATCTCTCATGGTTCTTGGTGGCTTTAAATCCCCAACCCCATATGTGACATTCCAGTGGGGTGGCACTTGGATGCAGGGAAGTGCCTCTGGAAGTGCCCATGGATTGGGGACACGGGAGGTGACACCTGCAAGGGACACTCTGGGGACAGGGAGGATGGAGCCACGTGGAGGAGCCACATGGAGCCAGTTTGGAAAAGCCCCTCCAGCTCTCCTGGAGCCCCTTCAGGGATTCTGAGGATTCCCTGGATTTTTCCCTTCTCCAGGGGAACATTCCCAGCTCTCCCATCATCCCTGACCTCATCCTCAACCTCATCTCCTCATTCCCAAACTTCCTAAACATCCCAAACTCTGGCTTTTCTGGGGGTGTGAATGATCCTTTTCAAGGATAACCCAGTCATGGATTGATGGATGGATTAATGGATCCATGGATGGATTGACGGATAGATTGATGGATTTACGGATTGATGGATTTATGGATGAATTCCCTGGAATTTTCCCTTCTCCAGGGGAACATTCCCAGCTCTCCCAACCAACCAAGAGAATGGGAATATGGGAAAAGGGAATCACAGTACAGAGACCCCAAATGGCTGGGAAAGGGTCCATGGGGAGCTACAAAATTGTTTAAAATCTTAAATAATGGGAAATTAAATATATCTAAAAATATATGTATATACATGCTATTCGATCATATATAAATACACAATTATATAGTATTATATAGTTATTATGACTACATATAGTTATATCTGTCTATAAATATAGCTATTCTTTTATATTATATTTATTTATGACTTTTTGTTTTCTATATTATGTTTAATCATATTTTTAAAATTATTTTTGTATACCAATATATATGAAATACACTATCATTCAGGTATTTTATTTTTTATAAATATAGTAATAGGTATTATTAATATACAAATATATAACCCGTCTTTAATACATAATACATAATTTACATATATTGTATATAATGTATTTATGTATATATATAAAAAATTTGTATATAATTGTATATATTGTATATAATTGTATTGTATACAATATATACATATATGTATACATATATATATTGTATTGTATATAATGCAATTACAATGTATTATATGTTCTATATGATATTTTATATTATGTATTTTTTGATTATATATTTATATATTGTGGTATTGATATAGAGGTTTTCCCTTTTTTATTTTATTATTTTAATTTTTAAATTATTTTACTAATTTTTTCTTTTATTATAATTTCTATTATTTTATTATTTTAGTATATCTTTATTATTTTATTATGTAAGTATTTTTTATGTTAATTTTTAAACTGAATTTTTTAAAAGTTAATTTAACTTAGTTATTTCATTCTCTTGTCTTCAATTGAATCTTTAGACTTCTCTTCTACTTTATTTTATTTTGTTCTCTCCTACTCTATTTTATTTTGCTTTATTCTATTGTATTTTATTTTCCATCTTTTATTACATTCTATTCCTTTACCCTGAGCCAATTTGCTTTCAATTTTTATTATTTTTATTGCATACTGTATATAGTATATTCCATATTTCATATTTGACATTTCATCTTTTATAGTTTATATTTTTATTAAATATTTTTAATTTTATTGTACAATACTTTGTATTTACATTTGTGTTTTATATTTTCTTGTGTATTTTATTTTATAACATATTTTCATTCCATTTAATTTAATTTAATTTAATTTAATTTAATTTCATTTCATTTCATTTCATTTCATTTCATTTCATTTCATTTTTATTTCTCACTCCGTATTCTACCACCAAACGAGTCCCCGGGATCCCCCTGGAATTCTCCTCCTGCGGATCCTTTCCCAAAGGATTCATCTATTCCTTTGACTCCAGGAATGCAGGAAGGCCTTCCCTGCTCCCTGGCACCTGTAATGTCATCCCAAATGTCACCGCGCTCGGAATGTGCTCCGGGGAGTTCAGATCCACATCCGAACTGATAGACAAAAAAACAATAGGGGAATAATTCACCGAGATTTTTATCATTAAGGATTTACAAATCTGAGAGGTCGGATGCACTTCCCAACCTTGGGATCACCCCGATCCCAGTGCATGAAGATGGGAATAAAAAAAAAAAAAGGGAATAATTCACCGAGATTTTTATCGTTAAGGATTTACAAATCCGAGGGGCCCAATGCGCTTCCTGATCTGGAGCCTTGGGATGGGGTCACATTTCCCGCATCATCCCAATTCCCTGATCCCAGGCGGGGAAGCAGCGCATGAAGATGGGAAATAAAATAAATGGGATCACAGCGTTATCTGGAGCCCATGGAATTACCCGGAGCTCACGACATCGGCTCCATCCCAGTTTTCCACGGCTGTGGCATCTGGATGGATCCCACAAGGCGTTGGATCCCTGGAATCCTGTGCCGTGACCTCGGAGTGCACTGTATCCCGGGATTCCTTCTCTGGAGATGCAGGGCTGCTGTTCCCATCCCTCCCCTTCCCTAAATACCTCGGAAACACAGAGGGAGTTATTCCCAAGAAGGGAATCCCAATGGAAAGCCCTTATCTGGGAAGGCAAAGGGTGGGAGCTCATGGATCTGGATATTTGTGCAGTTTTTTGGCCGAGTAACTACCCATCCATCCATCTAATCATCCCTCCATCCATCATCCATCCATCCATTGCGGCATTCCAAAGCACCGCACGGACGGCACCAGGATGTGCCCTCCCCTCATTACGTCTCCTGTTTTCCATCCTCAGTTGGAAATGCTGCTTCCAGTTGCATTAGGAATCGCTTTCCAGCCATCCTGGTGGGATCCCAAACCCCCATCCCTTCCTGCCCAGATCCCAGGAATATCAACACCACACTCCAGCACTCCCACATTCCCAAAAAAACATCAGAGCTCCTCATTCTCCCTGCGTTTATCTGCCCAATGGGAATCTTTATCCAGCTCCATGAATCCGGGGCTGGGGCCATGTTTTGGGATTTTTAAGTGTTTATTTTTGGGCAGCCCTGCCCTGGCCCTGACCCCACCCATCCATCCATCCATGCATCCATCCATCCATGCATCCATCCATCCATCCATCCATCCATCTGTCCATCCATCCTGACATCCCAAATCACTGCAGGGATGGCACCGGAAGCTTCCTCCTCTCCTTATGGCTCCCGTTTTCCATCGTCATCTGCTGCTTCCCATCGCGTTGGGGCCAAGCCGTGATGGGAATCGCTCCTCCCTGAGACCCCAAACCCCCATCCGCACCCAGTCAGATCCCAGGAATAATAACCCCACACACACTCCGGCACTCCCGCATTCCCAAAAAAACACTAGAGCGTGTTCTCCTGGTGTTTATCCAGTGAACGGACAATTCCCACCCCGCTCCGCCGCTCCAGGGCCGTGTTTGGGGTTTTTAGCTGTGTTTGTTTTGGGCAGCCCTGCCCCGGCGTTGACCCCGGCGCCGTCACGCGCTCCTGGCACACGTGTGGCCCCCAGCTCTGCCATCCCGTGCTATTCCTGGCTGCCGAGCGGGAATTGGCCAGGATTAGCTCCCGACCGCTGGCGGCTGACGCCCATTGGGAGCCGGCATCATCACCTTCCTCCTCCTCCTTTTCCTCCATTTCCTCACTTCCCTCCTTTTTCTCCTCTCTCCCGGCCAACTGGGGCTCAGATCCTGGATCCCGGCGTTGTGTAAATCCATCAGGATCGCTGCCCGAACCCACAGCTCTGCGACCTTTCCGCCTCTCCCCATGCCGAGCACGGACGGATTCATCCCTCAGCGGCCATTCCAGCACATCCCGCTGCGCCAACCATTCCAAACCCTCCTCCACGGCCTTTGGGAGTGCATTTCCAGCCATTTCCAGCCATTTCCAGCCACCAGCGTGGTGGGAATCGTCCCTGACCCTCATCTGGGAGCCCCTTTCCCGCCACCGATGCAAAATTCCAAGCCTGTGTTTGGCTCCTGCTCCAAAATTCTGGATATTCCCGGTTTTGAGGCCAGGGAACCTCACGAGTGTTCCTTTGGAAACGAAAAATTCAGAGATGATGGTGAAGCTGGAGGGGAATTCTCCTGTTTTTGGAGTTTTGGGAAGTGCTGGGATGGGTGGGGACATCCTCTATGAAATCCCGAGGGTTTAGATGGGACCCGTGGGTGGGAATTCTGGCCCAGCATCGGGATCAGCTCCAAAACTCATAAAAACCATCACCAAACCTAAATCCCATCATCTTTTTCAGGAAAATATTTAAATTAAATCCATTTGGGGGATGCTGGGATTGCTCTGGGAATCAAATCCAGTTCGGCTTCATTTGGAATCAAAATTTTCCATCAGAAGTTCTGAAATCCTGGGATTTAATTTTTGTTTTTTGGGGGGTTGGGGGGGTGGGGCATAGTTTGTAAATATTTACTGATAAAAATCTTGGTGAATTATTCCCGTTTTTTTCCCCCCATCAATCATTTAACTCCATACTTGGAGAATTCCAGCAGCACCTGGATATATTGGGACCCCAAATATCCAACTCATCTATCCCACAACGGACCCCAACTTTCCCACTCCCCTTTTTAGGAACGCTCCCTAAAAACCCTGAATTTATCCTCCCTGCCAGCCCAGGTCCCTGGCTGGGTTTTTGGGATCACAATGCCAGAATTTGGGAGTCTCCAGGGCTGTGCCACCGTGCTGTCCCCGCTTAGGCCCGGCCTCATTGTCCCCCCCAGGAAGAGCTGGGATTAGCGGGACCACGTGAGCTGGGTTGGTCCAGAAACGTGCTCTGACGCAGGGATGTGGGAATGGGATCCAGCACCTGCTGGAGGTGCCCAAATCCCCAAAATCTCCAGTGGGCACCAGGATTTAGGATCCCCTCTTCATTCCGGGTGCATTCAGCATCTGAGTATGACCTGATCCTGTTAAATGTGGGATCCTTCAGGATGAGGTCCCCCGTTCCCACTTATTCCCAAGGATTTTGCAGCTGTGGGATCTCAGATCCTCTGGAATTGCCCAGATCCTTCCTGGACGTGAGTCAGGGAAGTGCTCCAGGAAAAGAGGGTGGGAGAGTACATCCCATCCCAAAAAAGCTCCGGCAGAAGGGATGGAAGGAGGGATGGATGGAGACCCCTCAGGAAAGAATTCAGAATTCCCAACTGGTTTGGGTTGGGAAGGAACTTAGAGCATTTTTTCCAAGAGTAGAGACATTCTCATTAGCCCAGGTGGATCCGACCTGGCCTTGGGCATTCCCAGGGATCCAGGGGCAGCCCCAGCAAATCTGGGAATTTCAGCCCAGCCCCTCCCCACCCTCCCAGCCACGAATGCCTTCCTGAGATCCCCACCCTGCCCTTTGGATGGTCCAAAATCCACATTGGGTGGATCCCGTCACTTCCACTGTGTCCCAATCCAGAGGGAAAAGGGAATCACGGGGGGTTTGGGGCTTCCAGCTCTCCCCAACATCATCTTTCTGGATTTTTGTTTTTGGGGTTTTTTTTCCCCAGGAGAGGAAAACCCGTGGCAGCCCCAGCCCCTATCCTCACTAACGAGCCAAGGTGATTATTTTTTAATGGCCTCCTCTTAATTGCTGGGCTATAAATAGACCTTCCCATCCTGTCCCAGATGTTTTGCTCCATGTTGGGAATCCCGGGATGCTCCAGGGAGTGTGGGGTCACCAACATTGATGGAGTTGTAGGGTGGCCCAGGAGCTGTCCCCAAGAAGGTCCAGATGGACCCTGTGGGGACATCAGGAAAATCCTATGGATTTGCCAGCAGCCAGAAATTGTGGAATTATGGGATGATTTAGAATGGAAAAACCCTTGGAGGCTCCTGGATCCAGCATTGCCAAGGTCCCCAAGTGCCACATCCACCAAGGCCACCACCGTGTCCCCAAAGTGCCACATCCACCAAGGCCACCACCGTGTCCCCAAAGTGCCACATCCACAAGGCTGGTTAATCCCTCCAGGAATGGGGATCCACCCCTGCCCTGGGCAGTTGGAAAACCTTTTCCATGTAGGAATTTTCCCAAAAAAATTCCAACCTAAACCTTCCTTGGCACAACTTGGGACTTGTCCCAAGTGTCACCTCCCTGTGCTGGCCCTAAAAAGGGCAGAAAAAGACCGAGGTCACCTGAACCTGAGCCTGGCATGGAACTCCTGACCCTGAGAGCAGATCTCATCCCAATCCCAAATCTATCCAATTCCATAGAGGTTTGTGGGAATTCTGCCCCCTCCTCTGTCCCCTGAGGATCCTTCTGCTTTCTCTGCCTGGGATTTTCCATCCCATAATGACACTGGGAAGGGGCACTTTTCCCAATCAGGGTTCCCGAGGGTTTTCCCCGAAAAAATTTCCATGGATTTGAGCTGCCCTCAGGATTTGGGATGGGTTTGGGATACCCCCGCCGCTCATCCCAAAGACCTCTGAGCTCTCCATGGAAATTTTCCCCGATGGAAACATTCCCCAGGTTAATTAAACTCCTCAAAACCTATTTGTACCCGAGGATTAATTAGGAAAAACACTGAGGGAGACAGAGTGGGGGACGTGGATCCCAGGAGGGAAGAGGAATTCCATGGATGGGTGGAAGGAGCAGGAGTGGCTCCAAAATTCTCTCCTGGCTGATCCCTCTCTCCTCTGGATGATCCCTATTCTCTCCGCATGATCCCACCCTCACTGCTGGGTGATTCCCATTTCTCCTGGGTGATCCCTGCTCTCCCCCCTGGATGGGATCATTCCTGGGTGATTCCCATAATTTCTGGGTGATCCCACACTCACTGCTGGGTGATTCCCATCTTTCCTGGGCGATTCTCATGTTCCCTGGATGATTTTCCTTCTGTTCCCTGTTTTCTTTTTCCCCCTCAATTTCCAGCAGAATTTCTGCAAGATCCCAGCCCAGTTCTCTAAATCCCTTTTTCCCCCACTTTTTTTCCCCTTTCCCCAGCAAGATTTCTGCAAGATCCCAATCTGAGCTCCAAAAATCTCTTTTCCCCCCAATTTCCACCAGGGTTTTTGCAAGATTCCAGCCCAGCTCCCTAAATCTTCATTTTTTTCCCCTATTTCCAGCAGGATTTCTGCTAAATCCCAGCCTGACTCCCCAGATCTTATTTTTTTTCTTATTTTTTTCCCTGTATCCAGCAGGATTTTTGCAAGATCCCAGCCCGGGCTCCCGGGAATGTTAGGCTGCAGCATTCCAGCTGCGATCACACCGTGTCTCTTCCCATCTCGTCACATTTCCCTCCTCGCCGGGATGAATCATCCTTCCCCCCCTCCCCTCTTCCCAAACATCCACAGGCACAAAAAAAAAAAAAAAAAAAAAAAAAAAAAAAAAAAAAAAAAAGAATAAACGATTCCAGCCCTGGTGGCTCCTTTTCCCTTCAGAGTTCCCAGGAAATCCACAGGGAAAAGTCAGGAGATGTTTTTGGAATCAAAACCTAGCCCAGGGAGGGGTTGGAGAAAAAATCAAACTGTACCTTGTCTCCCACCCCCCCCCAAAAAAAAAAAAAAAAAGAAAAAAAAAAAAAAAAGTCAGGAAGATGCTGCTGATCGGGATCTACGACTAAAATTCCCTAAATTCTGGGAGCTGCTCCTAAATTCTGGGAATGAATGGCCCCAAAATCCTGAGATCGCTGCAAAAGTTTGGATTTATCCCAGTTTGCGTGAGGCTGACAGTGACTTTTCCCTCTCCAGGTCACATCCAGGTAGGATCAGCACCTTCCAAACCCAAAAAAGGGCTTGGAACGCTCGGTTCAAAGCTCTCGGAATTCCTGAGGAAAACATTCTCAGGCTGTTAAAAAATATAGGAATAAGGAAAAAGGCAATGCCTGAGTGTGAAACCACCCCGCATCCTGAGGAGGAATTTTGGGAATTCCGGGGGGAAATCAGGGAGCCGGGAAGGTTTTGGGAACTGGGAATTGGCTGCGGGGAAGGAAAAATAAAAAATCGGTGTGAAAAGGCGGGAAAGGAATTTAAGGAGACAGGGAATGAAGGAGGGAAAGGGGGAGAAGCGATAGTGGGGGTGGGGGGGGTGGGGAATTTTCTCACCCAGGGATGGATGAAGGGCAGCAGGGAGGAGGGAAAAAACGGGAATTTCGTCCCTAAGGAAAAGGCTGTGACCGCCCGAGCCTGGCGCCCTTCTGGGCACCTTCCTCTGTGCCCGAGGGGGACAAAGATGGTCCTGAGTGGCCAAGGAGAGAATCCTCGGAAAACGGATCCTGGGAAATGGGATTTGGGAAAAGGGGGTTTGGGAAAGTGGGATTTGGGAAGGGGGAATTGGGAAAAGGGATTTGGGAAGGGGTTTGGGAAGGGGAATTTAGGAAGAGGGATTTGGAAGGGGAGATTTGGGATCCTGGGAAATGGGATTTGGGAAGGGAGATTTGGGAAGAGAGGCTTGGGAAGGGGGATTGGGGAAGAGGGATTGGGGAAGAGGGATTTGGGAAGGGGGATTTAGGAAGAGGGATTTGGAAAGTGGGATTTGGGAAGTGAGACTGGGGAAGAGGGGTCCAGGGAAGGCAGATTCTGTGAAATGGGATTTGGGAAGGAGAATTTGGGAAGGGGGATTCTGGAAAGGGGGATTTGGAAGGGGGATCTTGGGAAGTGGAATTTGGGAAATGGAATTTGGGAAGGGGAATTTGGGAAAAGGAATTTGAGAAGGGAGATTTGGGAAGTGGGATTTGGGAAGAGGGATCTCCTGCCAGGGACACACAGCCTGTCCCCTTTCATGGCACTGCCAACCCTGCCCCTGTCACTCCCGGCTCTCTGGAGGTGACACCGGCATGGCAGGAAGAGGAATCCTGGCAAAAAGGGAATTTCTGGACAGCTCCCAGCATCCCTGGAGTCCTCAGCTCCTGTTTTGCATGGTTCCTCACGGATCTGTGGAGGTAACAGTGGGACAGTGGGAAAAGGGACCCTGAACTGGCTGCCAGTGCCAGGGGACAAAGCTGTCCCCACAGAGTGACACGGCCAAGTCACCTGGGACTGTCCCAGCTCTGTGAAGGTGGCACTGGGACAGAGAAATCCCAGGAAGAAGAATCCCAGGAAAAGGGACACTGGGAAGAGGGGCATTGGAAAAGGGACCCCTCACCAGGGGGACAAAGCTGTCACACAGCCAAGACCACCCGTGACCCTCCTGGCACCATGGAGGGGACACTGGGACTTTGGGAAGAGACATCCCAGGAAGAGGAACCCCAGGAAGAGCGACCTCAGGAAGAAGGACACTGCAAAAAGGGAACCTCTCACCATAGGGACAAAGCTGTTCCTGCAGTGTGACATGGCCAAGCCCACCTGGGACTACCCCAGCTCCATGGGGATGACACTGGGACCCTGGGAAGGGAAATCCCAGGAAGAGGAGATTTCAAGGAGAGGGATTCCAAGAAGAGAGACCCATCAGTGGCTGCCTGCATTGGGGACAAAACTGTCCCCACAGTGTGACACAGCCAAGCCCACTCGTGTCACTCCCAGCTCTGTGGAGGTAACAGTGGAACCTTGGGAAGAGAAATCCTGGGAAGAAGAACCCCAGGAAGAGAAATCCCAGGAAGAGGAACTCCAGGAAGAGGGACCTCAGGAAGAAGGACACTGGGAAAAGGGAACTTTTCACCAGGGGGACAAAGCTGCTCCCACACAGTGACACGGCAAAGGCCATCCATGTTCCTCCTGGCACCATGGAGGTGACACTGGGACCTCAGGAATAGGGACCCCCAAGGCCACTTTTCTCCCGACCATGGCACAGCCCAATCCCACCACCAAATCCTCCTCCTCACCAAAATCCTACTATTCCACCACCAAAAAAATTTCCAGAACGCAGATTTCCCCTCACGCAGCAGCAGGATCCCCCCCAAATCCCACCCCTCGGAGCCAGGGCCATGGCCGGGATGGGTTTGTTCCATAAAAAGGGTAGGGAAAACTGGAATTTTTTTCCTGTGGGAATCAAGAGAGGCTATGCCAGACAAGGCAGAGAAGGGATGGATGGGGCAAAATATTAGTAATTAAAATATATTATTATTATTATTGTTATTATTATTATTATTATTATTGTTATTACTATTATTATGACTATTATTACTATTGCTATCATTATTATTGTATAAATACCAATAATAATATTATTTCATTAATGATTATCACTATTTAATGACAAATTTCCAAGACAAAACCATCACAACCTCATCAGAGACACCAATCCCGGAGCTCACCCCATCCATTCTCCTGGATCTCCCAGCAGAGGAAAACCAGGAAAATCCCTTCCCATCATCCATGAACAGTGACAGAAAACCAGGAAAATCCCTTCCCATCATCCATGAACAGTGACAGAAAACCAGGAAAATCCCTTCCCATCATCCATGAACAGTGATAGAAAACCAGGAAAATCCCTTCCCGTCATCCATGGACGGCGATGCAGAAGAGATCTAAAGCATTCCATTGGCAATACCTCTGGGATTGGGGTGCAGAAAAATTGGGAGCAGCTCCCACACATCCCCACTTCCCCACTGTGTCCCACCTCGGATCACCACTGTCACCTCCAGCTCCTTCGTCTTCCCGCTTTTTCACAGGATCATGGAATGAGTTGGGTTGGAAACAACCAGAACTCATCCAGGGCTACCTTCCCCTATCCCAGACTGCCCCAAACCCCATCCAACCTCACCTTGACCCTTTGGCGGACATTTGAGTGGACACCACCAGCTGGAGGAGGTCCCCAAAGACCCCTCAGCATTGTCCCCAATCTCCTTCCAACCATTCCAAGGACAGGATGGAGGAAAAAAAACCCAAACCATCCCAGAGAATGCCGCATGCGCAACCGAGGGCTCGGGGACACGGCCACCCCACGTCCCCAAGCCACCACTGCCATGTCCCCAAAGCCACCCGCGGGGTCTCACCTGTGTCTCGGAGAGGTTGAGCTGCCGGGCTAACTCCGTCCTTTCCCGGCCCACCACGTACTGGCAGCGCTGGAATTCCAGCTCCAGGCGGTAGAGCTGCTCCGCCGTGAAGGACGTCCGTGTCCGCTTGGGCCTGTCCAGGTCCAGCCCTTTGGGCAGCACGATCTCCCGGATCGTCCCTTTGGCATCTGCACCGGGAAAAACAGGAAAAAAACCCACAAAAAACTTTGAAGGGATCGTTCCAAAAATAAAAAAAAAAGATTTTTTTTGGAGGGAGGAAATGGGAACTAAATGGAATTTAAGAGTGGTTGGGTGTGGGGCATCCATGGAACTCCCACAAGCTTGAAGCTTAGCAAAATAATTCTAATAATGGCATTTAAATATAATAATAATTATAGTAATAGTAGTAATAGTAGTAGTAGTAGTAATAATAATTATAATAGTAGTAGTAGTAATAGTAACAACAATAATAATAATAGTAGTAGTAATAACAGTAATAACAGAAATAATAATAATAATAATAATAATAATAATAATAATAGTAGTAATTGTGGCTTGGTTCTTCCCTCTGGCCCCAAATGCTGGAGAATTTATAAATATAAATTTACACGAAGACAAATTTAAATTTAAATTTAAATTTAAATTTATAAAGGAGACAAATCTCCAGAATTAGGGTGGGTTTTTTAAAAGACATAAATAGGAGCCATGAAATTTTTAGGGAAAAAGAGTGTTTCATCCTGGAAATGATAGTTTCCAAATAATTTGGAAAGCCAGGAGCAAAAAGGAGATTTGTGCCAAGGAAAAATTTGAATTAAGCATTTTTTTTCTCTGTAATTTTATAGAATTTTTTTTTATTATTATTTCTGTCCTTCCTTGGGAATACTAGGAAAAAAATTCACCTCTGTGGCAATTCCCATCTCTCCAAAATTATCCTCACTGAAAGAAATATTTCCTTGGAAAGCTCAGCTCCCATTTTGGGGTAGTTTCCTATTAAAGGACAAGTTTGGGAAGCACTTTCAAAAGGGATTTTATGAAGTTGGGAATATCTAGGGAAAAAAAGAGCCTGAATTTGGTTTGGGTACATCTCAGCCAAGTGGCCACTCCGGAGGAGCCTCCGTGGCTTTGCTTCCCACTGGGAAAGGACAAACTCCATTTCCATTAAAAAAAAAAAAAAAAAAAAAAAAAAAAAAAAAAGGGAATTCTCTCCTTCTATCCCAGCTCCCAGGATATAAAATGAGCCTCGGGAATCACCCCCTGGGATCTTCCCAAATCCTGACTCGGTTTGGGTGAGGTCTCCCTGCTGCGCTTTTTCAGAGGGTTAAAATCCAGCCAGGAAGGTGCTCCAAGCCCCAAGCCCTGATTTTGGGATGCTGGATCCCAATTCCAGAGGGATTCTGGATCCCAAATCTGGAGGGATCCCGGTTGGAGGTCCGTGGCTCTCTGTCCAACCGGCTGAGTCAGGCATGAAGGGATGAGAAAATTCCTGGGGTAGGAAGGAGGAAAAGAGCGAGGAGAAGCTGGGAACGGGGTGTTTTGGATGGGGTGGGGATGGCAGAGATGGGAATGGTGGCACTGGAATGGAAATGATGGCACTGGGATAGGATTGGTGACGCTGAGATGGGAATGGCGGAGCTGGGATGAGAATGATGGCACTGGGATGGGAATGGTGGCACTGGGATGGCAATGGCGACACTGGGATGGGAATAGTGGCACCGGAATGGGAATGGTGACAGTGGGATTGGAATGGGAATGGTGGCACTGGGATTGGAATAGTGGCACTGGGATTGGAATTGAGACATAAATTTGAAAAATCCCAGCTGCTCCTTTACAGTAGATTTAAGAACACATACTGCATGTTAGAATGTATTCCAAGTGCTACTTCGGACTACACTGATTCCATTTTAGAAGATGTTCAGCGAACACCAAACGCTGTGCCTGTTACCCTTTTGCATATTTTTAAGCACCACGAGTATGGGGAACCTTCGGCGATGATCGGAAGGACTGGGCTAAACAGCAGGATAACAGGGCTAAGGGCACAGATAAAGAAAAGAGCACCGATCTAAGATGGTGGGCTCCCTTGAAAACATGCCGAGAGGGCCAAAGCACACACGGGAGAGAAATAAAAGCACTGGGATTGGAATGAGAGCAGGGATGGGAATGCTGGCACTGGGATTGGAATGGCTGTGCTGGGATCAGAATGGTGGCACCGGGATCAGAACGGCGGCACTGGGATCAGAATGGTGGCACCGGGATTGGAATAGTGGCACTGAGATTGGAATGGAGGCACTGAGATCGGAATGGTGGCACCAGGATAGGAATGGCAGCGCTGGGATCAGAATGGTGGCACTGGGATTGGAATGGCAGTGCTGGGATCAGAATGGTGGCACTGGGATTGGAATGGCGACACTGGGATCGGAATGGTGGCACTGGGATCGGAATGGCGGCACTGGGATCAGAATGGCGGCACTGGGATCGGAATGGTGGCGCTGGGATAGGAATGGCGGCGCTGGGATCGGAATGGTGGCACTGGGATCAGAATGGCGGCACTGGGATCGGAATGGTGGCACTGGGATCAGAATGGCGGCACTAGGATGGGATTGATGGCACCGCCATAGGCTCAGCAGAACTGGGACAAGGACAGAGGAGCCAGGATAAGGGCAGTGGATCCATCACCAAGATGGTGAGGATGGGAACCAAACACCGATTTGGGAAAGGGACCCCAATCCCAGAGCTGCTTTCCCACCATGGAGCCGCGGGACACAGCTGAGCCGCCATCCCAGAATGTGGCACCGGAGAAGTCCCGAGGTCTTGGGGACATCCAGGGTGGCAGAGAACCCACAGCCCAAACCCCACAGGCTGGCGCGGAGCTGCCGGGAAGGAAAGGGGTTGTAGGCGGATCAGCGGCTTTTCCGGCCGGATCAGCGCTGGGAACCATTTTGTGCGGGAAGAGCCGTGGCGGTGACGATGCCCAGGCCACGTCCGCACTCCCGTGCCCACATTCGTGCCCATGTCCGCGCCCACGCTGCAGCCCCAGCACAACAACAGCCGGGAACGCCGGGGCTGCCGGATCTGGGGCCGCAGCTGCGCCCTGGGCTCGGGCATTATTTATTGTTATCCCCCCCCACGGCAGCTGGAGCAGCTCCAGAGGGATGGCGGGGAAAAGGCCACGGCCGTGGTGCCAGCTCAGCACAGGGAACACCAAACCCCTCAGGGTCACAGCCCTGCTGGGCCTTCCCTAGTGGAGGTTTTGGGGTGCTCAGGCCATCCCCCCATTGCAGCCTTTGGAAATCCCTCCTGAAGGCATTTTCCCATTCTGGAGCCCCCCAGAATTCTCGGGTCCTACCAGGGCTGCCTGGGATTCTGGAGCCGTGGGCCTTGCTGGTGACACACCCTGCTCTTGGGGCAAGGGTACACCTGGTGGCTCTGGAGCCAGGACAGGGCTGAGGTTGAAATCCCCTAAAACAGCAGAGGACACCCAAATCCATGAGGACACCTTTTCCAGGCACAGGGACATGCCACCCTGGCACAGGGACTTGCCACGCTGGCACAAGGACATCTCACCCTGGCATAGGGACACCCCACGTGGGCCCAGGGACAGCCCCTGCCCACCTGGCTTCCTGCGCTGACACGTCTGTCACTGACACAACCTTTTGGGGTGCGCCACCCCCCCTGCCAGCCCCCAGGATGTCCCCTCCATGCCATGGGGTGGCCACGGTGGCACCAAACGCCACTGGGGTCCCTCCACGTGCTCTGCAGCCACCGGGCCCAGCGCAGTGCCAGCCCCGGGAGGTGACCGGGAGGAACGGGGGGAACATCCCGGAATGTCTACCCCGCTCCGTGGTGACAGCGGGACAGGCCCCGGGGCTGCCCAAGTCCTTCCTTGTCCCGTTTATCCCCGGGAGGTGACCGAGAGGCTCCGTCCCCGGTATCGCGGGACCGGCGAGAGGACCGAGACCCGGAGAGGACCCCGCCGATGTGAGGGAGTCACCAGGACCCCCCGAAAGCACCGCGGGCGAGCACCGGGGCTGCACCTGGGGCTGGCGGCAGCTCCGCGGCAGCTGCTCCTCACCGGGGCCAGGGCTACCGGGGCTACCGGGAGTACCGGAGCCCCTTTCCCGGGCCAAGCAGTGATGGCGAAACCCAAAATACATGAAAAAAAAATTCAAACCATAAAAATTAACATTTTAAGCTCCCGCTTGGCACAAAACCGAGCAGGAGGCTCTGCCCGGGCCCAGCCGCCGCTCGGTGCCGGCCCTGCCCGGCTGCGGTCGGGGCGGATGGGGATGGGCGGCTCGGTGTCCCCGAAGCCCCGGTGTCCCCGGCCACCTTCCCCCCGCTTCGTTCGCTTCTCAACCCCAGTGATTCGCGGCCTTTTTCTCCCCGCCACCATTTTGTCCGCACCGTTGGTGGCGGCTGCAGCAAGATGGTGAAACCAGGAGCTCCCGGTGAGGGTCTCCGGGGTCGGCGGGAGCCCGGACCCTGCCCCGGCCTCGGGCACCGACTCCCGCCCCTCTCCCGGTTCAAGCACCGTAGAGGCGGCCTCGGTTGGGCGGAAAGCGGCGGAGTAGAGGCCTGACCCCAGCCTGACCCCGGTGGCACCGGCTGCAACCCCGCTCGGAGAACCCCGGAGATACGGGGGACACCACGGGCGGGACCCCGGGGCTCGTTCCCCGAGCACCGCTCGGCCGCTGTCCGCGGTTCGGACTGGGACAGGCGGGTTGTCGGCGAAAGGCGCCTATCGCGACGAGCGGAGGCTGTCGGTGAGCGGCGGGGAGCTTTCCCCGGGATGCTCGAGCCTTGGGATAATGATGGAACCGGGAGCCGGTTCCGGTCCCCGTTGAGGAGGAGGTCACGGCCGCCGCTCCGGTGCCCGAGCGCTGCGCTGGGCACCGGGAGGCCTCGGCCCTGATCACCGAGCGGCCGCCGAGCTGCTCCGGGCTCCGGTAGCGGCGGAGGAGCGGCGGGAACGCGGAGCATCCCCGGGATCCCGGAGCGGCGGAGCGCTCGGGACCCTCCCGCCTGTCACAGCATCACCGGGGGCTCCCCAAACTTCTCGGGGTTCGCCACAAGCCAGAAGTGATCCCGGCCAAGTCCCGGGGACTGAGCGCGGGATGCGGGATGCGGGACGCGGGACGCGGCGGCTCCGCGGGAGTACGGGGAACCCCAGCCCGGGGACTGAGCCGGTGATATTATAAAATTAAAAAAAAAAAAAAAAAAATTAAAAAAAAAAAAAAAAAAAAAAAGAAACCCCCCCGCGCCCGCCGCCGCTCCGTGACGCTTTTCTCCTGCGACATCGCTCCCAACGCCGAGCTGATGCTGTCCCCCCTTCTCCCGCCGCCCGCGCCTTCCCCCGCGGGGCTCCGGCGGCTCCGTGACCCCGGGACCGTTCCCCTGGAAGCGGCTGGGCACGGCCCCGCTCCCAGCCCGCTGCTGCCGGGGGTAGTCGGGCTGGGGCAGTGGGGCCCGCTCCGTTCCCACACTCAGCGGGAAGCGGCGGGGCCGGGAGGCCGGAGAAACGCTCGGGATGCGCTGGAAGCAGTGCCGGGGATACCCCGTGCCCGGAGCGGGAACACCCGGCCGGGGGAAGCGGTGCCGGGGAAGGGAGAGCGGGGAATCGCGAGCTCGTACCTCGCACCAGGATGCGGCGGCAATAATCCGCCTCTCCGGTCCCCGACGGGCTCTCGGTGTCCGGGGCGCACGGTTTGGAAGAACCGGGGCTGACCGCCGACGTTCCCGGGATGTCCTTGAAGCCTCCGCCGGTCCCGCCGTTGCCTCCTCCGGCTCGCAGGGCACTCTCCAGCTCCGCCCGGGTTGGCAGCTTCTCCCGGGCCCGCCCGGTGGCCGCGGGCTCGGCCAACAGCACGGGGCTCCCGCCGGGCTCGGCCCCTCCATCGCTCATCCCTGCGGGCGCCGCGGCGGGATCAAACATCAGGGAAAGGCAGAGACGGGGAGAGGGAGAGAGGAGGCAAGGCTGGGCGGGGGGAGCCCCCCCTCACCCTCCGCAGACCCCTTCCCCTCCCCGCCCCTCCCCGGCCCCCCCACCCCCCCGGCGCCCCAGCTCACCCCCATGGCCGGGGACCGCCGGGGGTTTGTCGCCTGTCGCTTGTCGCCCTCTCCCATCCGGGGGGCCGGGATTTAAAGCGCACCCCCCTCCCCGCCCCGGGGAGGTACCGGGGGGTGTGGGGCGTCCCGAGAGGGTGCGAGGGTGAGGGGGGAAAAGGAGTTTGAAACTTTGACAGGCGGATGAGCCCCCCCCGTTCCGCCGCTCCCCCCGCTTCCCGCGCCCCCTCCCCAGCTCCGCGTCCCCCCGGCACCTCGCTCCGGGCAAACTTGAGGCGCTCCGGCCGCAGCCGCTGCCCTTCCATGGAGCGCCGGTGCCGCTGCGGGTCCCGCTGCCGGTGCCGGTTACCGGCGGGAGCGAGAGAGCGAGAGAGCGACCGGAGCTGCCTCCGGTGCTCTGGGCTCGCCCGCGCTCAGCTCGGGATTTCGCGTGCGGGAGAAATCAATACCGGGAGATTGGGGAGGGGAAGGGGGGGGAGGATGATGATTTTAGGGGGGTTGTGGGGAGGTGAGGAGGGGGGGCGGGAGGGGAATGGGAGGCCGAGGAGGGGAGGGAGCTGCGGAGGAAGCGGCCGGGGGTGGGACCGGAGAAGAAGAAGCCGGGTCCTTATTCCTCCGGCCCGGCCCTCCCCCGCCGCCGCCGCGCTCCGCTGCGCATCCCCGGAGCCGGCAGCGGGGGAACGTGAGAGGCCGAGCCCCCGCCGAGCCGGGGAGCGGCTCGGGGAGAGAGCCGGGGGAGAGGAAAGAGGCGATTTTAAATTAACGTGCCCGGTACAGACGCAATTTCCTGCCCTCCCGTTCTGTGTCACCGATTGGTAAACAAAGAGCCCCCTCGGCGGCCCAAAGCGCCGCCGGTTCCCGGTTCCTTCTCGAAGCGGGGGGTTCACCATTGGGGACCCCCCGTCCAACCGGGGCAGGGCCTCCAGAGGTGGTAACGAATAAAAGAAATACACCGGTCCCGGCGGTCTTCCCCGCAGTTACCGGGGGAGTCCCCGCTGCTCCCGGGATCACCCCGCTGCCACCCCCGGAATTCCCTGGCACGGTACAGCCGCTCCAGGGGCATCGGCAGCGGACCGAGCCGGGCGGCTCCCGGTTTCCAGTTGGGAATGCCGGTCCCGGGGTGTGCGGGGGAGTCCCGGGAATCTCCCTCACCTCTGGGGGTTTCCCCGCAATGGGACAGAACCGAGCGGAAAAAGCGGCGGCGGCCGTCCCAGTCCCCGGTGCTGCCTCAAATCGGGACGGCGATGGGTGAAAAAATAAATTAAAAAATAAAAATAAAAATAAAGAAATTAACTATCAACAGAAGCAGCCCAGAGATTTCACAGCCCCTGAGCTCCGCTGCACCCACGGCCAGGTACCGGCACGGCCGAGGGCTGGGAGGGTTAGGGTATGACCCGGGAACCGGGGAGAGCCCGGTAGAGGCGGGAGGTGCTCGGTTCCTGCTCTACCGGGCACCGGGAGTTCAAGGCCTTGGGCTGAATGTCCGAGCCTGCCGCGGCCTGGGCCCGACCCTGAAATAACCGGAACAGAGCGGAGAAAACAGAAGGGAGAAAAAAATAAAATAAAATAAAATTTCAAAAAGAAGAAAAAAAAATTAAAAGGCGAAATAAAACCTGTAGGAATGAAGAAAGTAAAAGGAAATAAATAAATTAAAAAAATAAAAGGGAGGGAAAGGGGAAGGAAATAAAGCGAACGAAAAAAGGCCGAGCAGGGAGAGGGAAGAGAACGGGCCCTGCTCCAGGCCGGCGGTCCCGGGCCGCAGCCCCGGTTCTGCGGGGCCCGGAGGGGCGAGCGGGGCCCGAGCCCCCGGTCCCGGGAAGGCGCTGGAGGCCGAAATCGGTTCTCCGCTCCCTGTTCCCCGTTCCCTGTTCCTCGCTCCCGGTTATCTGCGCCGGGGCTGCGGCTCGGCCGGACAGCCGGACAACCGGACAACCGGACAACCGGACAGCCAGACAGCCGGGCCCTGCCACGCCCCGCCACCGGGCCCGCTGGTGGATGTGACCACCGAGCAACGATTTTTATACAAAAACGAAGGAAAATTACCCCAAACCCGCCCCGCCCTGCGGCCTCGGGCCCACGGGGAAAAGCTGCGGGCCGGTCCCACCGGGAAGGCGGAGGGCAGCGATTACCCGGGAACGAAAATTCTTCTTTTGGCCGAGCGCCGGCCCCGAGCGGCGGCTGAGGCCCTGGAAGGAGCGGCGGAGGAGCGGCCCCGGTGCCCGCTAAGCCGCCGGTGCCCGCTCAGCCCCCGCCGCCTCCTCATGGCTCCCGCTCCTTTCCTGCTCTTTGTTGTTCTTTTTAAATTTTATTGCTATTTAATTCCCCCCCCACTCCTCGTTCTCCCCGCGATTAACGTGAATAAAAACGGGAAGGGACTTGCTCCGCGGGAGAAGGGGGAAAAGGGGAAATGCCGGGTGGGTGCGAGCCGGAAAGGAAGGCGAGGCGATCCGCGTTCCTCCGCGGGCTCCCAGGTCCTCAAAACCAACAATATTATGAAAGTAACACCAAAAAAATTTTCCCAATTTTTATGGCATCGTCGTTGTCTTTTTTTTTTTTTTTTTTTTTTTTTTTTTTTTTTGCGCTGGGTTTAGCTCTGTTGTTGTTGTTTTAATTAGCGTTAATGTTAGCGGTATTAGTGTCACCACCGGCGCTGCTATTATTAGTGGTGTTGCCATTCCTATTATTAGGTCTATTAGCGCTATCAGCAAGATTTATCGGGGGGTTTAAATTATCGATATCGCCGCTTTTCCTCGCTCCGAGCACACTCAAACCAGGAGAAACCCGGCTCGGGGTGGGAGCGGCCGCGTTCTCCCGGAGCATCATCCTCCCCCGTTCCCGGCGCTCCCACCCCGCCGAGCCCCCGGGGCCCTCCCAAAGCCGCCGCCCCGCTCCATCCGCTCCGGGGAGCGGAAAAGAATCCCCAAACCCCTCGGTTTGCCCGGTTTAGAGCCCGGATCCGCCGCCTGGAAACCCCCCGGTGTCCCGGAGATGGAGGTAAGGCCAGGCTCGGTGAGCTCGGCCCGGGGCCTGGATGCGGGGAGGGTGCGGGGTTTCCCCCGGTACCGAACCGGTGAGTCCCGGGGCTCGGAGGGCACCGGGAGAGCGCGGGGAGCCTTGTCATTGTCCCCGCCAAGGAACGGGGACAGCCACGGGTGGGGACACCCCGAGCGAGCCCCGGGAGAGCGGGGCCGAGGCCGGGCCGGGAGAGAGCGGCGGAGCCCCGGGAACCGTGCGGGGCCTCGGCGGGAGCGGGGACAGCGGAGGGGACACCGGGGACAGCCTGGGGACACCGGGAGGAGTGTGAAAATATGGGGGGACACCGGCGGGGACACTGGGGACTGCCTGGGGACACCAGGGACAACCTGGGGACACGGGGCGAGTGTGAAAATACGAGGGGACACCGGCGGGGACACCGGCGGAGAGTGTGGGGACAAGGGGGAGTGTGAAAATACGAGGGGACGCTGGGGGGACATCAGGGACTGTGTGGGGACACCGAGGAGAGTGTGCGGAGACACGGAGGGAGTGTGAAAATACGGGGGGACACTGAGGGGACACAGGATTCTAGGGACACGGGAAGAGTGTGAGGGGACACCGGAGGACTGCGTGGGGACACGGAGGGAGTGTGAAAACACGGGGAGACACTGAGGCGACACGAGGGGGCTATCATGGGACACCTGGGACTGTGAGGGGACACGGGACTGTGGGGACACACCTGGGACCTTGAGGGGACACGGGGGAGCCGTGAAGGGACAGGAGGGGACTGTGAAAACACAGAAGACGCTGAGGGGACACGGGGGACTGTGAGGGGACACCGAGGACCGCGAGGGGACACCGAGGGGACCATGAGGGGACACGGGACTGCGAAAACACGGGGAACCGTGTGGGGGACACTGGGGGCTGTGAGGGGACACCGGCGGAACTGTGAAAACACGGGGGGGACACTGAGGAGACACCTGGGATTGTGAGGGGACCACGAGGGGATCCGTCCACGGGTACGGAGGGACTGGGACGACACAGGGTAACCGTGAGAAAACACGAGGGGACACTGGGGGACACGGGGGGACAGCGCGGGGACACGGGAGGCTGAGGCAGAGTACGAGGGGACTGTGAGGGGACACCGAGGACTGTGAGAGGACACCGGGGACAGTGTGGGGACACGAGGTAATTTTGTGAAGACACGGGGGGACCGTGAAAGGACATGGGGGGACCGCGCGGGGACAGAGAGGGACAATGTAGGAACAGGAGGGAATTTTGTGGGGACACGGGGAGACCGTGAAGGGACATGAGGGGACCGTGAAGGGACACGGGAGGAAGTTCAGGGATATGGGAGGGAGGTGAAAAACACGGGGGGACGGTGCGGGGACACCGGGAGCTGTGTGGGGACACAGGGGGACACTGCGTGGGGACACCGTGAGCCGGGAAGAACCCCAGGGACTGTGAGGGGACACGAGGGGACGGGGGGACCCCGCGACAAACACGGGGACTGTGAAGGGACACGGGTAAAGGTGAGGGGACAATGTGCGGGTGCACGAGGGGACAGTGAAGGGACACGAGGGCGGTGACACGGCCACACGACTACGCGGCCACGCGGGCAGGTTTGTGACCGGCCATCCCGTCCAGGTGCCGTGAGTGGCGGGCTTGGGGTGGCTTTTAGGGACATCAGGGTGCCTTTTGTCACCCGGGGCCACCCTCGAGGACACGCCCGTGTGTGTCCAGCCCCGTCGGGCCCTCACGGAGCCCGGGCAGTGCCGGTTTCGTTACCGCAGCGGCCGCTCCGGGGGAGCCCGGGGTGCCCCGGGTGCGGGCGGGTTGGGGACACCCCCGCCACACCCTGGGGACACCCCAGCCCCGGGCCTGGCTGTTCCCAACCCCGACAGGGTCTCCGCGTTCCTCTGGCAGCGCCCGCTGTGATGAAAACATAAGGAATGAAACGAAATTAAAGAGAATTAAACGAAATCAAGGGGGGCCGGTGCCGCAGCCCCCCTGGGCAGCCCTGCCCCGACACCGAGCCCGGGACCGAGCCCGCTGGCACCGCGGGGACACGGCCAGCGCTGTCACCAGCCGTGTCCCCAGCCCTGAACGGGCGCGGGGCCGCCGGGCCGGGCAGCCCCGATCCCGCCACATTCCCGGGATCATAAACCTGGATCGTGTCCTCTGGTGTCACCGCTCGTGGGGTTCCGGTGCTGGGATCCGGATCCTGGGATCTCCTCCTGTGTCACGACTGTTCCTGGGATCCCGATCCTGGGATCCTAAACCCGGGATCCCCTGCTCTGCCATCCCTGTTCCTGGAATCCCGATCCTGGGATCCTAAACCTGGGATCCTAAGCCTGGGATCCTAAACCTGGGACCTCCTGCTCTGCTATCCCTTCCTGCTCCTGGAATCCCGATCCTGGAATCTTCTCTTCATCCTTGTTGCTGGAATCCTAAACTTGGGATCTCCTCTGCTGGCATCCCTGCTCCTGGGATCCCGATCCTGGGATCCCTCTCCTGGGATTTTTTCCTCTGCCATCCCCGTTCCTGGAATCCCTCTCCTGGGATCCTAAACCTGGGATTTTCTCCTCTGCCATCGCCGCTCCCGGGATCACTCTCCTGGAACTTTCTCCTTTGGCATCCCCACTCTCGATCCCGATCCCGACTCCCGGGATCTCCTCTCCGTCCTCATCTCCATGATCCCCTCAGGGACCCCAGCTCCAGGAATTCCTCTCCGGATCCCAGTTTGGGGAGTGGGGGAGGGAGGAGGGGGAGTGCCTCGGTTGTGTCCCCCCAAAACCCCAAACACCCCCCAAATCTTATCGGTGCCTCAGTTTCCCCCTTCTGCAGGACCCACGGGGGAATGAGGAGGTCCGTCCCACCCTGCTCCCCCCTCTTGGGGACCCTGGTCTCACCCCAACAGTGCAAGGGGGCACCAGGAGGACGAGGAGGGACCCCCACGGGGCTCTGTCACCCCCATGGGATGCACCTCCCCTCGGTGGGGTGACCCCGAGCAGAGAAGAGATGGGAGGGTCTGGAGCGGTGACAGGGACACCCCGACCCCGCTGGGGACACCCCCCCGGGCAAGAGGCGACCACGAGGGGCAGCCAAGTGTGACACGGGGGACTGGGAGGTGGTCGCCGTGCCCGGGCCTGTGCCTGTCACCGCTGTCACCGCCACCAGAAGAGGGGTGGCGCAGGACGGGGGGTGTCCCCTGGCGGTGTCCCCAGAGGTGGCACAGAGACGTGCTGTCCCTAGCCCGCGGCAGGTCAGGGATGACGAGGGAAAAGCGGGATGGATTTAGCGGGGAAGATAAACCCCGCAGGAGACAGGAGACACAGAGGGGACACTGCTGGGGACACCGCTGGGGACATCCTGGGAGGGTTGCGGTGGCGGGGGGAGTCCTGGGACCTGTATGGGGACACTTTGACACTGCTCACAGCGGTCACACCTTATGGGGACACCGTGACACCGCTCACAGGGGTGTCACACCTGCATGGGAACGCCAAAACAAAGCTCATGGACACTGTGACACCGCTCACAGGGGTGTCAATGCATGGGAACATGGTGACACCACTGCGATGACAGAGCCACACCAGGAGCCACCAGCAAGGTGACATCCACACCAGGAGCCACCAGCATGGTGACAGAGCCACCAGCATGGTGACAGCCATACCAGGAGCCACCAGAGCGGTGACAGAGGAGCCACCACCACGGTGGCAGCCACACTAGAAGCCACAAGTGCGGTGACAGAGCCACACCAGGAGCTACCAGCACGGTGACATCCACACCAGGAGCCACCAGAGTGGTGACAGAGGAGGCACCAGAGTGGGGACACCCACATCGGCTGCCACCAGCGCGGTGACAGCCTCGCGGCCAGCTCCCGGCGCTCCCGGCCGGGATTACGGGCGGGCAGCAAATCCCTCCTGGCCCGCTCGCCGCGCGGGGAAAAACGCCGAGCACGTTCCCGGCCGGTGACAAATCCGCGGCCTCCCGTTCACCTCCTGACCTGCCCTTATTCCCCGGGCCTGCCTCGGGCACCATGTGACGGCAGGATTTGGCTTAACGTGCGCAGGGAGAGGGAGGGCAGAGAGGAGAAGGAGCTCAGAGAGAGGGCCCGGAGGTAATCGCTGGCTCCGTGCCCGCGGCTGGGGCGTTCCTGCAGCGCTGGCACGGGTTAAAGCATTCAGGCACCCCAATTCCCAATCTTCCCGGGATTTCCTGCGGCCCTGGCACGGGTTAAGGGAGACGGGCACCCCGGCTCCTGCAAGCCTGGCACGGTTTACCCATCTAGGCACCCCAATTTCTGATCCCCCTCTGTCCTGGAATTTCCTGCAGCCCTGGCACGGGTTAAAGCAGCCGGACCACCCAGTTCTTGGAGCCCTGGCAGGGGTTAAGAGAACCCTGGCACGGGTTAACCCATCCAGGCACCCCAATCCCGCTCCTGGCTGCTCCCCCCCTTTCCAATCTCCTCGGCAGAGCTTTAGGATCGCCGGAGCTCTGCTCCATCCCAGCCTGTCCTCATCGCTCCAGGCTCAATGGAGATCCCAAAACCTCCGGGATCACCCTCAAACCCCGCGATCCCAATCCCGCCGCGCTGCTGGGACCTGCCGGAATCCCCATCCTGCTCCGAGGGGGATCCAGGCTGGAATTCCGGGGATCTAGGCTGGAATTCCCGAGTTACAGGCTGGAATTCCGGGGATCCAGGCCGGAATTCCCGAGCTCCAGGCCGGGAAGGCGACAGGAGGAGGGGAAGGACCCACGCCCGGGGCTCGGCGGGCGCAGGTGGCCGAGCAGGAAGCGGGGTGGTGGCGCTGGTGGCGCTGGTGGCGGCAGTGGCTCCGGAGCGGAGGGTCCTTGGAAAGGTGACCGCCAGCCCCAGGGAGAGAGCGGCCGGGTCACCTTTGTCACCAGCTGGACGCAGGTGACAGAATTTGACCCCGCTGCCCTCTCGGTGCTCGCAGGGACGGAGGGGAGGGTTGGTGACACCGCCCTGTCGCCTCCGCGCTGTCACCACTTTGCCGGAGCGCTGTCATCAGCCTGCCACCCTGCTGGTGACACTGCCACCGCCCTGCCGGCCGTGCTGGCCGTGGACAGGGGACGGAGAGGGGACAGGGATGGGGACAGAGACAGGGGTAGGGACAGGGATGGGAGCAGAGATGGAGACAGGGATGGGGACAGAGACAAGGATGGGGACAGGAATGGGGACAGGTGTGGAAACAGGGATGGGGACAATGAGAGAAGAGGGGACAAGGATGGGAACAGGGATGGGGACAAGGATGGGACTGGAAATGGGGATGGGGACAGGGATGAGGGTAGGAAGGGGGACAGGGATGAAGACAAGAATGGGGAAGGGGATGGGGATAATAAAAGAAGAAGGGACAGGGATGGGGGCAGAGATGGGGACCAGTGTGGGGACATGGTTGGGACTGGAGATGAGGATGGGGACAGGGATGAGGGCAGGAAGGGAGATAGGGATGGGGATAGGGATGGGGATAGGGATGAGCAGAGAAATAGGGACAGGGATGAGGACAGGGGTGGGGACAGGGATGGGGACAATGAGAGAAGTGGGGACAGGGATGGGGACAGGAATGGGGACAGGGATGGGGCTGGAAGTGGGGATGTTGATGTGGATGAGACTGGTGATGGAAATGGGGACAAGCACCAGGACAGGGAGGGAGGCAGGACTGGGGACAGGAACACGGACAGGGACAAGAACAATGATAGGGATGGGGACAGCGATGGGGACAGAGAGAGAGACAGGGATGAGGACAGGGAGAGGAACAAGAACAGTGACAGCGATGGGGGCAGCCCGGCATCCTGCTCTGGCAGCAGAATGGGCGGAGAGGAGCGGATTAAACACCCACGGGAGCCCCCAGAACCAACCCCATTCCCGGGAAGCTCCAGCTCCGTATCCCAAAGCCCCATCCCCGCGGCCGTGTCCGGTGGCCAGGTGGCCGCACAGTGACCTCTAACGGCGGCGGGGACACGGCCAGAGGCGACACTGCCAGCTGCCACCGGCAAGAGGAGTCCCCAGCCTCATGTCCCCTCATCCCAGGCACCCAAGGGACACTCGTGGCTTGTGTCCCCCTTTCTAAGGTGACACCAGGATTTATTGCAGGGAAAAGGGACACGCTGGTGACAAACAGGAGGTTCCCAGCACTGGGAGGTTTGATTTTATTGTTTTCCCAGGATTTCCCAGGCCGGAGCTGTCAGTGGGAGGTGGTGCCCAGAATCCATCGGGAAGGGACGAGGGGCTGGAATGGGGCCGGGGGGTCCCCAGGGGAGGCCCTGGATCCAGCCAGGATTGAGAAATTCCAGTAGCCACAACTAGTCCGGGGTCCAAGAGACAGCGGGTCAGGATGGTCCGTCCATCTGGAAAAGGTTGGGAGTGGCTGGAGACACCCTGCCAATGGTTGGGGACACCTGGTCCATAGCTGGGGACACTATGCCTATGGCTGGGGACACCCTGTCCTTGGTTGGCAATACTGTGCCCGTGGCTGGTGACACCCTGTCTATGGCTGGAGACACTCCATGGGAACACAGGAGCATCCCAAGTATCTCTGGTGGGGTTGGCATCCATCAGTGCCATGGAGACTCTCTGGAATGAGGCTGAGATGGAGATTTTGGGTCATGACAGCTCAGGGGACCTCAGGGCTGTCCCCACTGACGTCCCCAGAGCTGTCCCCAGTGCTGTCCTCACCTGTGGCAGTTCCTGTTTGCTCCTCAGCTCCAGGGTGTCCTCGGCGCGGGACCACCTCCGGAACTTCCTGATCCTGGCAGGGAGCACAGGGAGCTGCAACCCCTGGGGCTGGCCCTGTGCCACCACCCCGGAGTCCTTGTCACCATGCCAGGGTCCCTGTGCCACCCTGGGGTCCCTGTCCTCCCATCGCAGAGTTCCTGTCCCACCCCAGTGTCCCTGTCCCTACATTCTAGAGTCTCTGTCCCAACCCGGGGTCACTGTCCCCTGACCCTGAGGTCACTGTGCCACCCTGGGATCCCTGTTTCCCCACTCTGGGCTTCCTTTTCATGTCATTGGGGTCACTGTCCCACCTGTCCTCCCACCCTGGGGTCTCTGTCCCTACACCAAGCTCCTTGTCCCGATGCCAAGATCCCTGTCCCCTGATCCCAGAGTCCCTGTGCCACCTTGAGGTCCTTGTCCTTTCATCCCAGGGTCCCTGTCCCCTGACCCCAAGATCCCTGTGCCACTCTGGTGTCCCTATGTCACCGTGAGGTCCCTGTCCTTTCACTCTGGTGTCCCTGTGCCCCCATCCCAGGGTCCCTGTTCCTTGACCCCATGGTCTTCGTCCACCCTGGTTCCACCCTGGTGTCCCTGTCCCTACACCAACATCCTTGTCCCCATCCCAGGGTCCCTGTGCCACCCTGGTGTCCCTGTGCCACCCTGGTGTCCTTGTGCCACTCCAGTGTCCCTGTCCCTACACCAAGGTCCTTGTCCCCCATCCCAGGGTCCCTGTGCCGCCCTGATGTCCCTGTCCCCCCACCTCACCCCATCCAGGACGTCACCTGGGCCACACCTTCACGGCCAGCAGGACCATGGTGGCCACGACCACAGTGGTTATCAGCAGCCAGGACAGTACCTGGTAGGTCTGCAGGTGGCTCAGAGCTGTGGGGACAGTGTCACCGTCACTGTCACTGTCACTGGTCAGTGCCAGCAGGACCCCCCAGACCTTGGAGTGCCCCAAAAGGGGTGAAGGGGACACTAGGGTGACAGTCAAAGTGGGAGGACACCCCTTGGCACTCAGGGGTGGGGACTAGCAGCATTTGGGGTGAGGACACACATTGAGGGGGTGGTTACAGATGGGGACAATTGCTGCCATTGTCCCCTGTCCTAAAGGCCGCCCCACCACCCACAGCGTCCCCTGGGGACAGGAGATGTCCCCAACACAGCCACAAGCGCCACCCTCACATTTTACCATTTGACCCCAAACCACCTCCTCCCTCAACTCGCCCCCTCCCACTCCATTTCCCACTTCCAAGGAATTTTTTTTTTAGGATTCCCATGAGGGAATTAAAATTCCTGGAGGCTCTGGCTCCACTCACTGTGGACATCGAAGTCAGCGCTGGCCGTGGCGTTGCCCAGGGCGTTGGTGGCCACGCACACGTAACGTCCCCCGGCCGCTGCCCCCAAGGCCACCAGCTCCAGGCGCAGGGCGTTGTGCGAGGGGACAGCCCGGAGCCCCGGGGTGACAGCGGGGGACAGGCTGGTGGCCAGCAGGTGGCCGCGGTGGTGCAGGGACAGCCAGGAGGGCGGGTGGCTCTGGGCCGTGCACAGCACGATGGCCCCGCGCCCCTCCTGGTTCTCCAGGAAGGTGCTCACCGAGACGGCCCGAGGAGGGTCTGCGAGGGGACAGGGAGGGGTGACACTGGGGACATGGGGTGGGACAGCCCCCAGCTGGCCGCTAAAAGCAGGTTAGTGTCCCTGGATTTGTCCCATCCCGCTCATTCTGGGGCTGGGGGCTTGGAACCCTCTCCTGTCCTTGTCTTGCCACTCCAAAGCTGGAAAATCTTCCTGGCTTGGAGTTTCTGGGCTCCAAATCTGACTTTTGAGGGGCAAATCCTAAAAAATAATCCCAAATCCTTGTCCTAAAAGCTTCCTAACTCATCCCTCTCCTAGTCTGGGTCATCATCACACCCTCCAGCTCCAGAGCCCCTCAGTCTGGAGATTGTGGGCTCCAAATCCAGCTTCTGAAGGACCAATCCTAAAAATAACCCCAAATCCATTTCCCAAAAGCTTCTTAACTCATCCCCCCTCCAGCCTGGATTGTCACTGCACCCTCCAGCTCCAGAACCCCTCAGTCTGGAGCTTGTTGGCTCCAAATCCAACTCCTGAAGGACCAATCCTAAAAAAAACCCCACCCAAATCCCTGTCTGAAATCTTCTGAATGCATGTCTCTTCCAGCCTGGATCATCATCACAACCTCCACCCTCAGAACCCCTTAGTCTGGAGCTCCAAATCCAACTCCTGAAGGACCAGTCCTAACAAACAATCCCAAAATCCCTTTCCCCTGTCACCAAGAGCTTCCTATCTCATCCCTTCTCCATCCTGGATCATCCTCACCCTGTCCACCCTGCCCTGGTGGTATTCTGTGTTCCCCAACCCTTCATTCCACACCCAACCAGAAATTCCTCAGTTTCAGAACATTTTGGCCTAAAAATATCTGCCTAAACAAAAGCCCAAAAATCCCCAAAGGGAGAGGAGCAGGGCAGGAAGGGGAAGGGGAAGGGGAAGAGGAAGAAGAAACACCTCTTCCCCTTGAGGAGGTGACATGAGTGACAAGGGCAGGGGACACCTCGCTTGTGTCATGCTGGTGGCCCTGGGGACACTCACAGAGGACGCTGAAGCTGAGGGGGACAGAGGTGGCTGTGCCCCATGTCCCGCTGGCCCGGCACTGGTAGGAGCCGGCGTCAGCGCTGGAAACGGGGCTGAGGACCAAGGAGCCGGATGGTCCTTCCCAAAGCCACCTCCCATCCCGGTACCACGTGTAGTTGACACCTTTGTCACCCCAGGCCGTGGCCGAGCAGCTCATGGTGGCCTTGGCGCCCTCGGGGACATCCTGCGAGGGCTCCACTGTCAGTGCCACCCCTGAAGGAGGGACATTGGGGGACTCAGTGGGGGCACTCAACCCCACAACTTGGGCACTTTTTGGGGACTTTCTGGGGACATCTCACCTGGCACTTGCAGCCGCAGGGACGCTGTGGCCGAGCCGTGGCTGTTGGTGGCCGAGCACAGGTAGAGCCCCTCGTCCCCGGGCTCCAGCCTCGCCATCTCCACCCGCAGCGACGTTGGGGTGGCCCGGACCTCGAAGCGGGGGTCAGAGGGACCACGAGTGGTGGCCAGGGGCGGGTGGCCCTGTCCCCTGCTGACGGCGATGTCCGGCGCGGGGACACCGTCGGCCGAGCAGAGCAGCACCGCCTGTCCCCCGCTTTGGGGCTCCACCAGCGCCACGAAGCTGGGCTCCCGCGGCGCATCTGCGGCGACAAGGACAGCGCGTGTCCCGCCACACCCCGCCGGGCGACGAGCGGCAGGGGGACGGAGGTGTCACCTCCACATGGAGGGAGATGCGCTGTCGCCGCATGTCGTCGCGGGGTGGCGACACACACAGGCCAGCGATATCCCCCGTGGGGGTGGTGGCGTGTCCCCTCCCGTCCCCTCCCAGAGATGTCACCCCTGACTCACAGAGCACGGAGAGGGTGACGGGGGCGGCGCGGGACCCCCGGCCCGCCCGGCAGCCGTAGAGCCCCGCGTCGGAGCGACGACCGGGGAGCCTCAGCGAGGGCTCGGGTCCCTCTGTCACCCACCGCCCGTTCTTGAACCACGTGTAGAGGGTGCCCGGCTGAGCGTGAGGGGCCTGGCACGTCAGGGTCACCTCTGTCCCCTCCGCCACCTCGGCCGAGGGTCGCACCAGCACCTTGGTGGCTGCGGGGAGCGGATTTGGCTGAATTTTCCCTTTGGAGCCGCGAGCCCCAAATTCACAGGGGGGGGTGCCCAACCTCCAAAACTAGGTATCCCTCAATCCTCCACCCCTGGGGGTGTCCCCAGTTGTCCCCCTCCTCACCTTGCACGCGGAGCGTGAGGGACGCGTGTTTGACACCGAGGGCGCTCCGTGCCTGGCACTCGTATTCACCCTCGTCCTCTTCGGAGGCTTCCCGGAATTCCAACCGCAGCGCGTTGGGAGAAGGGAACACCCGGATGCTCTGCCGGGGGTTGTCACCTCCTCTGGGAGGGCTGGAGGCCACCGGGTGTCCCTCCCTGAGCAGGGTGAGCTGCGCCGGCGGGTGGCTGTCCACGGCGCAGAGCAGGATGGTAGCCGTCCCCTGGCTGCTCTCCAAGAAGGATTGCAGCCGCAGGTTCCTGGGGGGATCTGTGGGGACGGAAATAGGGTGGGGTAAAACGTGGGATAATCGTGGGATTTTTTTGGGGTGGGAAAAGCCCTCGGAGGTTATCGAATCCAAGTGTCACCCCCAGAACTGCCCGGGCCATTGCTGAGACTGTCTTCAAGTGCCACATGCCAAGGATGGAGCTCCAGCACTGCAGTTCCCAGGAGGAAAATTCCCAATATCCAACCCAAACCTGCCCTGGCACAGCTTGGGGCCGTGTCCCTTTGTGCTGTCCCTTTCCCCCTCCTGTCAGGGAGTTGTGCAGAGCCTCACGAGGTCTCCCCTGATGCCCCTTTTCTCCAGGCTGAGCCCCTTTCCCAGCTCCCTTAGCTTTCCTGCTGCTCCAACCCCCTTCAAGCCAGGGATTCCCCATGCTCCAGTGCCTCCATCCCACGTTCATCAGGAAGATTTATAAATTAACACCATCTTTTTCTCATAAAAAAGGGGGGAAAAATCTCATGTTCTGACTCACAACAACTTTTTTTTTTTCCTTCTTCTTTCTTTCTTTCATTTTAGAGTAAAGTCTGGTTTTGATTTTCCCAATCAGGGATAAAAAAAAAAAAAAAAAAAAAAAAAAAAGTCCTAAATCCGGCTTTAATTCCTGACAGCCAAGGGTTTTCCTGATGAGTTTGGTGTGGAGCACGAGGAAACCTGAAGAAGGTTTTGAAAATGGTACCAGGTGCAAAAGCTTGGCTTAATTATCCTCTGGGCTACGTTTTTTTGAGCCCCATGAACTAATTAATCCACTCCCCCCCAATTAAACCCCATGTCTTCAGCCAAGGGAACCAGCCAAGGGGTGACATCGAGTGACACCAAGTGACACAAAGATGCCCTTGGGGACTCACAGAGGACATTGAGGGTGGCAGGGGTGGCACTGTGGTTCCGGGTTGGGGTCTGGACAGAGCACTGGTAGGAGCCGGCGTCGGAGGCGGTGACCCCAGGGAAGGTGAGATTTTGGGAAGAGCTGGTGCCCAGCCACACCTGGTTGTGGTACCAGGTGTAGCTCAGCACGTCCTTGTCGCCTCCTGTCACCAAACAGGTGAGGGTGGCATTGTCCCCTTCCTGCACATCTGGAGATGGCCAGATCCAGACCCGGGTGGCTGCACGAGAGGGAAAAGTGGTGATCCCTCACTTTCCAGGGGATGGGAAGGGGGAAAAATATGGGATATTCATGGAATTGGTTGTGTGGGGAAAGACCTTGCAGCTCATTGAGTCCAACTGTCCCCCCAGCACTGCCCAGGCCACTGCTGAACATGTCCCCAAGTGCCACATTCCAAGGATGGGGCTCCTCCAAGGTGGGAAAGTCAGGGAGTGGCAGGACAATAAAAAGAGGGAATGGCCACCACAACCCACAGGTGACACCATTCCCATGGGGTCCCCATGGATTTGTTTGGGATGCTCCATCCCTGGAAGTGTCCAAGGACAGGTTGGACTGGAATTGGAGCATCTTGGGATAGTGGGAGGTGTCCCTGCCCATGGCAGGGTGGGATTGACAGGATTTAAGGTCTCTCCTAACCCAAACCATTCCATGGTTCCATGATCCCATGATCCCATGATCCCATGGTTCCATGGTTCCATGGCTCCTGGGGTGATGGCAGCAGGGCGGTACATGACACAGCCCTTGGAATCACATCCAAGAGGAGCCATGTCCCTTTGCCACATGCCCGGGACACCTGCAGCTTTCTGGGAATACCTCCACCCCCATAAACACGGATTTTCCCCAATTTCCCGCCCATTTTCATTCTGTCCATCCCATTCCAGCTGGTCTCCGTGCTCCTTCCCCCATTCCCATCCTCCCCCATTCCTTCACCTTGTCACCATAACCCAAATCCCATCACTCTGTCTGCTGCCTGCAGCTCTCCATACCCTTCCCACCCTATTCCTATTCCCATCCCATCCCATAGATCCCATAGGTCCCATAGATCCCATAGATCCCATCCCTATTCCCATCCCATCCATTCCCATCCCATCCTATTCCCATTCCCACTCCCATTCCCATTTCCATCCCATCCCCATTCCCATCCCATCCCATAGATCCCATAGATCCCATAGATCATGTAGATCCCGATCTTACCCAATTCTCATCCCATCCCAAAAAATCCCATCCCATCCCATGGATCCCACCCCATCCCATCAATCCCATAGATCCCATAGATTCCATCCCATCCCCATTCCCAGTGACTCACCTCCTCCGGAGAAGTTCCCGGTGGTGCTGGTGTTGCCGTGGGGGTTGGTGGCCACGCACCGGTACTCGCCCTGGTCCTGCAGCTGCACGGGGTGGACACGGACACGCAGCGTGTTGGTGGCCGAGGTGACACTGAGCCGTGGGTGGGTGACGGGTGGTGACAGTGCCGTGGAGGCCACCAGGGTGCCGTCCTTGAAGAGGGCCAGCTGTGCTGGTGGGAAGCTGTCCACGGAGCACTCCAGGATCCCGCATTGTCCCAATGGAGGCTCCAGGAAGGTGGTGAGCACCGGCACCCTTGGGGGGTCTGCTCAGGGTGGGGGGAGAGACCTGAGGATGTACCCAGAGACCCCTGGGACACAGCGAGGTGCCAGCGTCCAGCTCAGTGCCATCCCATCCGTGCCGTCCCATTGACACCACCCCACTGGCACCATCCCTTCTCAGCACCATTGCAGTGGCACCATCCTCTTGGCACCATCCCAATGGCATCATTCCAGTGGTATCAGTCCCTTCCATCGGCACCATCCCAGAGGCACCATCCCACTTGTACCATTCCAATGGAATTATTCCAGTGGGACTATCCCACCAGCACTGTCCCATTGACATCATCCCATCCCATTGACACCATCCCATCCCATCGACACCATCCCATCCCATCCCATCCCATCCCATCCCATCCCATCCCATCCCATCCCATTCCCTCTCCACCTCATTTTCTCTCATCCTGTCTCATTCCAGTTCCATCCAATTCATTTCATCCCAATCCCATCTCATCCCAAATTGTCACAATTCCTTCCCATTCCAATTCTGTTTCATCCATTCCATGCCATGCCCAACCCCTACCCCAACCCCAACCCCAACCCATCCAATCCGAATCCGAACCCCAACCCAAGCCCATCCCATCTCAATCCATTCCAACCCCAACCTAAATCCATCCAATCCCAGTCCCAACCCAGTCCCAACCCAATCCCAATCCCAATCCCAACCCCAACCCCAACCCCAACCCCAACCCCAACCCATCCACATGCAATCCCAATATATCCTCATTCCAACCCCAGACCATCCAATCCCAACCCCAACCCATCCCCATTCCCGTCCCCATCCCATGGATCCCACCCATACCATCCCATTCCCTCTCCTCAGTCCCTGGGGGGTCCCACTCACAGCAGACACTCAGGGTGACAGCCGGGGACGCGCTGGTCCCTGCGGAGCCTCGGGCCCGGCAGTGGTAGAGCCCGGTGGCAGCGCTGCTGACACGGGACAGCACGAGGACACTGTCAGGACCCTCCTGGAGCCACTTGCTGTCCTTGTACCAGGAGTAGACGGTGTCACCTAGTGGCTCTCCGGCCACCTGGCACGTCAGGAACACGTTGTCACCTTCCAGCACCTCCGAGGATGGTGAGATCAGGACTCGGGTGGCTGGAGCAGGGACAGTGACAGCTCAGAGGGGACAGGGCAGAGCTGGGCACTGCCGGTGTCCCCTTGTCACTCCCATAACCTGTGAGGTGTGACATTCCCACTCTGAGGATTTGGGACAGCTCCGATGTCATACTGGTGCTCCCTGTCCCCTTAGAGTGTCCCCAGCTCCTCCTGGAGGTGCCCAGGGCTGAGGTGTTGGAAAACAGGCAGGGGGTGGCACTGCGGGGGGAACCTGGTGGCCCTGGGTGGGCTCTGGTGGCACTGGGAGGGATCTATGACACTGGGATTGCAGACAGATGGTCATTCCCACAGGATAGGCCACTCCAGCCGCTGGGTGGGATCTGGCTGCACTGGGAGCACAGACGTGGTCATTCCCGTGGGATGGGCTGCTCTGATCCCTGGGAGGAATCTGGGGGTACTGGGAGGGATTTGGTGGCACTGGGAGCACACACACATGGTCATTTCCATGGGATGGACCACTTCGATCCCTGGGCGGGACCCAGTGGCACTGGGTGGCATCTGGTGGTATTGAGAAGGCTCTGGTGGCACTGGAAGGGATCTGGTGGCACTGGGATCACACATATGTACTCATTCCCTTGCAACAACCCCCCCAATCCCCGGATCCCGGACTCCCCACCTTGCACGCGCAGGTAGAGCCGCCGCTCCGCCGAGCCGTGCGCGTTGGTGGCCGTGCACTGGTAGCTGCCATCGTCAGTCG
The DNA here is from genome assembly GCF_009819655.1 of Sylvia atricapilla. NCBI lineage: Eukaryota > Metazoa > Chordata > Aves > Passeriformes > Sylviidae > Sylvia > Sylvia atricapilla. The sequence continues at coordinate 31,997,565 of NC_089143.1, forward strand.
GCGTCACCTCCCGCATCTCCACCCGCAGTGAGTTGGGGACAGCGGTGACTGTGACCCGAGGGCTGGTCCCGCCAGCACTGGTGGCCACCAGCTGCCGGTCCCGCAGCAGGGCCAGCTGGGCCGGGGGATTGCTGGCCACAGAGCACTGGAAGATGGCCAGGGAGCCGCGCTGGGCCTCCAGGAAAACCTCCAGGAGAGGGTCCCGAGGGGGGTCTGTGAGGGGGAAATGGGGTGAGAGGCCAGGAATGGCACTGGGAGAGGGGTCCTGGGGAGGGGTCACAGCTCTGGTGTGCTGAGAGGGGAGGGGAGAGGAGGGGAGAGGAGAGGGAAAGGGAAAAGGGAAAATGGGAAATGGGAAAGAGGAAAAGGGGAGAAGGGGAGAAGGGGAAAAGGGAGAGTGAAAAGGCAAATGGGATAAGGGAAAGGAAAGAGGGGAAAGGTAGAGGGAGAAGGGAAAAAGGAAAAAGGGAAAGGGAAGTGAAAGTGAAAGTGAAAGTGAAAGCGAAAGCAAGATGGACAGAAAACGAAAAGGGGAAGGGGAAGGGGAAAGGGGAAAATGAAAGGGAGGAAAGGAGGAGAAAGGAGAAGGAGAAGAAAGAGGAAAACAGAAAGGGATGGGAAAGGGAATGGGAAAGTGAAAGTGAAAGGGAAAGTAAAAAGGGAAGGGGAAGAACAGGAGAAGAGGAAAGGAAAAAGGGGAAAAGAAAAACAGAAAGGGATGGCAAAAGGAAAGGGAATGGCAAAGTGAAAGGAAAAAGGGAAACTGAAAGGAAAATGGGGAAAGGGGAAGAGAATGGGTAGTGAAAAGGGAAACAGAAGGGAAGGGGTAAGTGAAAGGAAAAGAGAAAGGGAAAAGGGGGAAAGGGAAAAGTGGGAAAGGGAAAAGGGGAAAAAGGGAGAAGGGGAAGAGAAGTGAGATCGATATGGATAAGGAAAGGCAAAGGGGAAAGGGAAAGGGAAAGGGAAAGGGAAAGGGAAAGGGAAAGGGAGAGAGGAAGGGAAAGGTACGCACACAGCACGTCCAGGAGGATGTCGGGAGAGCTCCGGCTGCCACCTGCAGTGCCGGCCTGGCACCGGTAGAGCCCGGCGTCCCTGCTGAGCACCGGCCGCAGCTCCAGCGAGGTGGCCGAGCCCATGGTGACCCGCTGCCCGTTGTGGTACCAGGTGACATTGGGGACAGCTGTGGAGCCGCTGCTCAGGTGACAGGTGAGGGTGGCATTGTCACCCTCCAGCACACGAGGGGATGGGGACACGGTGACATTGGCAGCTGTGGGCAGGAGGAAACAGGGTCTGGTGTCAACAGTGGGGTGACAACACCCCAAGGCCACCAAAGGGCAGCTTGGCTACCCCAGAGGGCAAATCCCAGCTGATCCCAGACTGCCACGGTGGGGACGGCTCTGAGTCTGGCAGTGCCACCAGCCCAGGGACGTCCCTTTGCCATGTTCCTGTCACACACTGCCAGGGAAGCCCTACCAGGGGCTAGAATATCATGGGGGAGCCACCACGTCTGGATTCATGAGCATGTGCCATTTCCATGTGCCATTTCCATGTGCCATTTCCATGTGTCACTTTCATGTGCCGCTTTCATGTGCCATCTCCACATGCCATTTCCACGTGTCAAACCCACATGTCATTTCCACGGGTCACTTCCATGTGCCATTTCCACATGTCATACCCATGTGTCATTTCCATGTGCCATTTCCATGTGACAATTCTGCCCCTCCTGCCACCACCTCCTGAGCTCGCCCCCTTCCCCAGCATTCCCCTCCCATGCTGCTCTTTCCCAGAACATTCCTTGATGCCACCATCCTGCCCCCTTGTCCCCTGTCCCCTTGTCCCATGTCCCCTGTCCCCACTCACTGTCAGCCTTGAAATCCACAACAGCGCTGGCTCTTCCTTGGGAATTCTCAGCCTGGCACACGTAAATCCCCTCGTCCTCCACAACCACATCCCGGATTTCCACCCTCAGGCTGTTGTAGTACCTGGTGACGAGGACCCTGGGGCTGGCAGCTTGGGGACAGCCCTGGGTGCAGATGACAACCTTGTCCCCTCTCCAGAGGGTGAGGTTGGATTCGGGCTCGCTCTCTACGGAGCACTGGATGACGCCCAGGCGCCCGCCCTGGAACGAGCTCAGCACCGGCTCCCTTGGGGGGTCTGTGGGGGAAAATAGCATCTGTGAGGTTAGGAGAATTCCCAGAATCCAAGGGATTGGTGCTTCCAGCACTGCCTGGTCATCTGGGTTGGATGTGGTTTGGGATAAAGTGGGAATATGTGGGAGGTGTCACTGCCAAGGGGAGAGGGGTTGGAATAAGAAGGGCTTTGTGGTCCCTCTGAACCAAATCAAGGATAAAACATGGCTGGATCCATCAAGAAACCCTCAGGATCTAGGGGGTTGATGCTTTCAGTGCTGCCTGATAATCCAGGTTGGATGGGGTTTAGGATAATCTGGGAATAAGTGGGAGATGTCTCTGTCAAGGGGAGAGGAGGTGGAATAAGAAGGGCTTTGAGGTCCCTCTGAACCCAAAGCAGGGACAAAACACCTCTGGATCCATTGGGAAATCCATCAGGATCCAAGGGGTTGATGCTTGCAGTGCTGCCTGAGAAACTCTTGGACATCCAGGTTGGACCTGGTTTAGTGGGAGGTGTCCCTTACCATGGCAGAGGGGTCACAATGACCCCTTGATCCCAAAAGCTCAAACCATTCATGCTTCTATCACCATTTATTGTTTTAAAACCCTTGGGAAGGTGGGAATCCCCCAAATTCCTCCTCTCCCAAACTCCCAGATTTATCCACCAAAGGGAATTTTTCACCCTCCTCACATTCCCCACCCAAGATCTCCGTGCCTGGTGGGGACGGGGGGAAACCTCAGGGTGGGACCACCCCCATCTGAGCCCCAGGACCCTTTGGAATTCCCTCAGGGACACTCACAGAACACTCGGAGCGGAACAACCTCTGACATGTCACTGCTGTTCCCTCTCCGGACCCAGCATTGGAAGGCGCCGGCGTCTTCCCCGCGGACGGACTGGAATTCCAGGGTGGCGAAGGAGCTCTCCCGGAGCCTCCGGCCATTCCTGTACCAGGTGTAGAGCGGCTTCTCTGCCCCACCCTCTGTCCCCAGGCAGGTCAGGGTGACCGCAGTCCCCTCCGTCACCTCCGCCGAGGGCTGGATCCGGAGCTCTGTGGCTGCAGGAGGGGTGGGATATCAGAGAAAGAGGGAAATGCTTCCCATGGATCCATCCAGCTGAGTCCCCTTCCTCACCAGAGCCCGTGGGGTCTTTGTGGGGTGACATTCCCTGCGGACGCTTCAAACAGGGCCTTTCCTGACCCTCTCCTGACCTTTTCCCACATTTTTCCAAGTGCCAGCTTTATCCAGGTGATTTTTTCCCAGTCTCCTCTTCCCACTGGTTGGGCCTTGCCTGACTTCCAGTTCCCCACTGGGACACCCAAATCCAGGTTTGGTTTCTCTGGAATTGGAGATTTTTCTCCCTTTTGGGTTTTTTTTTGGGGAACCTAAAGGACGTTCCTCTTGGACATGGATCTGGGGGACTCTTCTCTCCTTCTGCTGCCTCTGTCACCCCAAATTATCCAAACCTGGGGGTCAGTGACTGGTGGGGAAGGATGGGGCAGAAAAAGTTTGGATGGATTTATTAATTTTTGGCATTTTTGGGAAACAAAACCCTCCAAAAGCAGCTGAGGAGGGGACACCAGAGAGCCCCCAGGACACCAATGTCCCCAGTGCCACCACAGGGGTCCCTCCAGCCCTGTGGGCTGTGCGCGTCCCCAGATTTGGGGGTTCATCCCCACCCCGAACCCAGGAGTGTCACATCACCCCAGGACTCACCATGGGTGACAAGGAGCTTGGTGGCACTGGAGTTGCCGTGGGCGTTGCTGGCGGTGCAGCCATAATTCCCGTTATCCCAGGGTCCCGTTTCCTCAATTTTGAGCCGCAGGGAATTTCGGGAGGAGGTGACATGGAGCCGCCTGCTCAGGGCCACCTCGGCTCCACTGGTGGCCACCACGGTGCCATCGTGGTCGATAGTCAAGGTGGCCGGAGGGTGGCTGTCCACAGAGCAGAGGACAATGACCAGCCGGCCACCTTGGGTGTCCTGGAAGAGCGTGAGGGTGGGAATTCGAGGTGGATCTGTGGGATGGGAGAGGAGGCTGAGGTTGGGATATCCTTGGGAAAAATCCCGGAGTGGTTTGGGGGGGAGGGGACATTAAATTGCACATGATCCCATGGACAGGGACACCTTCTGCTCTCCCAGGTGGCTCCATCCAACCTGGCCTTGGGGACTTCCAGGGATGGGAAATGTCCCCCCACCCAACCTGGATGTCACAATCTGCTTGTGCCATGTGTCACCAGGTCAGATTTAGCCCAAAATTGTCACAACTGACCGGTGGCTGGGTTATTTTTCCCCCTCAAAACCTCCTTGAGCTGTTCTTATCCCGCTGGATTCTCCATGAGAAACCTCCTCAGATCTTACAGAACGGAGGGAGATGCTGTGATGGACATGTCCCAAATGTCACTAAGTGTCACCTTCACACCCGGCTCATGGCCAAAATTTATTGTATTCCCATAAAACTCAACCATAGGGCTGACTATTCCCCCATCTGCCCTTGGGGTGCTCAGGGAGAGGCTTTGCCATTAATTTTTTGGGGGGATTTCCTGGATTTTTGAGGGGTTTGCACGGCCCCACGTGGCAGGAGGTGGTGGCACTCACACGTCACGCTGAGGCTGATGGCCTGGGCAGTGTCACTGCCCTGGCTGTTGGTCACTTGGCAGGAGTAGTAGCCGGCGTCCCCGGAGGTCACCGCGGGGAAGATGAGGGTGTGGGCCGCGCCCTCCTGGAGCCATGCCCCGTTCTTGTACCAGGTGTAGGTGAGCTCCTCGGGGTGTCCCTCCCGCCCGGGGACATCGCAGGACAAGGTGGTGGCCGTCCCCTCGAGCACCTCCGCTGCGGGGCTGGCTGAGATCTCCGCAGCTGAGGGAGAGGGGACACGGTCAGGGTGGCCCTGGGGACAGGAAAACAGAACCCTGCCGCCCCAAATCCTCCATTCCAGAGCCTGGGGGAAGATGGGAGCCCCTCAGGGGTGACAACAGAGCTGGCGGACATTTGGGTTTGTCCCCTGCCACCAGCTTGGGGACACCTGGCTTTAGAGCAAAGCCCCGGGGGCCAAACTCATGCTGGGTAGGGAAGGGTCTGTCACATTTTGGGGTAGGCATGGGGGAGTTAGGGGGGGTCTGAGGGAGGATGCTCAGGCATGGAAGGCTGGAATTGGTCTGTGCTGCGGGATTTGGTGGGTATCTGGTCTTTATCCCTGTGGGGGTGGGGAGGGGCTGGGCTGGAATTCCCCGATTTGCTGGAGCTGCCCCTGGATTCCTGGAAGTGCCCAAGACCAGGCTGGATCACCTGGGACAGTGGGAATTATCCCTGTCCATGGATGGGGTGGAATTGTTTGGATTTAAGGTCTTTTCCAAATCAAACCATTCCAGGATTCTGGAGCTCTTTTGCTCTGGGAGAGCTGGGAATGTTCCCCTGGAGAAGGGAAAATTCCAGGGAATCCTCAGAGTCCCTGAAGGGTCTCCAGGAGAGCTGGAGAGGGATTGGGGACAAGGCCTGGAGGGACAGGACACAGGGAAAGGACATTGGGAAAGGGGACATTGGGCTGGGATGTTGGGCAGCAGTTGCTGGCTGGGAGGGTGGGGAGGGGCTGGGCTGGAATTCCCAGATTTGCTGGGGCTGTCCCTGGATCCCTGGGAATGTCCAAGGCCAGGTTGGATGCATTTGGATCTACCTGGGATAGCAGGAGTTGCCCCTTCCCACCATGGCTCTGGATCTCCCCAAGCTCCCAACCCCTTTCCCAGCTCTGCTCTCTCCCTGGCTGGAAATCCCTCCCCATTTTCTGGGAAGACAAGGGACACGGGTGTGGCACAATGGGGCCACCACCCTCCTTTTGCATGGCCACCCCAATTCCCAGATCTCAATCCCAGTCCATGCCACCCCAACTCGGGACACTCAGCCACATCCCACCCCTCCAGATCTCCGGTGGCACTCACAGAACACGCGGAGGGTGACAGGAGGTGACACCCCTGTCCCCAGGACATTCTGGGCCTCGCAGTGGTACCTCCCGTGGTCCTCACGGCGCACTCCCTGCAGGGCCAGCACCCTCTGGGTGCCCACGGCCACCCCGTCCTTGTACCAGTGGTACCCCGAGACTGGGGGGTGGCTGCTGCCAACCTGGCAGCTCAGTGTCACCGTGTCACCCACGCCGATGTTCCCTGAGGAAGGGCTCAGCAACACCTGGGTGTCCTTGGGGCTGTCTGTGGGGGGACAGAGGGACGCGGTGGGGACAGAGGAACGTGGTGGGCACAGGGCGCTGTCACCAGGGAAAAGAGGACAGAGGGACGCGGTGGGGACAGAGGGACATGGTGGGTACAGGGCGTTGTCACCGGGAATAGGGGACAGAGGGATATGGTGGGGACAGAGGGACGTGATGGGTACAGGGCGCTGTCACCAGGAGAAAGGGGACAGAGGGATGTGGTTGGCACCAGGGAAAAGGGGAGGTGGGTGACAGCAGGTGGCACCTAAGGGACAAATGTGGCCGGGGAGCAGGAAAGGGAGGGAGAAAACGCTGCAGGGAAGGAGGGGGTGGCAGGAAGGGGACCTGGCCGAGGTGGCAGTGGCAGAGGTGTCCCCATGCCCCCACCCCACGTACGCCTGACCCGCAGCACCACCTCTGTGCTGGCCCTCTTGGCTCCCTGGGACACCTGGCAGAGCAGCTTCTTGGAATGGTCCTTCCAGGAGAAGGAGCCGGTCAGGTTCACCTGCCAGCCAACCCCGGTGGTGTCCAGCTGGACGTGGCCGGACACCTCGGACACCCGGGGGTCGTAACCCTCCCAGCGCAGGACGACGTCACCCGTGGGACAAACGTAAGGCGTGGAGCACTCCAAAGTGGCCTTTTGTCCCTCGGTCTGCTCCCCATTGCTGGTGACACTGGGAGGATCCAGATCCTCTGGGATGGAGAGCAGAGAGCAGGATGACCACGTGGAGCGGGGAGGAATGGGATCTTTTTCGGGAATTTTTTATGGAATTTTGGCATTTTTTACCCACCTGAAACGCTCACGATGATGTCCCGAGATGCTGACCAGCGGTCGCCGTTGACGATCTCGAAGCGGAACCTGTAGGGCCCGCTGTCCCCTGGTGTCACCCCCTGCAGCAGCATGGTGCAATTCCGGGCCCTGGGGTCCCCCAAGAGCTGGGCACGACCCCCAAAACGGGGATCCACGTCCTGGGGGGTGGCGGAGTGGAACACCACTGCCCGCTGGCCGTCGTAGTCCTTGTACCAGATGGCCACAATGCCATCGGCGGTTGTCACCTCCGCGGGGTAGCTGAAGGTGCAGGGGACAACCAGGCAGGACCCGCCGCTGGCCTTGAGGGACTCGGGGTAGGAGACCCCCCAGGAGCCCAGGGCTGTGCCAGGGAAAATCGGGATCAGGGAGCTGGAAGTGTCCCCTTTTGGGGACACATTGGGGACACGTCACCTGTGCTTGACGTGGAAGGTGGGAGGAGGGATTTGGGGTGAACTCCCCCAAGAGGAGGTTTTGGAGTGGAAAAGGGGGAGATAACTGGGAAAAGCTGGATCTTTTGGGCCTAAATAATGAGGAAAAAGGGGAAAGCCACTTCCTGGCTGCCTGAATTTATTTCCTCACCCCCTTTCCTCACCCTGGCTCCTTGTCCTTGTTCCCATGGCCTGGCTGTCCCCTTGTCACCCTGTCCCTGGCCTGTCAGGAGTGGGATCACAGCAAATCCCCCCAGGATCCTCCCCTGTGCCAGAAGCAGCCTTGGGAACCCCCAGATTCCTGCCGGACTCCTACTCCCACCCACGTGGAGACAATCCTGGCCTCCAGTCCCGCAGGGCACAATCTCAAGGGTGTCATTGTCCCCATACCTGGTGGGACGAGGCTGGCCAGGAGCATGAGACAGCGGGGCAGATGCATGGTGGCACTGCCGGGGGACACGGAGGACACGGCGTCACGGCGGCACAGGAGACTCTGGGGACAAGAGGAGGTGGCTGAGGACCTTGGAATGGGTGTGGGTGGATCCCTGTGGAGTAAATACCGCTGGAAGCAGCATGGAAAACAAAAGGGAAGGGGAAAGGGGAAAGGGGAAAGGGGAAAGGGGAAAGGGGAAAGGGGAAAGGGGAAAGGGGAAAGGAGAAAGGGGAAAGGAGAAAGGGAAAAGGGAAAAGGGAAAAGGGAAAAGGGAAAAGGGAAAAGGTAAAGGGGAAAGAAGAAAAATGCAAGAGGAAAAAAGAAAGGAAGAAAGGAAAAGAAAAAGAAATATAAAGAAAAAGGAATTTAAAAAAAAAGGAAAAATGGAGAAGGAGAAGGAAAAAGAAAAAGGGAAAAAAAAGCAAAAAGGGAAGAAAAAGAAATAGAAAAAGAAAAAGAGAGAAAAAGAAAAAGAGAAAAAGGAGAAAAAGGAGAAATGGAAACCAAGAAAAGGAAAAGAAGACAATCCCCCCCCAATAAACAGAGAACTATTTAAAACATTTTACGACTTTTTGCAGCTCCAGACAAACTCCTGACATCCCTTTCCATTCCTCCCCTCATCGTTCCGTGACAAACGAGAATAATTTCCCCCTGAACTGCTTCCCAAAGCCAGGGAAATCACAGATCAGATCCCTGCCCAGTTCCCATCCTTCCCTGAGCACTCCGGGGCCTCTCCCAGCCCCCCTCTCCGCCTTTCCCTCTCTACCATCCCCTCCTTGGCCGGTACCTCCTTTTCCCCACATCTGTATCCAATTTCCTCCTCCCCGCTCCTTTGGATTTCGGGCTGCATTTCCCACTCCTCAGAGCTTGGCTTGAGATTTTTTTTTTTCCCCCAGCCGGGGTGGCCCCTGGATGCTCGGAAGGAGAAGGGGAGGATGATGTGAAGCCAGAAATTGTCACGGGATTGGTGCCGGAAGAGGAAGGAAGAGCCGGGATCCAGCCCCTCGACTTGTGCTGGGGCTAAGTTTCGTTTCTTCTCCCGGGTTTGTCCCAGTTTCGATTCCTGGGGGTTCCTCAGGAATCCCTCAGGATGGACCCAGCAGGGACAGTGGGGCCCTGCCACTCCTGGAATTCCAGGGGTTGTGAAGATTTCTAAGAAAACTCTTTTTGGTGTGGGGTTGGATGGGGTTTGGAGCAACCTGGGGAAGGGAAAGGTGTCCCTGGTGTCCCTAAATGGGATTTAGGGAATCAGTTGGGATGAGAGAGGATGAAATTTCGTCTCAATCCCAAGGGAATGAGCAGGAACACCTCCTGCTATCCCAGGTGGCTCCAGACCTTGTCCAACCTGGCCTTGGACACTTCCAGGGATCCAGGGGCAGCCACAGCAAATCTGGGAATTCCATTCCAGGACCTTCCCACCTTCAGAGGGAGGAATTTTTTCCCAACATCCCACTCATCCCTGCAGTTTAAAAGTCACTTTTTGGCATGGGAATGAGCATGGAGAGGGGACATTCCTGGTGTGGGACCCTTCGCATCCCAAAAAAGCAGAGAAACAGGGACCACGGGGGTGGCGGGACACCATTCCTGGGGATAAGGGATGGATGTGACCCTTCTCCAAGCCTGGATGTGATTCCCAGAATTCCAGGTGCTTCCCTGGCTCCTGGAGATGCACGAGGCTCGTCCCAAAGGGATCCTTCACCAGCCACTCCCACCCCTCATCCCAGACCCCACTCGGAATTCCCGGGATTTCCCTTCCCTGGAGAACCACGGGCGTTACCTGGCGGCGGCTGCGGCGGTGCCACCTCGGCAGCGGTGACATCGGGAAGTCGCCTGTCCCTGCGCTCAGGGACGTCCCTTTATCAGCAGGGAGGGAGGGGAGGAGGGTGAGGAGCCCCAAACCGCAGCACTTCCCTCTTTAATATCTCTGCCCCGATTTTGGGAAGTGGCGGCAGCAGCAGCTTTTCCCTAATTCCGTGTTTCTTGGGGGGCCAGGGTGGGGATTTGGGGGCGCTCCAAGGCCTCCTCTGTGTTTAGGGTGCTGCTGGTGGGGCTGGGTTGGTGTTTTTCTTCCCTGCGGGAACATTTTGGTATTTGGTGCTGATAATTCAGGAATGTTTTTTGTTGTGTCTTGGATGGAATCGAGGGTGGCTCTGCCCTCACCCTGCCAGGGATGGGGTTGGAATTTTGCTGGGAAGTAGGGGGACAGGGCTGGGAAAACTGATCCCAACCCAGCCATGGGATATCCTGGATGGTGGGCTCCATGCTGAGCGGATAAACTGAGAGAGAAGGAAAAAGGGGAATGCTGGCAGTGATGGTGTTTGTCCTCCCTTGTCACCAAAAGGGATCCTGGTTGTGCTGGGAATGCTGAACCCTCCAAGGGCTGGAGCAGCTCAGCTCTGGGAGAGCTGGGAATGTCCAACCTGGAGAAGGGAAAAATCCAGGGAATGCTCAGAGTCCCTGAAGGGGCTCCAGGAGAGCTGGAGAGGGACTGGGGACAAGGCCTGGAGGAACAGGACACAGGGAATGGCTTCCCACTGGGAAAGGGGACATTGGGCTGGGATTTTTGGCAGCAATTGCTGGCTGGGAGGGTGGGGAGGGTCTGGGCTGGAATTCCCAGATTTGCTGGGGCTGTCCCTGGATCCCTGGCAGTGCCCAAGGCCAGGTTGGACACTGGGCCTTGGGATAGTAGAAGGTGTCCCCATAGGCAAGAGAGGAAATTCCCCAAGGAATTCTCAGCGGCTGTGGGGATGTAGAGCTGATCCAGCTCTGCTGGAGTAGGATTCAGATCCAACCTCTGGCACCTGGAGTTGGTGCGAACCCCTGGGTTGGTGGCAGTGGTGGCACTGGTGGCACAGGGTGAGGCCGGCCCGTGGTGACCCCTCGGGGTCAGTGCCCGACCTCGTGCCCCGGCGGTGTGGGAACGTGCCCTGTGGGATGCTGAGTCAGCAGGGACATGCCCATGGCCCCCGGTGCCCCCCCGGCAGTGCCACCCGCTGGGAAAGGGTCACAGAGACCACCGGGGTTACTGGGGTGGGGCTGGGCCGGCTCTGGGGGGCCCTTGGATTTGGGAATTTTGTGAGTTTGGGTGGATTTTTGGATTTGGGCGCTGTGCCAGGCCTGGTGGGTTTTTGGATTTGGGAAGTGTGCCGATGCTGGGGGGCTCTTGGACTTGGGAGCTGTGCCAGACCTGATGGGCTCCTGGGTTTGGGAGCTGTGCCAATCCTGGTGATTTTTAGAACAGGAGTTGTGCCAGGCCTCTGGGTTCCTGTATTTGAGAGCAGTTCCAGTCCTGGTGGGGTCCTGGTGTGCGAGCTGTGCCAGTCTCAGGGAGTTCCTGGAGCTGGGAGCTGTGCCAGTCCTGGTGGGACCATGGAATTGAGCTGCGCCAGGCCTGTGGGTTCTTGAACTTGGAATCTGTGCCAATCCCGGAGGACTCTTGGAAATGGGACTTGTGCCAATCCTGGTGTGTTGCCAGTGTGGGGGTTTTTGCCGATCTTGGTGGGCTCCTGGATTTGGGAGCTGTGCCAGGCCTGGTGACTTTTGGAATTTAGAGTTGTGCCAATCCCGATGGACTGCTGGTGTATGAGCTGTGCCAGGCCTGGTGAACTCTTGGGTTTGGGAGCTGTGCCAATCCTGGTGGGATCTTGGTGTGGGAGCTGTGCCAGGTCTGCTGAAATTTGGAATTGGAAATTGTGCCAGTCCTCTGCGTTCTTGGACTTGGAAACTGTGCCAGTCCCAGTGGACTCCTGGATTTGGGAGCTCTGTCAATCCTGGTGTGTTGCCAGTGTGGGGGTTTTTCCAGTCCTGGTGGGTTTTTGGATTTGGGAGATGTGCCAATCCTTGTGGGCTCCTGGATTTGGGAAATGATTCAGTCTCAGTGGGAGATGGGAGCTGTGCCAATCCCAGTTTGTGAGTTTCTGGATTTGGAAGCTCTGCCAGTCCTGGTGGGCTTCTGGATTTGGGAGCTGTGCCAGGCCTGGTGACTTTTGGAATTTGGAGTTGTGCCAATCCTGATGGACTGCCAGAGTGTGAGCTGTGCCAGTCCTGGTAGGCTGCTGGGTTTGGAAAATGATCCAGTCCCAATGGGAGATGGGAGCTGTGCCAGTTCTGGTGAGCTCCTGGATTTGGGAGTTGTGCCAGGCGTGGTGGGCTACTGGATTTGGGAAATGATCCAGTCCCAGTGGGGTCCTGGATTTGGGAGCTGTGCCAGGCCTGGTGGGTTGTTGGTGTGGGAGCTGTGTCAATCCTGGTGAGCTCCTGGATTTGGGAGTTGTGCCAGTCCCAATGGACTCTCAGAACCGGGATCTGTGCCAGCCCCGTGCCAGGAGCATCACGCACTGCCCTGGAGAGCTCCGTGCGATCCCTGGGCAGGAGGAAAAGCCGGGGCAGCCTGACCCAGCTCCAGCCCCTCTCTGCCCCCGCTTCCGGAGCTTCCTCTTCCCTTTCACTTCCTCCCCGAGCAGCACCGGCCCCACCCTGTCCTGGGGCTGGAACCCTGAGAATTCCAGGATTTCTGAGCTGACAGGCACTGACCCCCCCCAAAAAAACCCACTGCATTCCACCTGAGGCTGTGGAAAAGGCTTCCAAAAATTAAATAACAGAACTAGAATGATGGGTGTGTAATTTGGATAGAAGTGTGTGATATCACAGGGTGGAAAACTTGGAGTTTAAGGTTTTAGAATACAGTAATATATATATAAAGCAAGGATTTAGGAGAATTTAGGCTGAGTCCTTCTTTTTTACCATCTTCTTCCATAGGTCTGGGAGGTAATTGGGTAGAAAATTTTTGTAATTTCTGCCCAATTTTCTAATTGGGTAGAAAAAAAATCCTCATTGTGGGCCATGGGTCGTTGGTTCTTGGGTTAAAAGTAAAAATAATTCAGGTGTCATTTTTTAATTGGACAGTTTGTGCTTAAAGGACCTTGTAGAGAGTTACAGACAGAGCCCTTTTTCACTTTGTCAGCTAAAACTCACAACTCGTGAGACCATAACATAAATAAGATATAGTAAACATCTGAGTCTGAGCACGAAATTTGCCTCTGGAGCATTTAATCCCGAGTCTAACAGAAGAAAAGAAGATAAAAACCCAGAAGATAAAATAAAAGAAGATAAAACCAAAAGCTCTATCCTGGCACTGCTGGGGGCTGCCTTCCCTTGGATGGGACCCCTGGATTTGCCAGGATCTGCCAGGATCTGCCGGGACTCTCCCAACATTCTTGTGGTGGGCATCAGTGGGATTCAAAAGTCCCATCCCAGTCCCTTGCCTTGGATCCCTGCCCCCTTTTCCAGGACATCCTGGAGCCTCATTCCATGCCACGGTTGCCAGCCCATGTTGTCCCAGCTCCACAGAAGCTCAGGAGGTTCTGGAGCCCATCCAGTTCCTCTTTCTAGGCCCAGGGTGGGACCAGCTGGAAAAGGGAACCATCCCCAGCAGCTAAAATGAATGGAAAATCAGGCAAAAGATCTTTTTGGGAATGAGAACCCTCCAGGAGATCAGGATCCCTCCAGGAATGAGAACTTCTCTGGGGACCAGGATCCTCCTGGGAATGAGATCTTGCCTGGGGACAAGGATCTTCCTGGGAAAGAGCTTTACTGGGGACCAACATCCACCTGGGACCAGCATCCTCCTGGGAATGGGAACTTCCCTGGGAATGAGAACCTTCCTGGGAATGAGAACCTTCCTGGAAATGAGAACTTTCCTGGGGACCATCATCCTCCTGGGACAGCATTTTCCTGTGTCAAATCCCCTCCTTTGCCCCACGGGGTCCCCGCCGTGGCTCGGGGTCCCCCTCGTGTCCCTCTGTCATTCCGCCGCGGGATGGGCGGCTCATTCCGTGCCCAGCAGGAATGTGGGATGGGCGGCGAGATAACCGGAGAGATAACCGGGAATGCGGGTGTGGCAGAGGAAAAACAGCGATGGGAAGAGCGGGAATAAATCACTCATCCTGCTCCAGGGAACCCCAAATCCGGGGGGAAATCCCGTATTTTGGAAACGGAACGGGGATTTGGGGTGGAAAACTTTTTTTTTTTTTTTTTTTTTCTTCTCATTTCCCAACACGGAGAGGGAGGAAGAGGAGGCAGCGCTGTGGGATGATTCCCCTCCAGCCCCTCCCGCGTTTCCCCTCCTTTCCCTTTCCCGGCGTGAAAAGCTGAACGAAATAAGGACAAATCCAATAAAATTAAGTTTATTTATTTATTTCATTTATTTATTTTATTTGTTTATTTTGTTTATTCACCCGCGTCACCCTCCCGGCGCTGTCACCTGAGTCAACACAGAGCGGTTTTCTTTGGCTGGGGAGGGGGGAATGGGAAGATCTGTGGGGTTCCAAACCAAGGGGGAAAATATACCCAAAAATCTTGGGAATAATCCCGAGGTCACCTCAGCCAGATGTTGGGGGCGCCCTTCCCCGAGCACATCTGGATTCCCTCCGGCTGGAATGCGGTTCCAAAGGCGAGGGTGGGGGGTGGCAGGTAATGGAATCCTGCCCTGCCAGCGCCACCCCCCGCGCTGTCCCCTCCCCTGCCGGTCCCCACGGCCAAGGGTCACCCCGGCCTGGGAACGCGGCCCCGGGCAGCGCCAGGGAAATGTTTGCTTTGGCACCGGGCTGGGAATGAGGCCCCCGGGTGAGGCTGGGCGGCTCCCGGCTCCCCCCTCCGCTCCTCCCGCATCCCGCTGGGCTACTCCAGCTGCTCCACATACCCCTGATCCCTGTCCAGTACTCCCAGTTACCTAAATTCCCTGCTCCCAGTACTCCCAGTTACCTAAATTCCCTGCTCCCAGTACTCCCAGTTAACCCCGGCTCCCCCTCGGCTCCTCCGGCGTCTCGCTGGGTTCCTCTGGCTGCTCCTCCTGCTGTCCCAGATCCCCCAGATCCCACCCCAGTACTCCCAGTTATCCCATTTCCCCTCCCAGTACTCCCAGTTACCCCATCTCCCCCTGGCTTTCCTGCCCAGTTCCCACCCCCATTCCTCCCAGTTAGCCCAGTTCCTCCTCCCAGTACTCCCAGTTCACACTGGTCCTCCTGGTTTCTGCTCTCCCCGGCTCCCCCCCTAGCCCAAATTTCCACCCTGGGAGTGTTTGGGAACCTTCAAATCCAGGCATTCACAACCCCCGGCTCAAATTTCCACCCCAGTTCCTGAGCTTATTCCAGCAGGAATTTCAGGCTGAGCTGGAGCCCGCCTCCAAGGAACCATTTCGGGTCGCATTCCGCTCATCCCAGAGTCTCATCCCTTCCCTTGTTCGAGCTTCCGAGCGGAAAATAACCCCCTCAATTCCTAATGCACGAACCTGACTTTTACATTCCGGGAGCCAGCGATCCCAAACGCCTCATTAGCCCCGGGGCGAGGCGGGGCTCCCCGAGGAGGAGCAGGGATGTGAATTATTCCTGCCGCACCGGGAGGGATAATGGTCCGAGGTAATGGGATCTGACACGGCCCCGCTGCTCCTGCAGCGCTAATTCCTGATTTCTGCCCTAAATGGAAATTCCCTAAATCTGCCCCAGCGCCCAGGCCAGGCAGGGACGCTCCGGGGGCTGTAAGGGAACGGTGATATCGCTCCAAAATCCCAAAATCCCAGGGCTCATTTTGCCCAAACAGTGTCTGGCTGGGCAGGGGTCTCTGTCCATGAGGGGATCTCAAATCCAGCTGTCACATCCTCATCCTGGCTTGGGATGATGATTCAGATTCCCAGACCTGGATCCAGGACAGCCCCATCCTGATTTGGGATGATGGCCCATCCTCATGGAGCCACGACATTCCTCAGGATAATGTTCCAATCTCCCAAACCCTGAGCTATGATGTCTCTGTACTTCCTTGGGACGATGTTCCAAATTCCCAGATCTGGATCCGGGACAGCTCCATCTTGGCTTGGCTCACCCTCCTGGAGCCATGATATTCCCATCCTTCCTCAAGATGTATGTCCATCCTTTCACCCCTGGAGCCATGATATTCCCATCCTGGTTTGGAGTGAAGCTCCATCTCCTCACTCTTGGAGCCACGACATTCCCATCCTGGGCTGGGAATATTTTCCAACCTCTCACACCCAGAACCACAATGTTCCCTCGGGATAATGTTCCATCCTTCCCACTGTGGCCCCCTCAGGGGCTGTCCCTGCAGCTGTGTCCCACATGGTGCCACCGTGGGACAATGGGGACACATCCCAGACAAGGGTGGGAGTCACTTTTCCCTCCTTCGACTCTGGGACAGGAATTTCTGGATTTAACCCCTCACGAGAGGTGACAGAGATCCTTGTGGAGAATTCCATGGAGCTCCAAACACCCTCTAGGTTCCCTTGAGGGGTGACAAAGGCACTTGGGAATGTGTTGCTCCAAGGTCTGGGGTTGGATATCCATCCTCACAGGCAGAATCCGGCGTTTCCCAGCTCCGCAATGGTACCTAGCTCTGGAATTTGGGGATCCCAATGGAATGCTGGAGCACAGGGATACAAAGCTACCCTTGTTCCATCCTGGCCCAAATCCTGAGGGATCAAACCCTCAGCTCCCAACTCACTCCATTCCCACCCTCTGGAGCTGCCTGGCACCACCAAAATTCCCCCTGTGGTGCTGCTGGGATAGAAAAGCATCCCAAGGATTCATTTCTCACCCTGGAGTTGTGGCTGTGTCCCTTTTCCCCAGGAAAGTTCTAATTCCCAGGAAATTCTCATTTCAAGGAAAATGCTGGTCCCAGGAGAGTGCTGGTCCCCTGGAAAGTTCTCATTCCCAGGTGGATGCACTTGGGAATGTTTTGCTCCATCCTCACAGGCAGGATCCAGCTTTTCCCAGCTCTGGGATGGAACCTGGCTCTGGAATTTGGGGATCCCAACCACTCCAGCATCACACAGGATATGGAATGCTGGAGAACAGGGATGCGGAGCTCCTCTTGTTCCATCCCGGCCTCAATCCTGAGGGATCAAACCCTCAGCTCCATTCCCACCCTCTAGAGCTGCCTGGCACCACCAAAATTCCCCCTGTGGTGCTGCTGGGATGGAAAATCATCCCAAGGATTCATTTCCCCCCAGGATTTTGGCAATGTCCTTTTTTTCCCCAGGGAAAATTCTTATTCCCAGGGAATTCTCATTCCCAGGAAAATGTTGGTCCCAGGTGGATGGTGGTCCCCTGGAAGGTTCTCATTCCCAGGAAAGTTCCCATTCCCAGGTGGATGCACCAAAATTCTCCCTGTGGTGCTGCAGGGATGGGATTTTCCTGGCGGAAAAATCATCTTAAGGATCCATTTCCCCCCGGGGATTTTGCCTGTGTCCCTTTTTCCAAGAAACCCCGGGATCTGTTTGGGATGTTTGGGATGAATCCCTCGGTGCCTGGTGATTCCAGAGGCTGAGGGATGAGAGTGTGGGATGAGGAACAGCTTTTCCCACCCCTGAGAGGTTTGGAGAGGAACAACAACAGCAGCTTTGGGGTTGGAAACGTCCCGTTTTGGCAGGAAAAACCCAAAACTGCTGGCAGGAAAAACTGCGGCTCGGAATTCCTCGCGGGGGAGTTCAGGAAAAGCTGGGAATGTTCCAGGGATCCTCCTCCATTCCGAGGTTTTCCCTGAGGGGTTCCCAGCTCCAGGGGGGGGACACCTCAGAGCTGTCACCCAGTAGGACACGGTGACATTTTCCCCTCCTCCCCAGCGCTCGGAGCAGAAACTTCGGGAAATTTTGGTTGCTTGAGGTGCGTCCTGACCGCTCCCACCCCCTCCTGAGCATTCCCGGGATAGAAACGAGGATCCCGAAGTGCAGGACTGTGCTTAAACATCGCTCAGGGCTGGCTGCTGTCACATCGATGTCCCCATCGCCGCTCTCGCTTCCAGCAGCGCCGGGAGCGCCGGGAATTGCGGCGGCTGATCCGTGTTCCCGACCCGTGTTCCCGCTTTGCGACATCGTTTCGCATTTTCGCTCCTCGTTTTTGGACTTTTCACGCCTTTCAGGACCTGAACCGTCAGTCCTGGCAGCTGCAGGCGGCGGGAGCTCCCCCCTTTTCCTGCCCCAGGGATGCGGGAGAATGGGAAGAGTCTTCTTTTTTTTTTTTTTTTTTTTTTTTTTTTTTTTTTTTTTTTTTTTTTTTTTCACCCAAATCCTCGATGTTTCTCCCCAAGGAGTGACTGAGACGAGTGCTGTGAGATCCTGGGGAATTCCCAGCTCCCCAAATCCCTCTGGTCCCATCCAGCCAGGAGAGATCTCTGAGTTTGGGGTGCTCCAGAGGGGACGTTTGGGATATTGGGAAGTGGGAAATGTGGGAAATGGGAATTCTGCCACACAGGACAACGGGGACAGATTCCAGATAGGGTGGGAGTCACTTTTCCCCCCTCCCTCAACTCCAGGAATTCCTGGATTTAACCCCTTTCAGGAGAGGTGACAAAGATCCCTGTGGAAAACCAATCCCATTCCAAACTGTCCTGGCTCCCCCGTTCCCAAATCCCGGCTCCCGGTGGAGGGAACGGGGCTCTTGGGTTGGCTTTGGTCACTCAGCGCCAGCGGCCAGGGGGACACCGGGACACATGTGGGCACAGCTGGGCACGGGGATGGGGCCCTGGGGACCCCAACCCACCCTTTTGGGGACCCCACAGAGGGCAGAAGCCCTGCGGCAGCCCCCGCCCCGTTCCGAGCCCCTCACGGTTTGTTTTCCTTTCCCGGAGAACTCCGGTTGACCTGGGGCCGGGAAAAGCCTCGGGAGCGGGGGGAGGCCGGTGGGACCCCCAGGGCAGTCCCCTCTCCTCGGTAATGGCTCGTAGCTGCCTCCTGCTCGCCCTCCTCTTCCTCAGGAGGGGCTGGGGGACAGCCAGGAACGCTCTGGGAGACGACATGGGGACAGGGAGGGCTGGGGGACACCGTGGCATTGCCAGGGGCGCTTGGGAGGGGACAGTCGGGACACCATAGGGGGAAGGGTGGAGGTGCGTGCGCACGTGGGTGTGCACATATGTGTGCACGTGGAGTGTATGTACATGTGTGTGTGTGCACAGGTGTGTGCACACGGAGTGTGTGTGTGCGTATGGAGTGTATGCAGGTGTGTGTGTGTGCACACGGAGTGTGTGTGTGCGTATGGAGTGAATGCAGGTGTGTGTGTGTGCACACGGAGTGTGTGTGTGCGTATGGAGTGAATGCAGGTGTGTGTGTGTGCACGTGTGTGTGTGCGTATGGAGTGTATGCAGGTGTGTGTGTGTGCACACGGAGTGTGTGTGTGCGTATGGAGTGAATGCAGGTGTGTGTGTGTGCACACAGAGTGTGTGTGTGCGTATGGAGTGAATGCAGGTGTGTGTGTGTGCACGTGTGTGTGTGCGTATGGAGTGAATGCAGGTGTGTGTGTGTGCACACGGAGTGTGTGTGTGCGTATGGAGTGAATGCAGGTGTGTGTGTGTGCACACGGAGTGTGTGTGTGCGTATGGAGTGAATGCAGGTGTGTGTGTGTGCACACGGAGTGTGTGTGTGCGTATGGAGTGAATGCAGGTGTGTGTGTGTGCACACGGAGTGTGTGTGTGCGTATGGAGTGAATGCAGGTGTGTGTGTGTGCACACGGAGTGTGTGTACGTGTGTGCACTTGAATGTATGTACGCGTGTGTGCACATGTGTGTGTGCGTGGAGTGTTTGTATGTGTGTGTGTGCACATGGAATGTATGTATATAGGTACACGTGTGTATGTGTGTGTGTGCACACATGGAGTGTGCAAGGACACCCGCGAGTCCCTGTGGGTGTGCAAGGGATGGGGTTTTGGGAATGTGGGAATGGCCGTTTTGGGATGGGATACCGGGAATGTGGGAATGGCAGATTTTGGGACGGGCTGGCCGCCCGGAACGCGGAAATTCAGGAATGGGGGAATTGGGGTGTCACGGCGTGTCCCCGCGGGAGAGGCGGGAGGGAAGGAAACGATCCAGCCCTTCCCAGGCTTCTGGGTGGGACCCAACCCTGCTCTCGGAGTGTCGGGGAAAATGGGAAAACGGGGGGCCGGGGGTGGAGGGCTATACCCCCTCCCCGCGGGGTCCCGTCGGCGTTGGGGTCACCTCGGCGCGACAGTGGGGACAATGTCCCCCATCCCAGTTCGCATCCCGGTTATCCCGATCCGCCAGCTGGCGGCGGGACAGCCGGAAGGGCAGTGATGGTGAGGATGATGATGATGAAGGTTCCTCTCCTTCATAATGCTGCAGGGCCCGGCCCGGGAAGTCCCAGTTTGTCCCCAGAAAAGCTGGGAAGGAGCAAACTAGGAGCATTGGGAAGGAGGGGCGGGGCTGTTCACATCCTGTCCCAGCTCCCGGGTTGGGACACGGTGCCACCCCAATGTGCTGGTGGGGGACACGGGTGTCCCCACCAGCTGTGGCTCCGGGCTGGGCTCCGGCCTGCTTTCCCAGCCCCGGTTCTCTGTCCTGCTGGTCCCGAGTTTCCTGTCCCGGCGGCATTTCCATGGGCAGGGCCTGAATTCCCGGAAAGCGCTACCTCATCTCTGTCGGCCCGCCAGGGACGCAAACACGGGTGGAGCCCCCGCCCTTGTCCCTGTGTCCCCCCGTCCCCATCCAGAACCTTCCCCGGCCCCGGGACAGCGGTGCCAGGCAGGGCTGGGGGGGCAGGGACACCTGGAGACCCCCCAAAATCCCAGTACAGCCCCGATATAATCCCAAATGCTGCTCCGAAAAGCCTTGCCTGTTGCCTTTGGGGTTGGGGAGTCCACTGGCTCAGGAGGTGACACTTTGTCCCCTCCCCGTTGTCCCTCCACTGGTGTCACCCCCATGGTCACAGGAGGTCCTGCTCCAGGGCACCGCATTCCAGGCCAGGGGTTTCCTGACCTTGATCCTAATGATCCCAGAGGTTTGATCCCAATAATCCAAATGATCCCAGGGATTTGATCCCAATGATCCAGATGATTCCAGGGACTTGATCCCAGTGATTCAAGGGGTTTGATCCCAATGATACAAATGATCCCAGAGGCTTGATCCCAATGATCCCAGGGGCTTGATCCCAATGATCTCAGCGATCCAAACAGATGAATTGATCCCAAACCCTCAGTGATCCCAAATCCCCGATGATGTCCATGACCCAAATGATCCAAGTGATCCCAACAACCTCAGTGATCCAAATGATCCCAACGACCCCCATTATCTCAGTGATCCTAATAATTGAAACAATCCTAATTATCTCAGCCATCCCAGCAATCTCAGTGACCCAAATGATCCAAATGATCCCAATTATCTCGACCATCCCAATTATCTCAGTGCTCCTGACTCTGTGATCCCGATGATCCCAAATATCCCTGTTGTCAGAACGATCCCAATATTCTGCCTATGCTTTTGAGGCTCCCCATGGGTGGATTCTTCCCATTATGGAGATTTTTGGGAATGACAGGATGGATCCTTTGTCTCCTTCCCTTGGGGTCTCAGAGCTCGGATCCCAAATCTGGGACACCCCAGTTCTGAGCCCAAATCTAAGATCTCCCACCTCTGATCCCAAATCTGGGATCTCCCAGCTCTCATCCCAAGTCTGGGATCCTCCCGATCAGATCCCAACCCCCATCCAGGTCTCTCCTTTGGGAACGGGGACGCCCGCGGGGAGGAGAATCCCGGGATCACACCGAGCTGGGGATGGCGCTGGCTGTGGGGACAGACAGACGCGGGGACAGAGTCGATGTCACCCGGGCGCCGCGCGGTGACACAAACCCGGCAGTGCGAATTCAGGGTGACACTCGTGGGGGGTGTGAGGGCGGCATGTCCCCCGCCCAGGCCGGTTTGGGGACACTTGTCCCCCTCTCCTCGGTGGCCGCGGCCGGGCGGGGAGCGGAGGTTCCGCTGCCGGCGGGACTGGGGCTGGCCCTGCCTCCTTCTCCTCCTCCTCCTCCCGCTCCCACATCTGCAGCTGGAATTGCAATTTGAGGCGCAGCCTGGGCTGGGACGAGGCAGTGGGAGGAAACCGGAGCACGGGGGGCTGCGAGGGGCCCCCGACGGGGACAGAGCCGCGGGCAGGACAGGGGACACAGCCGCGGCCACCTCGGGGCCCACCAACCCCCGGGTGACAAAGCACCGAGGGCTCCCCGGTTTGTGTGCCCCCCACAGCGGTGAGTGGCCGGAGGGGTTGGCGGGACAGCAGGGCTTGGGGACACGGGGAGCAGCGCTGTCCCCCTGGCCGCGGGGAGAGTGGCACCGCCCATGGGGTCACCGTCCGGTTTGGGGTCAATGAGGGGGGGTGGCACTAGGGGTGGCCTCTTCCCTGTGGGAATTGGGGGGTTGTGGGGACGGGGAGGGGGGGGAGCGGGGAAGGACGCTGGGACATTGTCCCCGTGTGGCATGTCCTGGGGGACACCGCTGGGACCATTGGGGACACCGCTGGGACCACTAGGGACACCGCCGGGACACCACAGAGGCAGTGCCAGCACCGTGCGGGGGTGGCAGCCCGTGCCGGGGGACTCCTGTGTCCCAGCCAGGGCGGAGGGGACAGGGAAAGGCTCCAGGGAACCCCAAGAGCTTCACCCGGAGGATTTGGGGTGTCCCCAACCCCACAGCCCTGGCACAGCGGGGATTTGGGGACAAACAGCTGCTTCTGTCCTAGCACATCTGGATGTGAGTCACACAGCTGCCTTGAGCCTCACAGGTGTCCTGCGGGGACAGACCGACTTTGTGGGGTCACCCCGAGTTTGTGGGGACAACCCGCAGTTTGTGGGATCACCCTGAGTTGTGGGGACATCGCGAGTTTGTGGGGTCACCCCTCGAGGTGATGGGATCACCCCAAGTTGTGGGGACACACAGAGTTTGTGGGATCAACCGGAATTGTGGGGACACACAGAGTTTGTGGGGACACACAGAGTTTGTGGGATCACCCTGACTTATGGGGACATCCAGGGTTTGTGGGGTCATCCCGAGTTGTGGGGTGACCCCGAGTTATGAGCACATCCCGAGTTCTGGGGACAACTCCCAGTTTACGGGATCACCCCGAGTTTGTGGGGTCACCTCGACTTTGTGGGACATCCCCAGTTTGTGGGATCACGCCGAGCTATGGGGACATCCCAAGTTTGTGGGGTCACCCTGAGTTATGCGGACACCTGGTTTATGGGGTCACCCCGAGTTTGCGGGATCACCCCGAACTACGGGGACACCCCGAATTATGGGGACACCCGAGTTTACGAGGTCACCCCGAGTTGTGGGGTCACCACGCCGCTGTCCCCGCGCCACAACCCCGGTGTCGCTCCCACCTCCCCCGCCCTGATCCCGTCCCAAACTTCGTTTCCTTTCCCCGTTTCCGTGAGCCCCCGCAGAGGCGGAAATGGTGGAAAATCCTAAAAAAATATCACCGGTAACTATCGGGATCCTGCCCCGATCTGGGGCTGGCGTGTCCCTCCGTCTCCGTGCGGGAGCTCAGGACAGCGGGGCTGGGGACACTGGGGACATCCCTGCCCGTCCTAATGCACAACCTGAGCTCCAGGCAGCTGGGAAAAGATACAAATCCCAAAAAAATACCCACCTCCCCCCCCCCAAAAATAATCCCCCCAAAAGAGTTGGGGGCTGAGATTCCCTACAGGAAAACCTCCTGGAAAGCCCCATTTTGGTAGGAAACCCCCCATTTTGGTGGAAAAATACCCATTTCGGTGGAAAAAAGCCCCATTTCGGTGGAGAAAGCCCCATTTTGGTGGAAAACTCCCCATTTTGGTGGACACCCCCCCCCCCCATTTTGACAGAAAACTCCTGTATTTTGGTGGAAAACCCTCCCATTTTGGTGGAAAAAAAACCCCATTTCGGAGGAAAAACCCTATTTAGGTGGAACCCCCCCCTCCATTTTGGTGGAAACCCCCTTCATTTCGTTGGAAAAAAACTCTATTTTGGTAGTACCCTCCCCCTCATTTTGGTACAACCCCCCCCCTCCCCCCCCTCCCTTTTGGTGGGAAAAAACCCTCATTTTGGTGGAAAACCCTATGGACCACCCCCAGGACCCCACTCTGTGTCACCAGCATGCAGCTCCGGGGTGGCCAGAGCTGGACCCCCCAAATTCCAGGGAAAACCTCCCCACCTGCCGTTGGTATCCCGAGGGGTTTTTGGGGTTTTTTTTGGGGGGGGAAGAGGAAAGGCTGTGGGGTCGGGCACCCCGTGGGTGGGTTTGGCGGGCGGCAAGGCCTCTCTCGATGAGCTCAGCCCTATCCTGAGCCTCTGGATTTTTGGGATGAGAGCAGTCGGCGAGGGGGCTGTGGCCTCGGGAAGGGAGCCAGGGGCTGGGGCGTTATCCTGGGGAAGAAAATTTGGAGTTGGTCCAGGCTGGGTCAGAATCCCCGGAATTTTTTTGGGAATGTTTCCTAAACAAGCTCCCCCCCCCACCAAAAAAAACTCCCAAACCAAACAACCAAAAAACAGGCTTTGGTTGAGGGTAAAAATGTGCAGGAGCAGCGATTTCCACGCAGCGATTTCCACACAGCTATGCCCTGTGCATCTGGATCCCACACACCTGGATCTTGCACATCTGTCTGACCTGCTCGGCGACAGGAACTCGGGCCCCTGACCCCACAGTGACACCCT
Organism: Sylvia atricapilla; assembly: GCF_009819655.1. NCBI lineage: Eukaryota > Metazoa > Chordata > Aves > Passeriformes > Sylviidae > Sylvia > Sylvia atricapilla. Next base: position 32,022,032 of record NC_089143.1, read on the forward strand.
GGGTGGTGACAATCCCCCGTGCCCTGAACTGGGAACAGCCACACCCCACTGTGAGCTGGGATTTGGTGTCCTCTCCTGCCGACCCTATAAATCCCATCCCTGGAGTGTTTTTTTGGGGGTCAAGGCTGGGGTGACACTGAGGGGACACCCCACACCACCAAGGGGACGCAGGGATGGATTTTGTTCCCTCCTTTTGCAGGTGGGCAGCGAGGCCATGGCGATGCTCCTGGAGCCCGGGATGCAGAACCTGCGGATGGGTAAGGATGTCCCCAAGAGGGTGGCACGGGCTGGGATGTCCCCTGACCCTCCCAGATGATCATTCCATGTCCGGGTCCTGCTATCCCCCCTCTGTGTCCCCTCCACAGCTCCTGTGTTGGGATAACCAGAACCAGCTGTGTGAGGAAATCTGATCCCACCATCCCAAACCTGATCCCACCATTGCAAACCTGATCCCACCATTCCAAAACTTATTGTTCCATCCTAAACCTGAGTCCACCATCCCAAATCTGATCCCATCATCCCAAACCTGATCCTGACATCCCAAACCTGATCCCACTATCCCAAACCTGATCTGCCATGCCAAACCTCATCCTGTTATCTCAAACCTGATCCCGCCATCCCAAACCTGATCTTTCCATCCCAAACCTCATCCCGCCATCTCAAACCTCATCCCACTATCCTAAACCTGATCCCACAATCCCAAACCTGACCCCACTGTCCCAAACCTCATCCTGCAATCCCAAATCTCATCCTTCCATCTCAAGTCTGATCCCACCATCACAAACCTGATCCTGTTATCTCAAACCTCATCCCACCATCCCAAACACAATCATTCCAGGCAAAATGGGATCCCACCATCCCAAACGTTATCATTCCATCCTAATCCTGCCATCCCAAACCTGAGGCTTCCATCCCACAGATCATCCTTCCATCCTAATCCAGCCATCTCAAATCTGAGCCCTCCATCCCAAACCTCATCCTGCCATCCCAAACCCCATCCCACCATCCCAAACCTGAGCCCTCCACCCCAAAACAAACCAGGATTGCTGAGGCCGGGGCAGGAATTCCTCCCCCTCATCCTGATCCTTCTCTGCAGGAATGAGGTTTCATGTCCAAGGCTCTCCAGGGGGGTCACGGGTCCCCCCGGCTCCGTCGCATGCGGAGGCAGCCGAGAGACGGTTCCCATTTGTCTGGGATCAAATATTTATGGGACAGACACGGATACAGGGAAAAGCACTTACGGAGCAGGTGTAGGGGACAGCAGACGTGTCACTGTCACAGCTCTGGGGCCGGGGGTACACTGCAGTCACTGTCCCCAGCTCTTCCCCAGACATGGGAAATTTGCATCAGACCAATCCCAGTGCCAACCCCAATGCCAGTCCCACTTCCAATCCCAGTTCCAATGCCAATGCCAACCCCAATGCCAATCCCAACCCCAACCCCAATGCCAATGCCAACCCCAATCCCAATGCCAGTGCCAATCCCAATTCTAATGCCAATCCCACACCTGCTGTTGTTGGGGGATCCCAGAGCATTCCTGGAGCATTCCCTAGGGATCCAGAACTTCCTAAGGGTGTCCCAGTGGCTGTCCCAGTGCAAACTGGTGTCACTGGGAGCTGGGGTGGGTTTGTCCAGACCCCAGGGAAGGAGAGATGGAGTTTGGTCTTCCCTGAGGAGCCTCCTCTGTTCCCAAATCCCTCCAACCATGGAACCTCCTCTACTGTTCCCAAATCTGTCCAGAGCCTTGCTGGGGGTGGGCACTGCTCATCCCTGCTCCCATGGCCCTGATCCCAGCAGGATCCTGGCAGGATCCCAACAGTATCCCAGCAGGATCCCGGCAGGATTGGCAATCCCAAAACACTGGTTTTGGGGCTGACAGTCCCTTCACCTCCCCAGTGTCAGTGCCTGGACCCCACACCCCATTCCCAACACTTTACCCATTCCAATCCCAATCCCTTGGGAAAGCCGCTCCATCAGCTCCCCCAGCTCCTTCCAGCTGGAGCCTGTCCAGCTGCTCTTCTGTGGGTGGTGATTAATTAATGCCGGCTGCTAATTGGAGCCAGGTGCCCAGGGCAGCGCAGGTGGGACAGCCCCATGTCCCCAGTGTGGGGGCGGTGACCCAGGGGCTCATCCCATCCCAATTCTGAGATCAGTGGGGCTGGAATTCTGTTGCTGGAGGGGACTGTGACGGCTCCACGAGGAGGAAGAGGAGGAGGAACCAAGATCCTTGAGATCCCCACCCCAGATTTTGGGATTACCACGAGCTCACGCAGGTCTCTAGGAAACTGGGATGTTCTGGATTGTGGTGTCTGAGCTGGACCCACCCTCCCTCACTGGTTCTCCATGGATTTGAACCACAGATACTTCCTTTCCCTCTTCCCAAATTTTCCTCTGTTCCCACTGAATCCAAACCTTCCAGCTGCTGGCCCGGAGCAGCTTCCCCATCCCTGGAAGTGTCCAAGGTTGTGTCGGAGCCACCTGGGATAATGAAAGGTGTCCATGCCCATGGATAGGGTGGCACTGGATGGGATTTAGGGACCTCCTCAACTCCATACATCCCACAGTTCCATGATTTTATGGACCCCACATCTGGAGCCCCCACTGTGACTCTGTCCCCTCCATCACCACATCCACCCGAGATCTGTCTCCATTGGGGTGTCCTGTGTGGTCTCTCCTTGGGGAAAAGGGCTGGGATCCCTTCCCACTCCAGATCTGTCTCCATCCAGGATGTCCTGGGGGTCTCTGGTCTCTCCTTGGGAAAAATCTTCGTGAAGGAATGGGATCCCTTCTGACCCGGATCTGTCTCCATTGGGATACCCCAGGTGGTCTCTCATTGGGAAAGGGTCTCTGGGGACATTGGGATCACCCAGACTCACTTGTCATTGTCCCCAGGTGCCAATGGTGAGCGGTGCCCAACGCCGTCCCCGCCCGGCTCCCCGGGGACACCCCACGACAGCTGCAGCATCGCCCCACTGACGCCCTCCCAGTCACCGGTGAGAGCGGCACCAGTAGGGCCATGGGGGGGTCCAGTAAGGCCAGTGTGGGGTCCCAGTAAGGGCATTATGGGGTTTCCAACAAGGCCACTGTGGGATCCCAGTATGGCCACTGTGGGGTCCCAGTATGGCCATTGTGGGGTCCCAGTAAGGCCATTGTGCCATTCCCCATAAGGCTGTTACGGGGCATTCCCAGTAAGACCACTGTGGAATCCCAATAAGGCAGTTGTGGGGGTCCAGTGAGGCTGTTATAGGGTCCCAGTAAAGCTGTTGGGGGATCCCAGTATGGCCATTGTGGGGTCCCAGTAAGGCAATTGTGGAGTCTCAGTATGGCCATTGTGCCATTCCCAGTAAGACTGTTGTGCCATTCCCATAAGGCTGTTGTGGGATCCCAGTAAGACCAGTGTGGGGTCCCACTAAGGCAGTTGTGGGATCCCAGAAAAGCAATTGCGGGATCCAGTAAGGCCATTTTGGGGGTCCCTGTGGGCTACTGGGGTCTGTCCCTCTGTCCTTTCCCCCTCTGGTCCTTCCCCAGTTTCTCCCAGTCCAGTCTCCATCCCCTCCAGCCTCACAGGATGGGACAGTCCATCCCCATCCTTTATCCATGGGATTTTCAGGATTGGAGGGGTTTCCCAGCTCTGGAAAGACCCACCAGGAAATATTTAACCCCACAAACCTCCTGCTGGGTGTGGGAGGCTGCGTTCCAGAGCTGGATCCTCCCCGGAATTCCTTGTGCCTGCACATTCCTGCACCGGCCGCCTCTTCCCTGCTGATCCCGGAGTTTTTCCCGGCCAGCTCCTTGTCCTCACTTATCAAATCTGGGGGCATTAAAAGTTAACGAGGCTTTCAGCTTCCCCTGGTGACACAGGGACAGGGCCTTGTTATATCCTTACGGCGTCTTCGGCACAGGGACAGCCCCAGAGGGAAGGGACAGGGACACGGGGACAGGAAAAGTGTGGGGGCAGCGGGAGGGACATCCCAAAACATCTGGGCCAGGGGGATTTTCAGCTGGGTGGCCCTTGGGGACATATGGGATAAGGTGAGACTGGACACAGGAAGGTTTTTGGCTGAATGATCCTTAGGGACATGTGGGACTATGTCCCTGGGAGTGAGGCTGGACACAGGGAAGGTTTTCAGCTGGGGACCGTTGGGGACACCTGGGGTGGTGTCACCTAGTCCAAGATGGGGAGCAGGGAAGGGTTTAGGTTCAGTGATCCATGAGGACACGTGGGACAAGATGAGATTGGACACAGGGAAGGATTTTAACTGAATCATGCTTGGGGACACCTGGGACAATGTCCCTTGGGGTGAGACTGGACCAAAGGAATATTTTCAACTGAGGGACCCCTGGGAACATGTGGGACAAGGTGACGGTGACAGGGAAGGTTTTTAACTGAGTGACCCTTGGGTCAATGTCCCTTGCAGTGAGACAGGACACACGAAAGATTTTGGGGAATCTCAGCTCTGATTTCAGGGTCTGAGTGAGGGGGGATAAAATAATTAATAAAATAAACCACAGTAAAACCAGGACCCCCCCACCACCCTGGCTGCTCCCAAGGGCACCCATTCCTCTCCAGGGCTGCCCAAATCCCTGTGTCCCATTGGAACCACCATGAAATATGGGAGAACCTTTCTTCATGAGATGAAGATGTGTGAGAAGAAAAATCACCAAATTGGGTGAAAATCTGGGAAAAATCCTGGGAAAACAAAGCCCTTCCTGGGGTTTCTCACTCTTTTTCTGGCATCAGCCAGCCTCAGCTGAATGCTTGATCCCATTCCTTGCCTTCCAGCGGAGCGAGGCACGCTCTCAGCAGGCGCCGTCCTTCTCCGTGGTGGTGGCCATCGACTTTGGCACCACCTCCAGCGGTTACGCCTTCAGCTTCACCAGCGACCCCGAGGCCATCCACATGATGAGGTGAGGACCTGCCAGAAGCCCTGGAGCTGCTCCTGGAGCAGGGAAAAGGACTTTCATGGCCCCCAAAGTGGTCAGAAGTTGGGTTGGTAGGAGACGATTCCTGGCAGCAGCAGGTGGAAAGTGTGGAATGAGGATATTCCCAGGGATGGAGCCTCTCTGCTCTGGGAGAGTTGGGAATGTTCCCTTGGAGAAGGGAAAATTCCAGGGAATGCTCAGAGTCCCTGGAGGGGCTCCAGGAGAGCTGGAGAGGGGCTGGGGACAAGGCCTGGAGGGACAGGACACAGGGAATGGCTTCTCACTGGGAAAGGGGGGTCATTGGGCTGGGATGTTGGGCAGCAATTGCTGGCTGGGAGGGTGGGGAGGGGCTGGGCTGGAATTCCCAGATTTGCTGGGGCTGCCCCTGGATCTCTGGCAGTGCCCAAGGCCAGGCTGGATCCACCTGGGACGGTGTGAGGTGTCCCTGCCCATGGCAGGGGTGGCACTGGAGGAGCTTTAAGGTCCCTCCCAACCCAAACCAGTCTGGAACTCCATGAAATTCTTCAGAGGATGGAGCAGCATCACCCCTCCTCCTCTGTCCCCCTTTAAAGTCCTTTAGCCCATGCCCATAGAAACAAATCAAACCCGGCATTCCCTGGAAGTTCACTTGCTCCGGCTCCTCTTTGCAGGAAATGGGAAGGGGGGGGACCCGGGCGTGGCCAACCAGAAGACCCCCACCAGCCTCCTGCTGACCCCGGAGGGGACATTCCACAGCTTCGGCTACACCGCCCGCGATTATTACCATGACCTGGACCCCGAGGAGGCCCGCGAGTGGTTCTACTTCGAGAAGTTTAAGATGAAGATCCACAGCACTAGCGTGAGTCCTTGCTCCCATCCTGATGTTCTTGGCATTGAAATGTAGGAAAAAAACCCCCCAATTTTAGCCCATTTTAAGGGGGTGAATTTGAGGTTCTCCCATTCTGAGCTGCTCCAGGGTGAGTGGATGTGGCTGCACAAAGCTTCAGGTACCTGAGCCTCGGCTGTTGTGGTTGGCTCAGGGGGATGAGAAAATTCCTGAGGTTTGGTGATGGATCCAGCCTCCTCTCAGCCCCCTGGGTGATCAATTTGCTGTTCCCGGTAGGATCTGACCATGAAAACAGAGCTGGAAGCTGTCAACGGGAAGAAGATGGCGGCGCTGGAGGTGTTCGCCCACGCACTACGCTTCTTCAAGCAGCACGCAGTGCAGGTGGGGCCACTTCCATCCCTCCGTCCTCCTTCCCAAATGGAATCCCCTGTGTCCTCTCCACGTGAGGGTGGGGAGGCTCTGGAATGAAATTCCTAGAGAAGCTGTGGCTGCTCTATCCCTGGAAGTGTCCAAGGACATTGGGGCTTGAAGCCAACTGGAATAGCGGGAGGCGTCCCTGGGTGGGACAGGATGGGATTTAAGGTCTCTCCTGACTTGGAGCCACCTGGAATAGCAGGAGGTGATTCTGGGTTGGACTGGATGGGATTTAAGGTCCCTCCCAACCCAAACCATTCCATGATTTGCCAGGACCCCCCAAGTGTCACCTGCTGCTTGTCTCCTGGCAGGAGCTGAAGGACCAGTGCCCATCCCTGCCCGAGAGCGACGCCATCCGCTGGGTCCTCACTGTGCCAGCCATCTGGAAGCAGCCAGCCAAGCAGTTCATGAGGGAAGCGGCCTACAAGGTGGGGGGACTTTGGATGGTGACGATGTGGTGACCCTCACAGGAGTTGTGGTCTCTGGGGTATCCCCTTCCTCCCTCAAACTGGATTTCCACTGCCAGAGAGTAGGGTTAGGTGGGATCTTGGAAAGGAATTCCTAGCTGGGAGGGTGGGGAGAGGCTGGGCTGGAATTCCCAGATTTGCTGGGGCTGCCCCTGGATCCCTGGAAGTGTCCAAGGGCATATTGGATCCGCTTGGCATAGTGGAGGGTGAAATGAGATGAGGTTTAAGGTCCTTCCAACCCAAACCGACCAAATGTGGGTGGGTGGAGAATTTGCCATGTGGGTGGTTAAGTGGATGGTTGGGTGGTTGGTTGAATTGCCAATGGTTAGGTGGTTGATTTGGTACTCAGGTCATTGGTTGAGCAGTTGTTTGGTTGAGTGGTTGGGTTGTTGGTTGATACGTTGGTTGAGCAGCTGGTTGGTTGGTTGAATGAGTGGGTCATTGGTTGGGTGATTGGGTTGGTGCTCAGGTCATTGGTTGAGCTGTTGGTTGGTTGTTTTGTTGTTCAGGACACTGGTTGGTTCATTGGTTGATTGGGTCATTGCTTGAGTGGTTGGATGATTGAGCAGTCGATTGGTTGGGTGGTTACTTGCGTGGTTGAGTTGTTGGGTCATGGGCTGGGTGGTTGGATGGTTGGTTGGGTGGTTGTTTGGGTGGTCAGGTTGTTGGTTGGTTGGTTGGTTGGTTGGTTAGATGGTTGTAAGGATTTACAGCAGGTTGAGTGGTTGGATGGGCAGGTCATTGGTTGGTTGGTTGGTTGGTTGGTTGGTTGGCTGGTGGAGTGGCTTGATGTATTTATGGTGGGTTGAGTGGTTGGTTAGATGGTTGGTTGGGTGGTCAGGTCATCCATTGGCTGGTTGGTTGGTTGATTCAGTTACTGGATGTGTTTATGGCAGGTTGAGTGGTTGGTTGGATGGTTGGTTGGGTGGTCAGGTTGTTGGTTGGTTTGATGGTCAGGTCATCCATTGGCTGGTCGGTGAGTTGAGTTGTTGTGTTGTCAGGTCCGGTCATCCATTGGCTGGTCGGTGGGTTGAGTTGTTGTATTGTCAGCCGGCTGTTTGTGGTGTTGGTTCGGCTCTTGGGTCGTGCCTTGGGTGGTCAATTGGCCTGTTGAATTTTTGGGTGAATATTTTGACGTTTGGTGAGTGTTGGGCCCTCCCGCACTCCCCAATTCCAGATCTGTGTGAGTACCAAGGGGACGAGGACACACCCTGAGCACCCCGAATCCCTGTCCCTTCCATGTCACTGTGTGTCCCCGCAGGCCGGGCTGGTGTCCCCGGAGACACCGGAGCAGCTGCTGATCGCGCTGGAGCCTGAGGCCGCCTCCATTTACTGCCGCAAGCTGCGGCTGCACCAGCTGATTGAGCTGAGCTGCCGCCCCCCGGCCAACGGGGCCGAGACCACCCACCCCATCGACTCCAGCTTCCGGCAGGGTGAGGGGAGCAGGGAATTGGGAATTCCCAGGGAATGGGGTCGGTACAGGGACAGGGGCCAGAGGGGCAGGGAATGGGATCTGGCCCTGCATGTCAGGTCTGGAGGGTCCGACCGTCAGCTGCCGTGGCTGGGGAAATCCCCAGAGACCCCATTGTCAGAGAACCCCTAACCCCAGAGACCCCATTGCCAGATACCCCATTCCTAGAGACCCCTCATTCCCAGAAAACCCCCACTGCCAGAGACCTCCATTCCCAGACTTCCCATCCTCACACATCCATTCCCAGACCCCCCTTTCCCAGAGATACCCATCCCTAGAGACCCCATATTCCCAGAGATTTCCCATCCCCAGAGACTCCTCGCATTCACGTGGACCCCATTTCCAGACCCCCAACTCCCAGAGAATCTCTCCCAGAGATTCCCCCATTCCCAAGGACACAATTCCTAGAGACCTCCATTCCCAGACCCCCATTCCCAGAGTTCCCCCATTCCCAGATCCCCTCACTCTCAGAGACTCCTCCATTCCCAGAGACCCCTCATTCCCAGACACCCAACTTCCAGATGCCCCTCTCCCAGAGACCCCCATTCCCAGAGGCCCCATTCCCAGAGACCCCATTCCCCCCTCCCCAAATCCAGGGCATTTTTTCATGCTTTCCCATAAACCTCCGAGCCGTGTCCCCATCCTGCCACCTCGGCCACCACCCCATGTCCCTGGGCCACCTCCAGGGACTGTCCCCCCATGGATGGGACCCCGGACTTTACCGGGACACCCCCAGTTTGCTCAGCTGGGACTAAGCCCCAGAACTGGGATGTGCTGGTGATGATCCCAGATGGAGATTTGGAGGCCCGTGGGATTTATGGGGTTGGTCGAGCTGATCCCGAGGATGAGGAATTATCCAAAAATATCCCAGGATAACCCCACCTTTCCCATCCATCCCAGCCCTTCCGGGAGGCTTTGATGTCCCTGAGACGGGGTGGGGGGAGCAGAGGAAACCCCACCCGGGCTGTGGGATCGGGGTGGGAGTGGCACCACGGGTGGGCACAGGGGGATCTTGCGGGATCCAGAGGGATCCTTTGGGATCGCAGCAGGGCAGCTGGAAAGCTGGATCAGCCCATGGGTCACATTGAGGTCCATATTGGGATGGAGAGTCACCAGTGCTCCCAGTCCAGACCCTACAGCGGGAATAGGATGGATCCCAGGGAAATGGGGTGGTTTTAGGGGAATAGGGGGGATTCAAGGGAATGGGATGGATCCCATGGAAATGGGATGGATCCCATCGAAATTGGTGGGATCCCATGGAAACGAGGTGGATCCAAGGAAATAGGAGAGATCCTATGGAAATGGGGGGGATCACAAGTAAATGAGGAGGATATCATGGAAATAGGGGTGGATCCCATGGAAACGTGGGGATCCAAGGAAGTGGGGGGGATCCTGACCCCGCTGCTGACCCCTGGCTGTGTCCCCCAGCCCGGGAGCAGCTCCGGCGGTCCCGGCACAGCCGCACCTTCTTGGTGGAGTCGGGAGTGGGCGAGCTCTGGTCGGAGATGCAGGCAGGTATGAGGGTGGGGGAGGACACGGGTGGGGGTCCCCACTGGAGATTCCCAAAATGTCGCCTTTGTGGCACAGCCACCCCCACTGTGCTCCTGCCCCGGGGGTGACACGAGTGGGGTCTGTCACTTGACCCCAAAACAGGGGCGGGGTGTCCCTGCCACCATCCCATCCCTTGGTCTCTCCGCCCCGCCCCCAATTCCCAAAATTTTGGTTCACTTTCCCCATTGAAAATGCAGCCCTGTGTGTCCCCGCGGGTGGGTGTGGTGGGGAGAGTCACCCAGAAACGCCACCCTGTCGCTGTCCCCGCCACCTCCCGCAGGTGACAGGTACATCGTGGCCGATTGTGGCGGAGGGACAGTGGATCTGACCGTGCACCAGATCGAGAAGCCGCAGGGGACGCTGAAGGAACTCTACAAGGCCTCTGGTGGGATGAGGATCCCTATTCCACCCTTTATCTTCCTGTTCCGGGATCCTCCCGGGACCCCAAATCCCAGCTGGGACCCCCAAACCTGGGATAGGACCCTCAAACCCAGGCTGGGACCCCCAAACTCGGGTTGGGACCCCCAAATCCGGGCTGTGACCCCAAACTCGGGCTGAGACCATGAAAGGGTCGTGGGTGAAGCTGTGGCTTCACCTGGTGGCACCCGGGGGAAGTGCAGGGGAACCGAGGGGACCGAGAGGGGACAGAGGGAAGAGGGGAATGGATTGTGGGGACACGGAGGGACAGGGGTGGGGAGGAGGGATAAGGGGGATATGGAGGACATGGGGACATGGAGGATATGGGGGACACAGTGACAATGGACATGAGGACATCAGGATGGATATGGAGGTGTGGGTGCCACTGGGACATGGGAATAGCAGACATGAGGACCATGGAACGTGGTGCTGGGGGACAAGGGGACATGGGAATGTGGGTGACACAGGGACATGGAGATGTAGCAGAACACAGTGACGGGGGACAAGGCTGCCATGGGGGGCACGGCTGCTATGGGGGACACTGCTACCACGGGGCCACCTCCTGACCCCACCCTTGTCCCCTCAGGAGGTCCCTACGGGGCCGTGGGTGTGGACCTGGCCTTTGAGAAGCTCCTGTGCCACATCTTTGGGGACGATTTCATCGCCACCTTCAAGGCCAAACGTCCAGCGGCCTGGGTGGACCTGACCATTGCCTTCGAGGCAAGGAAACGCGCGGCTGCCCCGAGCCGCTCCAGCCCCCTCAACATCTCCCTGCCCTTCTCCTTCATTGACTTCTACCGCAAACACCGCGGCCATAACGTCGAGACCGCGCTCCGCAAGAGCAAGTGAGGGGTGACAAAAATTGGGGGCACCTTGGGGGCATGGGGACATCTCTGGAGTGTGGGGACAGTCTCGGGGGCATGGGGACATGGAGGGAGTTGACGTTGGGAAGGGAGAGAGGGGGAAAGGTGGGATAGGGGTGGTAGGTCCAGGGAAGGACCAGGAGGGACAGGGTCACGCCTGGGTTCCCCTGTTTGTCTCCAGTGTCAACCTGGTGAAGTGGTCGTCCCAAGGGATGCTGCGGATGTCCCCTGAGGCCATGAATGAGCTGTTCCAGCCAACCATCGGCCACATCATCCAGCACATCGGTGAGACACGCCCAGCCATGAGGACCCCTGTCCCTGGATCATTCCCCATCCCTGGAATCCTTCCAGTCCCTGGGAGCACCCCTGTCCTTGTGAGCCCCCCTACGCTTGGGACCATCCCATGCCCAAGAGATCCCTCCATCCCTGGGACAATCCCACACTCTGGAACCTACCATGTCTCTGGGTCCACCCCTGTCTCTGGAACCCTCTTTGTCCCTGGGATCCCCCATTCCTGGAACAGTCCTTGTCATTGGAATCCCCCTTGTCCCAGAAAATCTTTTATCCCTGGAATCCCACTGTCCCTAGGATCCACCCCCTGTTCCTAGGACCACCCCTTGTTCCTGGGAAGCTTTTATTCCTGGAATCCCACTGTCCCTAGGACCACCCTTTGTCCCTGGAAACCTTTTCTCCCCAGAATTCCCATTGTCCCTGGAACCTCTCTTGTCCTTGGGACCTTCCTTGTCCCTGGGACCCCCTTTGTCCTTGGGACCCTCCCTGTCCCTGGGGCCCCATTCCACCCCTGGAACTGCCCCCATTCCTGGACTCCCTCCATCCCTGGCCCCACAAATCACCCCATCCTTTCTACACATCCCTTTCTCCACCATCCCAACCCCAAACCTCTCCCCTTTCATCCCTCCCCATCCCTTTTCTCCAGATACCCTCCTGAAGAAACCCGAGGTGCAAGGCGTCAAATTCCTGTTCCTGGTGGGCGGCTTTGCCGAGTCGGCCATGCTGCAGCGGGCGGTGCAGGCCGCCTTCGGCCACCGCTGCCGGGTCATCGTCCCTCAGGACGTGGGGCTGACCATCCTCAAAGGGGCCGTGCTCTTCGGCCTGGACCCCGGCGTGGTGCGGGTGCGCCGCTCCCCGCTCACCTACGGCGTGGGCGTCCTCAACAAGTTCGTGGAGGGGAAACACCCGCGGGAGAAGCTGCTGGTCAAGGAGGGCAAGAACTGGTGCACCGACATCTTCGAGAAGTTTGTGACCGTGGACCAGTCGGTGGCCTTGGGAGAGGTGGTCCAGAGGAGTTACTGCCCAGCCCGGCCCGGCCAGCGCAGGACCATCATCAACATCTACTGCTGCGACACTGACGACGTGGTGTACATCACTGACCCCGGCGTCAGGAAGTGCGGGACCATCAGCCTGGAGCTGGGGGACGCGGGGGATGCAGGGGACACGGGGGGCGTGGCACGGGGCCGACGGGAGATCCGAGCCAGCATGCAGTTTGGGGACACTGAGATCAAGGTGACCGCGCTGGACACGCGCACGGCGCGCAGCGTGAGGGCCACCATCGACTTCCTGTCCAACTGAGGGGCCCTGGCATTGTGGGGACACTCCCAGGACCTGCCACTATTGACTTCCTGTCCAACTGAGACTACACAGGAAGTGCCATCACTGACTTCTTGTCCAGCTGAGGGGACCCTGGGACGTGTCACCATTGACCTCCTGTCCAATTGAGGGGCCCTCCTGGAGATTGACTTCCTGTCCAACTGAGACCTTCCTGGAGACTCCATTGTTGAATTCATCTCCAACTGAGACCCCCCTGTTATCATGGAGACACCCCTATGGGCCTGCCACTATCAACTTCCTGTCCAAGAGACAGGCCCTGGCATTGTGGGGACACCCCCAAGAGCTGCCACCATGGACTTCCTGTCAACTGCGACCCCCCTGGAGATGTCACCATTGACTTGCTGTCTAACTCAGGGACAGGGGAGATTCCATCATCAACTTCTGGTCCAATTGAGAGTCCCTGTCATTGTGAGGACACCCCCAGGACCTTCCACCACTGACTTCCCATTCAGCTGAGACCCCCCTGGAAATGTCACCATCAACTTCCTGTCCAACTGAGGGGCCCTGGAGATGCCACCATTGACATCCTGTCCAACTGAGAGTCTTTGTCATTGTGGGGACACCGCTGAGACCTGTCACCATGCACTTCCTGTTCAACTGAGACCCCTCTGGAGATGTCACCATTGACTTCCTGTCCAACTGATATTGGGACCAACATTGTGGGGACCACTGGGAGATGCCACCACTGACTTCATCTTCATCTGAGACCATGCTGGCATCTGCCACCACCGAATCCTGTCCAACTGAGAGTCCCTGTCATTGTGGGGACACCCCCAGGAGCTGTCACCCTCAACTTCCTGTCCAAGCGAGGAACCTTGGGAGATGCCACCATCAACTTCATCTCCAGCTGAGACCCCACCAACACCATGGAGACCTCTGGGACCTGCCACCATCGACTTCCTGTCCAACTGAGACCTTCCTGGAGATGCCACCATGGATTTTCACCCAACTGAGACCTCCTGTCACCATGGGGACCGTCCCAGGACCCGGCACTATCGATTCCCTCCCAGACTGAGACCCCTCCCCTTTATCCTGGGGACTCCAATCCCCATTCCCCACCCTCTCCTGGCCCACCTTTAACTGGAATTTGCCTCATGACCCCTCCCCATTCCCCATCTGGGATAATTTGGGATTTTCCACCTGGGGATGTCCCCTGGGAGTATCCCCTGTCCCTCTGGGCAGGTTCATGGATGGGCTCTGGGCTCCCATCCCACTCCCAGTGGGATTTTCCTCCTTCCCGAGGTAGGATTTTGTACTTTAACCCTTTCCCCAGGCATGTAAGATATCTTTATATTTATATATATATATATATATATATAGGCACATAAAACCTCCTGAAACTGCTCCTGGTCCTTGTACCACAAGGGAAAAAATGGGAAAAAAACCAGGAAAAATCTGAGAAAAACAGAAACAAACAGACAAACAAAAAAAACCAAAAGAGGCGCTGGCAGCAACACAAGGACATGGCTGGGGGACATGGCCCCAACCCCAGAGCCAAAAGGGACTCCTGGGGTCCGCCCCACATTCCACAGGTAAAATTCCTCCCCCACCCCAAAAAAGAGGAAAAAATTCCCACCCCAAAAGAGGCACAATTCCCCCAAAAGCCACCCCGGGGGGGCTGTGGGGTGAGGGCGAAGCAGCGGCAGCAGCAACAAGCTGAGGGGGTGGGGGGGGTCCCTCCTCCAGCTTTGGGGGGAACCGTCCTGTAACTTTGGAGATTTTTGGGTACCCCCCCAGACCCTCGGGGTGGGGTTTGGGGTCAGTCGAAGCCGGGCCAGTCGCTTTGCTCCGAGTCGTATTCCAGTTCAGCTGCTACACAGCGCACCCCGTCCAGCAGCATGGGCGTCCCGTGGTGACGATCTGGGGACATCAAGGGGACACACGGCTTGGGAACAGCTCTCTGTCCCTTTTGGGAACAATGGTCTGGGGACATCAAGGGGACACATGGCCTGGAGACAACTCTCTGTCCGTTTTGGAGAGGGTGGGAATGCCCCTTTTTTTAGGGTTTTTTTTTTGGGGGGGATTGTCCCATCCCAGCAATGCTGTGCCTGGGTCGGGGAGGTGTTGTCCCCTTGATGTGTCACTGCTGTGGTCACTGCTCAGGGGTGGTGACAACCTCAGGTGGGGCTGGGATATGGGGTGGGGGACATGGGGAGCAAGGGGATGTTGGGGTTGAGAGGGAGGGTCCCAGAGATGGGGGGAGGTCCCAATGACAAAAGGGTCCCAAGGAAAAGGGGACATCCCAGGGACAATGGGATGCTTCTAGGGACAGGGGGACACAACCAGGCACAGGGACATTGGGGTCACCTCCCACCCCCTCCCCTGACCCCTTCCCAGAACTCTCCTCAACCCGTGGGCTGGGGAATTTTCGGGATGAAATCCCCTGTTTTGGGCAAGCTGGGATAGTGCCACGCCTTAACAGGAACAACTGTGAGGAGTTCCTGGGATATGGGTGGGGGGGGTGGGGAGGGGACAGGAAGGGACCGCAGAACCCCCCCAGGAGCCCCCCTTACCCATGACCCGGGCCTGGATGGTGACCTTGATGTGTTGGGGGCCGTGTCCGGCCAGGAGCAGCTCCTCCATCAGCACCCCCTCCTTGCTGGCCGTGTACTCGCAGCGCACACTGTGCCCTGGTGAGGACAGGGGATGTGCAGAGGGTGCCTGAGGGCTGCCTGTGTCTGCCTGCACCTTCCTCACCCTGCCTGTGCCCTTTTCACCCTCCCTGTGCCTGCCTGTGCCCTCCTCATCCTCCCTGTGCCTGCCTGTGCCCTCCTCACCCTGCCCGTGCCTGCCTGTGCCCTCTTCATCCTCCCTGTGCCTGCCTGTGCTCTTCTCACCCTCCCTGTGCCCTCCTCATCCTCCCTGTGCCCTCCTCACCCTGCCTCAGACATCGGGCACCCCGGGGACAAGGAATTGTCACCTCCTTGAGGGGGACACCCAGGTGTGGCCTCCCCCCTTCCCTCCTTTGGAAACGGGTGGGCTCGGGGACAGGGTCACTAGGGACAAGGAGGTACCTTCTGGCAGGGAGGTGACGCTGATGACGCGCAGATTGGGGTTGGGGACAGGGAGGGGGACAAATGTCCTTTCCCAGCGTGGGCACGGGGTGGCAGCAGGAAGGTGATCTCGTACTTGTGTTGGATCCTCAGGAATCCCACCTGAGAAAAAAAAAAAGTGGGATATGGGGTGGGAGAGAGGGAGGTGACACCACAGCTGGGATGCACTGTCACCCATGGTCACCCCCTCTCTGGGGAAAAGGGACACTGGCGGGAGTCCCCAGGAAGTGGGCACAGCACTGGGAGAGGGGGGAATCGTATCCTAAATGTTCCCCGTTAAATCCGAGAGGAATTTATACCCTAAAATTTCAGGCAGCAAATAATAGGCAATAATCCAGGGATAATAATAGGAACAAATTGAGAAAACGCATCAGGAAAAGGCAACAAACACCATGATTTTGCCCCAGAAAAACGCAGGAAAAAACCAGAATTTTGGGACAAAATTCTGGGAGTAACAACCCGTGGATGTCACGGGATGGAGCAGGGAGAGGTTTTCCAGCTGTCCCTGGAAAAGGCAGGAGAGCCTCTTCCCATGGAATTCCTCCGCTGTCATGACAAAAACCAGAACCCTCCAGAGCCTCGGGAAAAGCCATTTTGGGAAAGGAGTGAGCTGGGAATGATCCCTGAGAGAGAATCTGGGGTCTGGGTCGGGAGGGTGGAATTCCCCCAAATCTCCCAAAGCGTTGGGATCATCCCAAACAGCTGGAAAAGCATCCAGGGAATCCTCAGAGTCTCTGAAGGGGCTCCAGGAGAGCTGGAGAGGGACTGGAGGGACAGGACACAGAGAACGGCTTCCCACTGGAAAAGGGGAGATTTTTGTGGGATTTTGGGAAGGAATTCCTGGCTGGGTTGGAATTTCCAGATTTGCTGTGGCTGCCCCTAGATCCCTGGCAGCGTCCAAGGAACCGGGATAAGCTTCAATCTCCTTTCCCCCACAAACCATTCTGGGATTTATCCCTTTTAAAAAACCCCAAAAAACCACTTCAGCACTTGGGAAAAAAACCAAAACACCCAGGGTCCCCTCCCCATGTCCCCATGTCCCTGTGGGTGGCACTGCCACCTCCTCATCCCCGCGGATCACGAGCAGGGAAGACAACAACAGCCTCCCCCGGAGGCAGAGCCGGATTTGGGATGGAATTCCGGCCTCCCGCGCCCGCCACGAGGCTGTGACTCAGCGCTGGTGGCAGCTACAGGTGCCACACGTTGGTGGCACCAGCGGGTGGCTCCTCGTCCCCTCCACTGGTGTCACCCCTGGAGTGACGGAGCCAGCAGCACCCACGGGAATGTGGCTGGGATAACCAGGAATGGCAGGCAGAGCAGCCCTCAGAGTCACTAAAACAGGGCAGAGGGGACAGTGCCACCTGTCCCCTGTGTCCCCAAAGCCATCCAAATGCGGGTGACGAAATTTGGGGGAGAAAAACGGGACAATGCAGAGTTGGCGCCCTCAGGAGCGGGAATGACAGGGAATTCTGGGCTGGGAATGCCTCAAAATTTGGGAATTTTCGGGAGCTGGGAGTTCTGGAGTCCCCACGAGGAAGGCGATGTCCCCTGTGTTGTCCCCTTGTCCCCTACCTTGACCAGGAAGTGGCCATCCTTGTCCTGCGTCACCATCACGGCCGAGTCGTGCAGCTGCTCCTGGAAGTGGACGTGTGTCCCCTCCTGGGGGTGGTGGCCCTGTGTCCCCTCGGTGGAGAAGCGCACTCCTGTCCCCTTCAGCTTGCTGCCTGCGGGTGACAAAGTGACAAAGCCCCACCCCGGTCACAGCTGTGTCCCCTCCAGGGGAGGTGACCTCACCTTGGGGACACGGAAGGAGCATGGTGGCACCAGGAGGGACTTCCCTGTCACCCCCTCCCTGTGTGCCAGGTGACCTGTGGTGACAGCCAGCTTTTCTCTGAGCAGGGACCTGCCACCAGCCTACGTCCCAAAGTGTGCCCAAAGTGTCCCCAGGGTCAGCAAACTCCGTTCCCTGCTGTGATGTCCTTAGGACAAGTGACACAGGGACAGAAGGACACAGGTGACCACAGCCACCTCCTCTCTGAGCAAGGACCTGCCACTGACACATGCCAAGAGGGTCCCAAAGTGTCCCCAAGTGTCCCCAAGCTCGGTAGACTCTACTCCCTCTTCGGGGCCGAGAGGTGACACAGGGCAGGTGACACAGGGCAGGTGACACGGGGCAGGTGACAAGGCCACCAGGACAGGCCACATCGCAGCGCCAGGACCCTACAGGAGTGTGTGTGTGTGTGGGTGTGGGGGGGGTGGTGGCCACCAGCTTGGGGACAGCGCTGTCCCCACGGATGCCCGAAATCCCGTGGGATTTTTCCACGTGCGCCGCTTCCATAGAAAATCCGCCCCTTCCTCCTCCTCCTGCTCCTCCTCCCGCCCAGCCCAGCCCTGCTCCCAGCTGGCAACGGATTGTCACCATTGTCGCCTCCCCTTGTCGCCTGAAGAAAAGGCTCTTTGTGCTGGGAGAGGCCGGGAATCCCGGGATTTAATGAGCCGGGGTTTAATGAGCCGGGGTTTAATGAGCTGGGGTTTAATGAGCCGGGGTTTAAGGTCCCGTCATTGTTCGGACCCCAAAGCCTCTCCTTGGGAGGGCGGGGGGACAGCGATGGGACACGGTGACAAGCGCGGGGGACACACGTGGGGACCCCTCCCGGGTGGGACCGAGGCGATCCCAAAGGATCTGAGTGGATCCCAGATCCAAAGATCCTAACAATGTCAAAAATCCCAACCCGGGAATCCCAATCCCTTGATAATCCCAAATACGTCTTTGTCACCTTGGTGGCACTTTGGGGACAACATTCGGCCACCCTCTTGGTGGCCACGGACCCTCTGGGAAGAGCGTGATTGCAGCAGGAGGGAGGGAAAAGTTCGCGGGAAAAATCCCCCCTCGGGAGAATTCCCATTGGGGATTGGCCGTCCCGGGATTGGGATGTCTCAGCCCGGTGACTTCGGGTGGCCTCAGGAGGGGACAGAGGGGACACGCAGGGGTGGCAGCTGGGGAATCCACAGGATCGGGGATTTGTGGGAATCCCTTGGATCTGGGATTTGTGAGAACAGGGAATCCCTTGGATCTGGGATTTGTGGGATCTGGGATTAATGGAATTTGTGGGAGCAGGGAATCCTCTTGATCTGGAATTTATGGGATCTGGGATTTGTGGGATCTGGGATTTGTAGGATCTGGGATTTATGGGATCAGAAAATCCTTTGAATCTGGGATTTATGGGATCAGAACCTGCTGGACCCTTTGGGATCACTGTGTCTCCCCAGGGGGGCTCAGGATGTCCCCAACCATTTTTTTTTCCTGGGAATCTCCTGGGCCTCATCCCGGCCCCATTCCCAGGGAAACTCCCGGAGCACAAAGAAGCCGGAATCCCACCAAGATTCCTCAGGATTTCTCCCACCCCAAAGCGCTTTTGGGGTCCCTCAAATCCCTGGATGGGGCAGAGGGACCCAAAAAACTCTGGGAAAAAAAAACCCCCAAACTCCATGAAATATCTGGATAGGGGCAGAGGGACTGCAGAAACTCCGAGAAAAATCCCAAATCCCTGGATAAGGGCAGGGGACAGGGAGGGGATTTGGGGACTCACCCTTGCCGGCCGTCGCCATCTGTTGTCCCCAGGCGCCGTGTCCGGCGTTGTCGCTTGTCCCCAAATTCAGCGGCCGGGGGGCATCGTCCGGGAATTCTGCGGGAATGGGGTGAGAATGGGATGGGAATGGGAAAGCGACGATTCCCCGTCCCATTCGCCATCCCACTGAGGGGACAGCGGTGGCACCGAGGTGGCCGCGATCCCGGCGGGGAGGACCCAGCGGCAGGGCCCGGAATGGGACATGCCCTCATCCCAAAATCTCCGGGAAAAGCGGGATTTTGGGGAATTCCATCTCCCCCCCGCACTTTTTCCCCCCTTCCTCCCCCCAAAAAAGGTCTGTGAGGTTTTTGGGATTTTTTTTTTTTCCAGGCTGGAAAAAACAGCGAAGATCCAAAAAAACCCCCCACAAAACAACAAAAAACAAACCCAAACAAATCCCCAAAACAAACAACCCCCCAAAAAACAAACCAAAAAACTTGGAGCTTTTCCCGAAATCGCTTTTCCCGGCGAAGAACGGAAATTCGGGATGTGACATTCCCAAAAAAATAATAAAATAAAAAAAACCCTTGGGTGGAATTGGAGGGTCAAACCTCCTGCTCTTGCTCCTCATCCCTGGGCTCGCCCCTCGGGAGGACTGCGACAGGGAACACCGGCAGGAATTGGGAAGTGGAAATCCCAAAACGAAACGCCGGGAAATCCACAGGGAAAAAAAAAAAAAAAAAAAAAAAAAAAAAAAGGAAAAAAGCAAACCGAGCAGGAACAGCGGGGACCCTCTCCCGGCGGGGGAAGATCCTGGGATTTTGGGGTTACAATGACCGGGTGGGGGGATACCCCCAAACCTCAGCACGGGGGTGACAGCAGGAGGGGACACCGCGAGGGGACACCGCGGTCACGTTTGTCACCCCTCCCCGGCCCGTCCGCCCTTCTCCCGGCCCCGTTTTACCTCCGCCATCACCCTCGGCCCCTCCGCGGAGCTCCCCCGGTCCCTTTGCGGCCCCCCGGGTGTCCCCAACGTCCCCCGATGTCCCCCAAGGTCCCCCCCACGGTGTCGCTCACCCCGCCGCTCTCGCTGCCCGCTTCCCGCTGTGGGGACACGCCCCCCGCTCCTATTGGCTGATGCCCCCAACACCTCGCTCTTCTATTGGTGGGCGCGCACGCCGGTCACGCCTCCAGGCCGCGCCCCAGGCAGGGCTTAACCGGCGTTGCTAAGGGGCGGGACCGTTGCTAAGGGGCGGGGTTAAGGGGCGGAGTTAAGGGGCGGGGCAGCCAATGGGGAAGCCGCGCGCTGCGGAGCGCCCCCTTGTGGGCTGCGGGGGAGGTGCGGGAGACGTTGCCATGGGAACGGAGAAAGAGGCAGGGCTACGGGGCCTTCCCTTCCCTTCCCTTCCCTTCCCTTCCCTTCCCTTCCCTTCCCTTCCCTTCCCTTCCCTTCCCTTCCCTTCCCTTCCCTTCCCTTCCCTTCCCTTCCCTTCCCTTCCCTTCCCTTCCCTTCCCTTCCCTTCCCTTCCCTTCCCTTCCCTTCCCTTCCCTTCCCTTCCCTTCCCTTCCCTTCCCTTCCCTTCCCTTCCCTTCCCTTCCCTTCCCTTCCCTTCCCTGGAATTCCCTTCCCTCTCAAACCCATTCCAATTCCATTCCATCCCATCCATTTAATCACAAAATATCCTAATTCTGTTCCCATCCAATTTCCTTCCTATTTCATCTCATTCCAATTCCATCAGACCAGTCTAGTCCCAAATTATCTCAGTTCCATCCCTTCCCATCCCAATTCCTTCCAATCCCATTTCAATCCTGTCCCATCCCATCACATTCAATTTTGTCCCTATTTAATTTCTTCTCATCCCATCTCATCCCAATTCCACCCGTCCATCTCATCCCAAATCATCCCAATTCCTTCCCATCCCAATCCTATTCCATCCATCTATCTCATCCTATTTTGTCCCAATCTGATCCCATCTCTTCTCATCCCATCTCAACTCAGCTCCATTCCATTCCCATCCCAATCCCATCCCATTCCCTTCCCATCTCATTTTATCCCATCCCTTTTCATCCCAATCCCATCTCATCCCAAATCATCCCAGTTCCTTCCCATCCCAACTCTGTTCCATCCATTCCATCCCAATCCCAATCCCAACCCCAAACCCAAGTGAAACCCAAACCCATTCCATCCCTACCCCAACCCAAACCCATTCAACCTCAATCCCAACCCCACACCCAGCCCGTTCAATCTCAGCCCCAAACCCAACCCCAAACTGAAACACAAACCCAAACACAATCCCGAAGACAAGCCCATCCAATCCCAATCCCAACCCAAACCCATCCCAATCCCCAACCCAAACCCCAAACCCATCCAATCCCAGGCCCAGGCCCCACCCCACTCCCTGGTCACCGCCCAGCCTGGGGACATCCAGCCCTGTCCTTCCTTGTCCCCATCCCGACCTCCGTGTCCCTTCCTGCTGGGGACAGGAGACAGGGAACGGCCACATCCCATCGGGACACGGCGAACGCCGCCAGTTCCCATCCTAAGAGCACCGGGACTGTCCCTCGGGAACACCGGGAGGGCAGCGGGGTCAGGGGACACGTGAGGGACAGCGGGGACACATGAGGAACAGAGGGGACAATGTCACCTCCCGGGGGGGCGCTGCTCCAGCTGTAGGAACGCTTAAAAAAACCCGGGATCCACATTCCCAGAAATCTGGGATCCATATTCCCAGGGATGTCCAGAACCCCGGCCGTGTCCTTGTCACTGCCACGGTGACATCACAGCTGCCTTGTCCCCAAGGGAGGGGACACCACGGCCCCGGTTTGTTCCCCCTTCCCCATTCCCACATCGGCCAGAAATTCCAGTTTTTTCTTAAAAAAGCCACTCCGGTCCCCAGAGCCACTCCTGGCGTGTCCTCGTGGTTGGGGTTGTCACCTGGGGAGGGGCGGTGGGGACACGGCGGATGTCGCTGTCACGTCCCAGCGCCAGCCGGGCACGGATTTGCTCCGGGATTAGCAAAAACAACGGGATTTGGGACGGGATTAAATCCCGGAGGCCACTAGGCAGGAGGAGCGGCCACCGCGTCCCCAGGGTGTCCCCACGGCACTCCCACAATGTCCCCACGCTGTCCCCACTCTGCCATCCCAACGTTGATGTCCCTACCCCGATGTCCCCCCTTTCCCACTGTGACGTCCCCACAGTGTCCCCACCCTGATGTCCCCACACTGATGTCCCCACCCTGCATTCCCCACTCTGGTGTCCCCACGCTGTCCCCACTCTGCCATCCCCACGCTGATGTCCTCATTGCATTCCCATGGTGTCCCCAGCGTGCTGTCCCCAGGGTGTCCCCATGGCACCCCCGCAATGTCCCCACGGTGTCCCCATGTGTCCTCACTCTGTCATCCCTATGCTGCTGTCCCCACCACTGATGTCCCCACCCTGCTGTCCCCACCCCGATGTCCCCCCTCCCACTCTGATGTCCCCACAGTGCTGTCTCTTCCTTGATGTCCCCACAGTGACATCCCCACCCCTCTCTGTCCCCTCTCCGCTATCCCCACTCCATTGTCCCCACAGTGTCCCCACTCTGCTGTCCCCACCAGGAAGTCCCCACTGCGATGTCCCTGCCCTGATGTCTTCATGCCAATGTCCTCCACGGTGTCCCCATCATGTCCCCACACTGCAGCCCCCACGGTGCCACCTCCCCACTGCTGTCCCCGCCGTGTCCCACCCTGCTGTCCCCACTGCTGTCCCCACAATGTTCCCACAGTGTCTTCACAATGTCCCCTCGGTGTCCCCGCAGTGTCCCTACAGTGTTCTCACAGTGCCATCCCCTCTCCACAGTCCCTACAGTGTTCCCGGTGCTGTCCCTACAGTGTCCCCACTGCTGTCCCCATAATGTCCCCTCGGTGTCCCCTCACTGTCGCTCTCACCCCTCCCAAGATCCGAACACTTTAATCCCCAGCGCCGAGCACTGGGACGAACTGGGAGCCATCGGGAGCCAACCGGGCCGTCCCCGGGCTGTCCCCGCGCCGCCACCCGGGTGCCATCGGGCGGTGACAGCCGTGTGACTTGTCGCCTGTCAGGGGCGGTCGCCCTGGCGCTGCTGCAGCCGCCGGCTCAGGTCGTCGATGCGGAGGTTCTTGAGGAGCAGGAGCTGCTCCAACCGCCCCACCTTGGCCTGCAGGATCTGCCCGTCCCAAAGTTTTGGGGAGCCGAATCCCCAAAATCCCCAAATGCCCAAATCCCCAAAAACCCAAATCCCAAAACCCCCCAAATCCCAAAATCCCCAAAACCCCCAAAATCCCAAGATTCCGAAATACCGAAAGCCCAAAATCTCAAAATCCCCAAACCCCGAAATCCCAAAATCCCCAAATCTCCAAACCCCCAAAATCCCAAATTCTTCAGAATCCCAAAATCCCCAAATCCCGAAAAGCTGGGAATGAGGGACAGGGAAAAAAAACGGGAAAACACGGGGAAAAAACCGGGAAGTGAGGGACAGGGAAAAACCGGGAAAAGACTGGCCGGGAAAAGCTGGGAATAGGGGACAAGGAAAATTTTAGGGAAGGAGGAATCCGGAGAAGCCGGGAAAGGGGGACAGGGAAAAGCCGGGGAGGAGCGACTTGGAAAATTTTAGGGAAGAAAGGACAAGGAAAAACCAGGGAAAACCGGGAAAAAACCCTGGGAAAACCCGGGAAAAACCTGTAAAAGCCGGGGAAAACCCGGGAAAAAAACCGGGGAAGACCCGGGATGTCCCCCCGGGGTTGGGACTGGGCTCACCTGGATCGTGTCCCGCGCCAGCTGCAGCGCCTGCTCGCGCTCGGCTAGCCGCTGTCGCATGTCCCCAGGGCCACCCCCGGGCTGGGCGGGCGCAACTGTCACCCCCCTGGCACCGGGACAGGGAGGTGGGGACGGGCACTGATCCCGGGGGGGGGGTCCCCAGATCCCGGCCCCCGATCCCATAGGGACGCTCGGGGACACCCAAACTCCGCAGGGACCCCCAAACCCTCACAGTGACCCCAAAACCACCAAACTCTCACAGTGACGCCCCCAAACCCACAGGGACCCTTTAACAGCTATGGGGACCCCCTGAACCCCACAGTGACCCCTAGAACCCCATAGGGACCCCGTGATCCCCGCAGTGGCCGTCAGACACCTTTGGGGACACCCTGATCCCCTCAGTGACCCCAAAACCACCACCAGCACCTCCCGACCCCCGCAGTACATCCCATAAAGCCTCCCGACCCCAAAAGGGTCCTGTCTCCTCACCCGGCAGCGCCCTCCAGGCTGCAACTCCTTCCCAAATCGCTGCGGACTTTGGGATGGCCTGGAAAAATCCCACAGGGATGGATTTGGGTCACCTGCCCCGACCTCAAAAAGGTCGTAGAGGGGGATTTCGGGATCTTATATCCCCTCAGCCCTACCCGTGTCCAGGTACCCGCCCTCGTCCAGCGCTGCCGGCTCCACTGGGGGCTGCCAGGAGAGGCAGGAAAAGTGGGAAAAGTCGGAAAAATCCTGGGAATGTCACCTGAGACACGCCCCCTGCCACCACCCCAGGAGTACCCATCCCGGCCTTGGACATTCCCAGGAAGCCAGGGAAAGCAAATCTGGGAATTCCAGCCCAGCCCCTCCCCACCCTCCCAGCCAGCAACTGCTGCCCAAGATCCCAGCCCAATGTCCCCTTTCCCAGTGGGAAGCCATTCCCTGTGTCCTGTCCCTCCAGGCCTTGTCCCCAGCCCCTCTCCAGCTCTCCTGGAGCTGCTTTAGGGAACACTGAGCATTCCCTAGATTTTTTTCCCTTCTCCAGGGGAACATTCCCATGGATTTCCTCACCTGCCTGGCCCCTCCTCTCCTCTCCCGCTGCCTCTCGGTGATTTTCTCCCGCAGGAGCTGCAGGAGCTGCTCGGCCATTCCCGGCCGGCTCCGCACCAGCTCCTGGATCATCTCCTCCGGGACCCGCAAATTCAGCTTACTCAGCACTTTCCTGGAATTTTCGGGATGGAGGAAAAACACCGGGCGGAGGAGGTGACACAGAGAGGACACAGAGGGAACACAGAGGGGACACACAGGGGGGATACACAGGGGGGACACAGAGGGGACACAGAGTGGGCACAGAGGGGACACCAGTCTTCACTCGCAGCACGCCAGGGTGGGTCTGTGCGCACACGAGTGTGACAAACACGGGGGACACCCCCCACCAGGACAGCTGGCGACACTCCGAGGACACCCCGGGGGGGATGGAGGGAATGATGCCAACTGTCCCCTACCGATTGAGGTGGCCCCAGTTGGCGACTTTCTGCGCCGTGGAGCAGCTGGGCACAAAGCTGTGCAGCTCCACCAGGGAGGGGAAGAAGAACTTCACCACCTCGGCCGCCAGCACTGCGGGGACAGCGGGGACACGCTGACGGGATGGCACCGCCAGGGGACAGCCCGCCCCAGGCCACCGTGTCCCCGCGAGGCCAACCCCCGTCGCTGAAGTCGCGGGCGATGTTCCTGCGCGGTCGCGACAGTGGCACCGTGTCCAGCCAGCGGTACAGGGACACCAGCGACGTGTCCGGCCCCAGGTCGGGACCCTCAGCCGCCATCACGGCCCCGCCACGGCGTCCCGGTGCCATGGCAACGGGGGGAGGGACCCGAGGAAGGGGCGGGGCCATGGAAACGGGGCGGGGCCTTGGATAGCAGGGCGGGGCCATGGTAAGGGGCGGGGCCATGGTAAGGGGCGGGGCCTGAAGGGAGCGTCTTTGCTGCTATGGCAACTGGAGGAGCGGTTTAATGGGAGCGTCTCTGCTGCCATGGCAACAGGGGCACGGCCTGAGGAGGGCGGGGCGGTGCCATGGTAACGGGGCGGGATTTAATTGGACAGTCTCTGCCGCTATGGCAATTGGACGGGGTTTAATGCGAGCGTCTCTGCTGCCATGGTTAGGGGGGCGTGGCTTGATGGGAGCGTCCCGGTGCCATGGCAACGGGGGCGGGGTTTGATGGGAGCATCTCTGATGGCATGTAACAGGGCAGGGTTTGATGGGGGAGTGTGGCCATGGCAATGAGGGCGTGGCTTGAGGGGAGCATCTCTGCTGCCATGGAAACGGGGTGGGACTTCATGGGAGTGTCCCATTGCCACGGCGATGGGGGCGTGGCCTGCGGGGAGTATCCTATTGCCATGGCAATGGGTGTGGGATATGGACAATGGGGTGGGATATGGACACTGGGGTGGGATATGGACACTGGAATTGGGATATGGACATTGGGGTGTGGTATAGACATCAGGATGGGATATGGACACTCGGGTGGAATATGGGCACTGAAGAGGACATATGGACATTGGGATGGGGTATGGGCACCAGGATGGGATACAGACAGCATGGATGGAATATGGAGACTGGGATGGGATATGGAATTCAGGGTGTGGTATGGGCAGTAGGATGGGATATGGACACTGGGAATAGGATATGGACACTGTGGATAGGATATGGACACCAGGTAGGGGTATGGACACCATGGATGGGATAGGGATACTGGGATGGGATATGGACACTGTGGATGGGATATGGACACTGGAGGTGGGATATGGACACTTGTGTAGGATATGGACAGTGGAGGTGGGATACGGGCAGTGGATGTGGAATATGAGCACTGGGATGGGATATGGATACCAGGGATGGGACATGGACACCATGCAAGGGACAAGGACTCCATGGATGGGATATGGAGCACATGGATGGGGTATGGACCACATAGATGGGATACGGACAGAGCCACAACCGCAGGAGGTGACAATGCCACTCCCAGACCAGGAGTTGGTCCTCCTGGTGGTGACACGGGACCCCCCAGGCGGGAGATCCACCCCTCACCTGCACTTCTCTGGGGTTCTGAACTACCACCCCCTCCTTATCCCTTCCCCCGGCCGTGTCCCCCCTGGCCTGGCCGTGTCCCCAAAATCCCCCCTCAAACGCTCCCCTCCTTTCTCCCCGTTCACGCCACGCGATTTTCCGCTCTTTACGCCACGCCCCTTCCTATAACCCCGCCTCTTGACCATTGTCTCCTTCAATTGGCTGCAGTAACCGTCAATCATCTGACTCCGCCCATCTGCATTGAGCACTTCCGCACTACCTCTGGCTCCACCCTTTGCGCTCTTCTATTGGATAAACACCCTGCCAATCATCCGACTGACTAGTCATCTTCCGAATAATTGCTGGCCCCGCCCACCGCGCGCTCCCATTGGCTAACACAGCCTTTAGCTGTGAATATAGGGCGCGCGGAGGTTGACGCCCCCTGGCGGATGCGGCGCGGCACGGCACAGGCGACACCCTCAACATATCGCGACATGGCCCTCGGGCATATCGCCACTGTCCCTTCGGGACGCACACCCCAAAGCGCCGCCGCCACCCTGTGTCCCCTCGGCAGGCGGTGACGTCAGAGCCGAGCTCCGGGATTCCCCTTAGGGTTTCCCCTGGAATTCCCTCGGCTTTTCTTCCCCCTTTTTTTTCCTTTCCCCGCTTTTTATCCTCTTTTCCCTTTAAAATTCAATTTCCCCCGCCCTCTCCTCTTTCTAAATTTATTTTTTCTCCCTTCTCTTCCCCCTCTTTTTTTCCTCCTTTTTATTCCCCTTTTCCTCATCTTTCCCCTTTTTAATTTCCCTTTTCCTCTCCTCTTCCTCCGATTTTTAATTACCTCCCCCCTTTTTTCTTTTTATTCCCTTTTCCCTCCCCTCTTTCCCCTTTTTCATACCCCTTTTCCCCATCTTTTAAATTCTCTTCTCTCCACATTTCTCCTTTTTAAATTCTCTTTGTCCTCCCCTCATTTCCCCCTTTTAATTCCCCTTTCCTCTTTTTTCCCCTCCATTTTATTCCCTTTCTCCAACTTTCCCCTTTTTAATCCCCTTTTTCCTCTTTTCTTTCCCCCTTTTAATTCCCTTTTTACCTTTTTTTTCTCATTCTAATTCCCTTTCCCCCTCTTTTCCCTCCTTTTAATTCCCTTTCCCCTCTCCTCCTTTTAAGCTTTTTATTCCCTTTTCCCCTCCTTTCCCCCCTTTTTATTCCCCTTTCCCCACATTCCCCCTTTTTAAATTTCCTTTTTCCTCTCCTATTTCCCCCCTTTTTAATTCCCTCCCCCTTTTTTCCTCCTTTTAATTCCATTTTCCTCCCCTCCTTTTTACCTTTTAATTTCCTTTCTCCCATTTCCCCCCTTCTTTTAATTCTGTTTTCCTCGCCTTTCCCCTATTAAAGTTTCACTTTTTCCAAATCTCTTTTTCTCCTTTTAATCCCTTTTTACCCCTCCTTTTAATTCCATTTTCCTCCCCTCTTTTTACTTTTTTTTATTCCCTTCCCCCCATTTTTCCACCTATTAATTCTCTTTTCCCTCCCCTCTTTCCCCCCTTTTTATTCCCCTCTTTTTAATTCTCTTTCTCCCCTTTTTAATGTCCCTTTTTCCTTCACTTTCCCCCCTTTTTATTAAATTTTTGCCCCGGAAAATCCTTTACTATTATTATAATTATAGTTATTATTGTTATTATTTATTTGTTTGTTGGGGGTTTTGGTGTTTTTTTTCTTGAGGGTTTTTTGGGGATTTTTTTGGGATTTTTGAGGGTAAATTTTGAGGGTTAATTGAGATTTTTTTGGGGCAGTTGTTGATTTTTTTTAGGGAACTTTTGGGGTTTTTTGGGTTATTTGAGGGATTTTTTGTTTTATTTTTTTAGCTTTTTGTAAGTTCATTAAATGCGTTTTGGTTTTGGAGGGTTTTTTTGTGGGGCTTTGGGTGTTTTTTGGGTTTTTTTTGTCTTTTAGGGGGATTTGATTTTTGAGGTTTTTGGGGGAGTTATTTTGGGCGTTATTTGGGATATTTTTGGGGGGGTGTTGGGATTTTTTGGGGGAGTTTTGGGGTTTTTGTGGGGGAATTTTGGGGTTTTTTTGAGGGTTTTGGGGGTGTTGGGGTTTTTTTGGGGTTTTTTTCGGGGAACTTTTGGGATTTTTGTGGGGGAGATTTGGGATATTTTTAGGGGAAATTTAGGTTTTTTGGGGGGTTTATGGGGTTTTTTGAGGGCTTTTGGGGGTTATTTTGAGTGTTATTTGGGATTTTTTTGGGGAACTTTTGGGATTTTGGGGGAATTTTGTGGGTTTTTTGGGAGAATTTTTGGGGTTTTGGGAGGATTATTCTGGGCTTATTTGGGTGGAAATTTTTGGGTATTTTATGGGGTTTTTTGTATTTTGGGGGTTGGATTGGGTTTTGGGGGGCTGGGTTGTTTTGGGGGGTTATTTGAGCGTTATTTGGGGTTTTTATGGGGAACTTTTGGGGGTTTTGTGGGGGAGGTTTGGGATTTTTTTAGGGGGAATTTTGGAGGAGTTGTGAAGATTTGGGTTTTTTTGGGGGGTTATTTTTGGCTTATTTGGGTGGAGGGGGTTGGGTATTTTATGGCTTTGGTTTTTTATGTATTTTGGGTATTATTTGGGTTTGTTTAATTTTTGGGGGGTAGGAGGTTATTTGAGGATTATTTGGGGATTTTTTGGGTGTATTCTGGGCTATTTTGGGGGTTGTTTTGGGGGTTTTTTTTTTGCCTTTTCTATTATTTAAATCAATTTATTCTCTGCTCAGTAATTAGTTTGAGGGGGCATCCCCCAAAATGTCCCTTGGGGGGGTTGGAAAACCCCAAAATATCGGATGGGGGAAGATGGGACACTTTAATCAGGGACAGATTTGGGGTGGCAGCGGGATTTGGGACATTGGGGACACCTTGGATTGGGGGATCCCTGGATAAAGGGGGGGATCCCATTGGTTATGGGAGATGTTCCTCTTGGATAAGGGGGATGAGATCCCTAAATAGGGGAGGGATGATCCCATTGGTTTTGGGGTGCGGAGACCCCTGGGTAAGGGGCCTGATCCCACTGGATATGGGGGATGAGGTCCCTGGATATGGGGGATGAATTCCCTAAATAGGGAGGATGATCCCTTTGGAATGGGGAATGATCCCGCTGGTTTTGGGGGATGATTCTCTTGGATATGGGGCATGAGATCCCTGGATGGGGAGGATGATCCCTCTGGTTTTGAGGGGATGATCCCACTGGTTAAGAGGGATGAGATCTCTAAATAGGGGGGCATGATCCTCTTGGATAAGGGGGATGAGGTCCCTGGATATGAGGGGAGGGGATGAGATCCTTAAATAGGGGGGATGATCCCACTGGATAAGAGGGATGATCATCCCACTGTTTTGGGTTCTGAGCCCCCCTGGATCTGGGAATCCTCCCCCAGTGATTAGAGGGATCATCCCACTGTTTTGAGGGAATCTGAGCGCCCTGGATCCAGGAATCATCCTTCGGGATTAATGGGATCATCCTTTAGGATTAGCGGGACCACCCCACTATTATCAGACCCTCCCAATCCCCCCTAACCCCAGGCGCCCCTCCCTGGGCACGGCCCTCCGCGGTGACCCTCAGGGGACACTCAGGTCCCTCTGGCACACCCAGGGGAAGCTGAAGTTGCAGTTGTGGTCGTTCCAGAGCCCCGCGCCCACCGGGTGGATCTGGGCACAGCCCTCCCCGCCCCACTGCCCGTGGTCGGTGCCGTCCGGCTGCCCCGGAGCCCAGAAACTGCGGGAAAACGGGGGGACAGCGGTCAGCCGGAGAGGACAGCCGTGTCCCCAAGGGTCCCCAGGTGTCCCCGCCCCGCTCACCTGCCCTCCGGGGTGTAGGGGGTCCCGTCTGTCCAGCGCCAGGAGCCCCCCGGGCCCGTGGCCGCCAGCCCGATCCAGTAGGTGCCACCGCGGGCCTCGCGGGCCAAGTACGCCTGGGACACCGGGAAAGGTGAGGGGACACGGGAGGGGACATGGAATGGGATAGGGGACACGGGGACAGGGGAGGGGACATAGGAGGGAGCACGGGAGGGGAAAGCGAAACAGGTGGGATGGGGTGGGAAGGGGACAGGCAGGACAGGGAGTGGAAGAGGGGACACAGGGACAGGTGAGGGGACACAGGAGGGGACACATGTGAAGGGATGGAGACAAAGGGAACAGGTAGGATGGGGTGGGAAGGGGGGGACAGGTCAGGGGACACGGGAACAGGGGAGGGGACAGGTGAGGGGACTCGGGGGGACAGGTGGGGGGACACGGGAGGGGGCAGGAGAATGCTCAGGTAGGAGGAGGTGGGGGACAAAGGTTGGGGACGACCACGGGCAGGTGAAGGGGCACGGGACAGGGTTTGGGGACAGGAGCTGTGCCTGGGATTGGGGGACAGGCCAGCATTTGGGGAGAGGCCCATAGCGGTGCACAGGCAGACGCTGCTCAGCTGTGAGGGGACAGAGCAGGACAGGGACAGGCGTGGCCGTCCCCCGCGGTGTCCCCAGGCTCACCTGCTCCTCGGCGCTGGTGACAGAAGCCAGGTGCGCGTGTGTCACCGCGCAGGCGGCCTCGGCCGCGGCCCAGGGCTGCCGCTGACCCGAGAACAGGTAAATCTTGCCCCGGTGGTAGCGCCAACCCAGCGCCAGCGCCTGCAGCCACCGCCCTGCGCGGGGACACAGCGACACTGCTGTCACACCCCCTGTCACCTCCCCGAGCCCGGTACCCGACAGCCACCGCCCTGCGTGGGGACATCGCTGTCACACCCCCGTGTCACACCCCCGGTCACACCCTTCTGTCTCCGCCCTTGTCACCTCCCCCTGTCACTGCCTTTGTAACACGCCTGTCACCTCCATCGTCACGTCCCCTGTCACCCACCGAGCCGGTCCTGCCGCCGCTGTGCTGCTGAAGGGATGTCACCTGTAGGGGGACAAGGGGACAGGAGTTGGGGACAAGGATTGGGGACAGAATTTGGGGACAGGAGCTGGGAACAGAGTCTGGGGACATGGGACAAGGTTTGGGACAAGGGACAGGGACTGCAGATGAGGACAGGGACTGGGACAGGTTAGGGACACGGACTGTGGGCTGGGGACAAGATTTGGGGACACGCTCAGGGACTGTGGGCGGAGGACAGTTTGGAGACAAGGACTGTGTGCAGGATTTGGGGCCAGGACAGGATTTGGGGACGGGGGCTGTGCACGGGATTTGGGGACAGCGGGTGCAGAACGGGGGCTTCAGGCAGGGTCTGGGGACAGGTTGGGGACAAGGCCAGCGCCAGGGGTCCCTCACCATCGGAGTCGGGCCACAGGGGGTCGGTGGCCGCCGCCAGCTTGGCCCGCGCCGCTTGCAGCTCCCCCCGGCTCTGCACGTCTGGGGTAGGGACAGGGACGTGACAGGACCCCCGACCCAGCCCGGGGTCCCTGTCCCCAGCCCGGGGTCCCTGTCCCCAGCCCGGGGTCCCTGTCCCCTCCTGACCCCGTCCGAGGTCCCTGTACTCTGCCCGGGGTCCCTGTCCCCTCCAGTCTCCAGCCCGAGATCCCTGTCGCCTGCCCGGGATCCCAAACCCAGAGACCACCCCCTGGCCGTGCCCGGTGGCACGGGTGGGGACAGAGCCGGGACGGGACCCCCGACCCTGCCCGGGGTCCCTGTCCCCTCCCGTCCCCTATCCGGGCCCCCCCGACCTGCTCCGGCCCCCTGCCCACTCCCAGCCCCTTCCCAGTCCCCTCCCTGCTTCCAATCCCTCTCCAGCCCCACTCTGTCTCTCTCCCAGCCCCCTTCCCATTCCCAGTAGCGTTTCTCTTCCCTCCTCCTCATAAGCCCCCTCCCCATCCCACTCCCGACTCCCAGCCCTTGTGCAGCCCCTCCTCAAACCCCAGCCCCACTCCTGGCCCCTCTCCCACCCCCTGCGCACCCTCATCCCCTTTCCCAGCCCCTTTCTCACCCCCTGCGCACCCTCATCCCCACTCCCAGCCCCTTTTCCGACCCCTCCCCAACCTCTTCCAACCCCATTCCCAGTCCCTCTCCAATCTCTCCCCAAACCCCCGCCCCTTTCCCAGCCTTTTCCCAACCCTTTTCCCACTCCCAGCCCCTTTTCCAGCCTCTCTCTCACCCTTTCCCCACCCCTGTCCCCCCGCGCCGTCGCTGTCCCCTCTGTCCCCACTCACAGAGGATGCCCAGCGCCGCCGTGGCCGCCGCCAGCAGCAGCAGCGCGGCCGTGCCCAGCACCTGGCGACACGCGGGACACCGCCGGGACCGCGCCGCTGGCGGTGGCCGGGGCGGGCCGGGGTCCCCGCGGGGCCGGGGAGGCGGGTACCGGATCTCCAGGGTCTCGTACAGGTCGGGGCTCTCGGTCATGGTCCTTGGGGACACGCTGGGGACAGGGACGGTGCTGCGCCCGCTTCCTGCCCTGTTCCCGCCAGGGAACAGGAACCCCGTTGGTGCAACCCGCAGGGCGTCACGCGTGTCCCCACGGCCCCGGGGGACAGGCAGGGGATGGAGGGGCTGGGCTTTGTCCCTGTCTTTCCCCATCCTTGTCCCTGACTCCGTCCCTGTCTCTGTCCCTGATCCTTGTCCTTCACCCTGTCCCCGACTCTGTCCCTATCCTTGTCCCTATGTCCCTGATACTGTCACTGAACTTGTCTCTGTCCCTGACTTGTGCCCATCATTGTCCCTCACTGTTCCTGATCCTATCCCTGAACTTGTCCCTGTCCCCACTCTGGTCCCTGACTCTGTATTTGATCCTGACCCTGTCACTGGACTGGTCCCTGTCCCTCTGTAACTGTGTGTCCCCAACCCGGTCCCCATCCTTGTCCCTGACTCTCTCTGTCCTTGACCCTGTCACTGAACTTGTTGCTCTGTCCCTGATCCTGTCCTCCATCGTGTCCCCATCCCTGTCCCTGACTCTCTCTGTTCCTGTCCCTGATCTTGTTCCTGTCCTCAGTCCTGATCTTGTCACTGGACTGACCCGTGTCCCCGTGTCTGTCCTCACATTTGTCCCTGATCCTGTCTCCCATCCTGTCCCCCGTTCTTGTCCCTAACTCTGTCCCTGTCCTTTAAGCTTTCCCTGACCTCCCTGTCCCTGATCTTGTCCCTGTCCCCAGTCCTGATCCTGTCACTGGACAGGCCCATGTCCCCGTGTCTGTCCCCCTGTCTGTCCCCCATTCCTGTCCCTGACTCTGTCCCTGTCCCTTAACCTGTCCCGGACCTTGACCTTCCTGGTCCTTGACCCTGTCCCCATCCTTGTCCCTGTCACTGGACTTGTCCTTGTGTCCTGTCCCTGTATTCCTGTCCCCACAGTCCCACCCCAACCCCCTTTTTGACCCAAATTCTCTTCTCCCGCCCTTAGACCCCAAAATCCCAGAGAAACCCCCGAAATCCCTGTGGGATCCAACTCCCTCACCCCAAACCCCACCCTGGGGAGGGTCATTCCAGCTTCTCCTGGAGTCCCAGAATAGTTTGGGCCGGGAAGAGACCCCAAATCCCATCAACCCCATTCCCAGGTGGCTCCAAGCTTCCAGAGAAACCCAAATTCCTTGGAATTTTTGGGGGTTCTGGCTCCATCCTGCTCCTCTCTTTTCTTCCTTAAAGGAAGAAAAAAACCTTAAAAGAGTTGGGAATCCCTGGAATGAGCTCTGCCGAGGGAATCTTTGTGGCCACACCGATCCCATGGGAATTCCAGAACCATTAATCGACCAAACCTTTAATCGATCCCATAATCCCAAAACGATTTGGGTTTGGGGGAGAAAAAAAACCCCAAACCCACAATTTTAGGCTGGAACTCCCCGGATTTTTTTACCTTCTCACATGGAATTTCCCTTTCTGGGTCCTCGGGGTGGTGTTGGTGACACTCGGGGGGGGATGTTGGTGACACTCAGGGGGTGACTCAGGCCAGACGTTCCCCAGTATCCGGGACGGGGCCCCAGGAATGGGGAAGGAAACGGGAACTGCGTAAGCGGGTGACTCAGGAGGGGGAAGGGGTTTCTCTCGAGGGTCCCCAAAGCCACGGGGGGCTCTGGGTGTTCCCAGGGGGACCCCGGACCTCAAAGACTCCAGGATGGAGAGGTTTCGCCCAGTTTGGAGTGGCTGGATCCATTTTTGGGGTGACTAGATCCAGTTTGGGATGATCAGATCCAAATTTGGGGTGAATTTTCCC
Source organism: Sylvia atricapilla (assembly GCF_009819655.1). Lineage (NCBI taxonomy): Eukaryota > Metazoa > Chordata > Aves > Passeriformes > Sylviidae > Sylvia > Sylvia atricapilla. The sequence continues at coordinate 32,057,184 of NC_089143.1, forward strand.
AGTTTGGGGTGAATTTTCCCAGTTTGGGGTGAATTTTCCCAGTTTGGAGTGACCAGATCCCGTTTGGAGTGTATTTATTCAGTTTTGGGGTGGCTGGACCCAGCTTGGGGTGGCTGGATCCGTTTATGGGGTGAATTTTCCCACTTTAGGTTGAATTTGCCCAGTTTTGGGCTGACCCGATCTAGTTTGGGGTGACCAGATCCAGTTTTTGGGTTTCCATACCCAGTTCTTGGGTGTCTGCTCCCAGTTTGGGGTAAATTTGTCCAGTTTGGGGCAGACTGGATCCAGTTTTGGGATTAATTTTCCCAGTTTTGGGGTGAATTTGCCTAGTTTGGAGTGGCTGGATCCATTTTTGGGGTGATCAGATCCAGTTTTTGGGTTTCCAAACCCAGTTCTTGAGTGTCTGTTCCCAGTTTGGGGAGAATTTATCCAGTTTCGGGGTGACTAGACCAATTTTGGGGTGACTGGATCCAGTTTTGGGATGAATTTTCCCAGTTTGGAGGGATATTTCCCAGTTTTGCGGTGTCAGTGCCCAGTTTAGGGTGAATTTATTCAGTTTTAGGGTGACTGGACCCAGTTTGAGATTGAATGGATCCAGTTTTTGGGGTTTCAGCGCCCAGACTGGGGTGAATTTGCCCAGTTTTGGGGTTCCCGTGCCCATTTCGAGGCTGTCAGTGCCCAGTTTTGGGGTGAATTCTCCCATTTTTGGGCTGACCGCTCCCGGCCTTTGGGATTTCTGTTCCCACTTTGGGGTTTTCGTGTCCATTTTTGGGGTCGCCCCCTTCCCGTCCCCTGCCCTCACCCGCTAGGTTCTGACGTCACAGTGGGAGTGACCACAACGTCACCATGTAGGCGTGGACGTGACGTCACCACACGCTCAGGGCGCCCCCTACCGGGCCACCCGGCCAATACCGGGATGTCCCCGCGATCCCGGGGAGGTGACAGCGGACCGGGGAGGGTGGCACAGTCCCCTCGCCCCACCGGGTCACCTCTGTCACCCCCCAGGAGGCGTTTGGTGGCTTTGGGGTGGCCCTGGGAATGTGGGGAATGAGCCCCCACCCCATTCCCGATGGGAAACCCGCGGGATGAAGCCGGTCCCCCACTGGTGACCCCAAATCCCTCCCTACAGCGCTATTTGGGGTCGCCTGGTGTCCCCCCCCCAGTCCCGCTGTCCCCATTTAGGGGACTTTTAGGGCGCAGATCCCAAAGGGGATCCCGCCTGGAATGGGAATGGGGACGGTCCTGGGGGATCAGAGTGGGGGGATGGACACTGGGACGGACACATGGACACAGGGATGGACAAATGGATGCTGGGATGGACACTGGGATGGAAAAATGGACAGATGAATGGATGGGCAAAGGGACAGTGGGATGGACACTGGGATGGGCAAAGGGACAGTGGGATGGACACTGGGATAGACAAAGGGACACTGGGATGGACGCTGGGATGGACGGACAAATGGATGCTGGGATGGATGGACACCAGGATGGATGAGATCATGGACACAGGGATGGACAGTGATGGACACTCAAGATGGACACTGGGATGGATGGGTATATGCACAGATGGATGCTGGGATGGATACCAGGGATGGACAAATGGATGGATGGGCACTGGGATGGACAAATAGCCACTGGGATGGATGATGGCATGGATGGGTGGACACTGGGATGGATGAATGGGTGGTAGGACACAGAGATGGGCACTGGGATGGACAGGGGGATGGATGAATGGATGGACACTGGGGTGGGCAGATGATGGAAGGAGGGAGGGATGGATGGACGGACAGCGGGATTGGACAAGGGTATGGAGAGATGGATGTTGGGAAGGGTAGGACTAGGAATGGATGGACACTGGAGTAGGTGGGTGGATGGACATGACAGATTGACGCTGTAATGCAGGGATGGACACTGGAGCAGATGGGCGCATAGATGGACAGATGGACATTGGGATGGACAGATGGACCCTGGAAGAGATGGGTGTATGGATGGATGGACAGATGGACACTGGGAGCGACAGAGGCACAAAAGGATGGACATTGGGATGGACGAATGGATGGTACAGGTGGACATTGAGATGGACAGGGTCATGGATGGAGGGGTGGACACTGGAACAGATGGGAGCATGGACGGATGGACATTGGGATGGACAGAGGCACGGAAGGATGGAGGGAGGGATGGATGGGTGAACAGATGGAAAGATGGACATAAGGATGGATGGATGGACATAAGGATGGTTAGATGGATATAAAGATGGATGGGGGCATGGACAGAAGGACACTGGGATGTATGAATGAACAATGGGATGGACAAATGGACGGACAGCAGGATGGACGAGATCATGCACAGTGGGATGGACAGATGGACCCTGGAACAGATGGGTGCATGGGGGGATGGACATTGGGACATTGGGATGGACAGAGGCATGAAAGGATGGATACAGGGATAGATGGATGGATGGATTATGGATGACGGGCAGATGGATGACGGATGGATGGACAGACACCAAGATGGATGAGATCACGGACATTAGGATGGACAGGGGCATGAACGCCCAAGACAGACACTGGGATGATTGGGGATGTGCACAGGTGGATGTTGAGATGGACACCAAGGATGGATAGACACTGGGATGGACAGAGGGACACTGGGGTGGACGGGGGCACGGACAGGTGGAACCCCTGGGACCTATTTGGGGTCACCTCTGGGGATTCAGAGGGGTGTCCCTGGGATACCCTGGGAGGGGTTTGGGGTCAAACCAGGGACACTTTGGAGCCGCTTTGTGCCACCCCTGGCACCCGTTTGGGGCCTCTCCAGGGTGTCCCTGGGGCTCTTTTGGGATGCGTCCAGAGCCTCTTTGGGGTCATCCCAGAGTGTCCCTGGACCTTGGTTGGGGTCCTCCCAGGATGTCTCGGGGGACGCATTGGGGTGATTTCCCGGGCCCCATCTGGGACTTCTTGAGGTCCTCCCCGCGGGCGCCTCGGTCTCTCCCGGGGGTCTCCCCTCGGGGTGCCCGGCGCCCCCCGCGCGGCGCGGGGAGGGACCGCTCCTCCCCGGAATGATGTCAGCCTGGCCGGCCGCGGCCCCCGCCTCCCCCGGCGGCTCCGGCCCTGCCTCCCCGGGGAGGCGGCGGCGGCGGCGGCGGCGATACCGGGATGGCCCGGGCCGGTGGCGGCGGGGCGGCGGCGGCGGCAGCGGGGCGGCGGCAGCGAGCGCTGCTGCTGCTCATGGTGCTGCTGCCCGAGCCGAGCCGCCGGAGCCGGGCCGGGGGGAGGAGGAGGAGGCGGAGGGGACAAGGCGGTGATGGCGTTCCCGGGACCCCCGGGCCGCCCCCCGGCCGCCCGTTGCTGCTGTTGCTGCCGCTGCCGCCGCCGCCGCTGCTGCCTCCGCCCCGCGCCGCCGCCGCCGCCCGCCCGGTAACGGAACGGAGCCTCCGCCCCCCCGGCCGGGCCCCCCCAACTCGGCCGCCTCCACTCCTCCTCCCCTGCGCCTCGGCCCTCCCTCCCTCCGTGCCTGCCTGCCTCCATCCATCCCTCCGGGGCCGCGCTCCATCCCTCCACTCCTCCTCCTCCGAGCCTTCCTCCAGCCCTCTTCTCCCTCCTTTCCATCCCTCCACTCCTCCTCCCTCCATCCTTCTACTCCTCCCTCCGGGCCTCCCTCCGGTGCCGCGCTCCATCCCTCCACTCCTCCTTCTCCTCCGAGCCTCCCTCCATCCCCTCCCCTCCTCTCTGAGCCTTCCTCCCTTCCCTCCCTCCTTCCTCCCCATCCCTCCCTCCACTCCTCCCCTCCCTCCCCCCCCGCGCCGCCCCCCGCCCCCTTCCCCTCCCCTCACTTGGCTACGGGGCTCCTCCAGCTCCAACTTCTCGGGCTCTGCCCCCCTCCTCTCTCCCCCCCCGAACCCCCTCTCTCCTTCCCCTCCCTCTCCCTCCCTCCTTCCGCAGATGCCGCTTCCCCGGCGGCCGGGACGGCGGCCCCCGGCACCTGCCCGGTGCTGATCCCGGGGTTTTGGGAGGGGGGGCGGCTCCGGGGGGTTCCCCCTGATCCCCCTCCTCCCCCCCGATCATGTTCTCGGTGCAGGAGGCGCTGCCCCGGGGGGGGGTCCCCATGAAGGAGGAGCCGCTGAGCGCGGGGCTCCCCGCCGGCCGCTGGCTGCAGGGCACCGGCATCCTGGACGCCAGCACGGCGGCGCAGAGGTAAGGGGACAGCTCGGGGACAGCTTGGGGACAGTCTAGGGAGAGCGCGGGGGCTCCGGGAGCTGCGGGATGGATGCTGCCCGAGCTCCGCGGGCAACACGGGGGCTCTGCGAGACGGCCCGAGGTCGGTGGGTATCCCGGAATTCCAAGGGCTGGAGGTGTCCCGGAGGCTGTGGGCATTCCAGGGGCTCTGACCATCCCGGTTTTCCTGGGGGCTCTGGGCATTTTCAGGGCTCTGGGCATTTCAGGGGCTCTGGGCATCCCAGTTTTCCTGGGTATCCCGGGGGTTCTGGGCATCCCAATTTTCATGGGCGTCCTGGAGGTTCTGGACATTCCAGAGGTTTGTGAGCATCCTGGGGGTTCTGGGCATTCCAGAGGCTCTGGGCATCCCGGTTTTCATGGGTATCCCCAGGGTTCTGGGCATTCCAGAGGCTTGTGGGCATCCTGGGGGCTCTGGGTATCTCTGGGGTTCTGGGCATCCCGATTTTCATGGGTAACCCGGGGCTTGTGGCCATTCCAGAGGCTTGTAGGCATCCTGGGGGTTCTGGGCGTTCCAAGGCGCTCGGCATCCTGGGCTCCTCAGATATCCCAGCTTTTCCCTGGGCATTCCAGAGGCTGTGGGGTTCCCAGGGCTGTGGATGTGCCATGCCCAAATTCCATGGGCATCCCCAGATTCCACGGGCATGCCAGGCTCCACAGATATCCTCAAATTCCACGGGCATCCTGCAGCCCTCCCCGGGCACTGCGGGCATTCCAGGGTCTGTGGGCATCCTGGGCTTTGGGAGTGTCCTGGGATCCATGGATATTCCATGTTCCGTGGGCATTGCAGTGTCCCGGGTGCCCCGGGCTCCAAGGATGTCATGGATCCCAGGATGTGCCCCCCGCCCCATTCCCACTTTTTCCTGGCATTCCTCGGGCCTCTGGATGTTCCTGTCCTGGCGTCCTGGGCACCCCGAGATCTCCATGGATTTGTTGTGCCAACTGGAGTGGGATTTGTGCCGGTTCCCTGCTTTTCCAGGAGTCTCAAATCCCGTTCCCTGCTTTTCTCAGAGGGCTCAAATCCCATTCCCTGCCCTTTTCCAGAGAGTTCGGGGCTCCATGGATCCCATTCCCTGCCCTATTACAAGGGGGCACAAATCCCATTCCCTGCTTTTCCCAGGGGGCTCAAATCCCATTCCCTGCCTTTTCCAAGGAGATCAAGGCTCCGTGGATCCCATTCCCTGCCCTATTACAGGGGGGGCTCAAATCCCATTTTCAGCCCTTTCCCAGAGGACTCAAATTCCATTCTCTGCCCTTTTGGGGGACTCAAACCCCATTTTCAGCCCTTTTCCCGGGTCTCAAATCCCATTCCCTGCCTTTTCGGGTCTCAAATCCCATTCCCTGCTTTTTCCAGGGGGTTCAGGGCTCCATGGATCCCATTCCCTGCCCTCCTGGGGGTGGGTTTCAAATCCCATTTCCTGCCCTTTTCTGGGGATCTCAAATCCTATTCCCTGCTTTTCCCAGGAGCTCAAATCCCATTCCCTTGCCCTTTCTTGGGGCTCCAATCACATCCCTTGCATTCCTAGTGTCCCCTGTCCCTCTCTCCCACCTGTGCCACCCCTGTCTCCTGTCCTGCTGTCCCCTCTGGGACAGGGGTGTCCCTAAAAGGGTCACCGAGGCCGTGGTGGCTCCCTGGGGACCCTCCAAAACTTTGGGATGCTGGAAAACCTTAGGGAATGTCCCTCCACCCCGACCCCCTCGGTGACAGCCAGCCCCGGGAGGGGACAATGTGGACCCGAGGGACAGCAGTGCGGGGTTAGGGTCCCAGGGAGGTGCTGGCCTTGTCCCCGGTGACCCCAAAATCTCTCCGGGGACAGAGGGACACACCCGGGGCTGGCAGCGGTGACAGGGACGTGTCACCGAGTGCCGTCCTGGGCAGCTCGAGGGTTGTGTGTGACGCCCTGGTGCCACCGTGCTGGCAGTGACACCCGTGGGGACACCTGTGTCTCCCTGCCGTGTGTCCCCATGGCCACCGCAGTGTCCCCAAGGGGATGGCATCGGGGTCGTGGGCTGTAGGGTGACATCAGGACCCTTTAAACCCGCCCCTCCCCCGTGTCCCCACGGCCACCACGATGTCCCCAAGGGAATGACACCGAACTCTGGGGGTCCCCACCCGTAGGTGACATCCAGGACCCTCTAAACCCGCGTGTCTCCGCAGCCCCCACGATGTCCCCAAGAGGCTGGCACCGAGCTCTGGGGGTCCCTGGGTGACCCCGCGGTGTCCCCGCTGTGGGGCGGGGTCCCCAAACCCCCCGGACCCCCCCCGGGAGCCGCTTGAGGGCCGTGCCCGGGGCCGCCGCTTTCCTGGAAGCGCCGAGGCCGCGGCTGCTTGGAAATGCTTGATTGCCTTTAATAATTAATTAACGCGCCGGGCGGGGCTGGCAGCACGCGGGGGGGACGGGGGACGGGACACTGCGGGGGACAGAGGGGACAGCCAGAGCCACCCCGCTCTGGCTCACCCGGGCGATTTGGGGAGGGGGCGCCGAGGGGGAATTGGAATTTTGGGGGGGCTGGAAGGAGCCGCGGATTCTGCTGTCCCCCCGTTGTAGGGGACAGGGAGGGGACAGCGGTGTCCCCGCGGGGGTGGGACACCGAGAGCAAAGCCACCAGCACGGGAGAGGCGACAAGGGATACGCCGCGGTGGCCACGGCAGGTGTTGAGGACACGATGTGACCTGTTTGTGGTGGCCGCACGCTGGTGTTGTCATCTCCCCAGGTGTGGCCCCGCGGGTGGCCCTGGGGACAGTTTGGGACCCCGCGAGTGACCCTGGGGACAGTTTGGGACCCCAGGGAGAAGCTGAAGGAGCTTTTCCTCCTGTCACGTCACCGAGAAATGTCCCCAGAGTGTCTCCAAGGTCCCCAGGGGCCGCGTTGGCGGGAGGTGACACTGGGGACCCGCTCCGCTGCTGCCGCGGGGACACGGAGGGAACAGCGGGGTGGGGACACGGCGACAGTGACGGCGGCGGTGCTGGAGCCACCGTCCCTGAGGTGGCTTTGCTGTCGCCTCACCGCGGGTGTCGCGGCAGGTGACACCGGCGACCCCGGAGGCGACACTGAGGGACGGCGGGAAGGGCTCAGGGATGTCCCCCGCCTTGTCCTCGTCTGTCCCTCGTGTCACCGATGCCAGCGGCAGGTGATGCTGGCGGTGTCCCCATCTGTGTCCCCAACCCTGGATAGGGAGGGAGTGCTGGGGACAGGCTGGTGGCCCTAGGGACGGGGTCCTGGTGGCTTTGGGGACAGCCTTGTGGCTCTGGGGACAGGGTCTTGGTGGCCCTGGGGACAGACTAGTGGCTCTGGGGATGGGTCCTGCTGGCTCTGGGGCCAACCTGGTGGCCTTGGGGACGGGGTCCTGGTGACTCTGGGGACAGGGTGCTGCAGGTTTTGGGGGTCCTACAGGAGAGGCGCTGCTGGGGGACCCAAGGGCTGGATTTTGGGATTTTGGGGAGTTTTGGATTTTGGGATTCTGGGAAGGGGTGCTGGGGTCCTATGGAGGAGGTTCTGGGGGTGCCAGTGCTGAGTTTTTGGGTCATGGGGGAGTCCCCGGGATGGGGTTTTGGGGGTCCTTATGTTTGGGGTCCCCAGGCTGGGGGCCTGGTGTCCTATGGAGAAGGTTTTGGGGGTCCCAGTATTTGGGTTCCCCGGGATGGGGTGCTGGGGATTCCCAGGGTGGCGTTCTGGGGATTCCCGGTGCTGGGGGTCCCCAAACCTGGGGTTCTCAGGGATGGGAATCCTGGTAATGGGGTGTCCCATCCCCGGGATGGGGTGTTGAGGTGTCCCATGGAGGAGGTTTTGGGGTTCCTGGTAATGGAGTGCTGGGGATCCTCAGGGTGGCGTTCTGGGGGGTTCCCGGTGCTGGGGGTCCCCGGGGTGGCGTTCTGGGGGATGGGGATTCCCGGGATGGGGATCCCCAGGAGGGGGAGCTGGGTTTGCCAGTGTCCCATAGAGGAGGTTGTGGGGGTCCCAGTGCTGGGGGTCCCCAGGATTTGGGTTCTCGGGGATGGGGGTCCCCGTGCCAGGGTGTTGGGGATCCCCAGGTCTGGTGTCCCTGGGATGGGTGTTGGGGGTCCCCGGGATGGGGCACTGAGGGTCCCAGTCCTGGGGTTCTCCGGGATGAGATTTTGGGGATTTCCGGTGCTGGGGATCCCCAGGACTGAGGTTCTTGGGGATGGGGTGCTGAGGGTCCCCAGGTGTGGGGCTCTCTGAGATGGGGTGCTGAGGGTCCCTTGGTCTCGGGTTCTTAGGGATAGGGGTCCTGAAGATGGGGTGCTGAGGGTCCCTGGATTGGGATTTTGGGGGTTTCTGGTGCTGAAGATCTCCAGGTCTGGGGTTCTCAGGGATGAGGTTCCCAAGGACTGGGGTTCTCAGGGGTGGGGATCCCAAGGATTGAGGTTCTCGGGGATTTGGGTTCTCAGGGACTGGGGATCCCCAGGACTGGGGTTCTTAGAGATTTGGGTTCTTGGGGATGGGGATCCCAAGATCTGTTTTTTTCGGGGATTGGGATCCCCAGGACTGGGATTCTTGGGATTGGGGGTCCTGGGGATGGAGTGCTGGAGTATCCCGGTCCTGGTGTTCCCCAGGTCTGGAGTTCTCAGGGGTGAGGATCCTGCACGACTGAGGTTCTCAGGGATTTGGGTTGTCGAGAATTGGGGATCCTCAGGACTGGGATTCTCAGGGATTTGAGTTCTCAGTGATGGGGAGCCTCAGTTCTGGGGTTCTCAGGGATCGGGATCTCCAGGACTGGGATTCTTAGGGATTTGGGTTCTTGGGGATGGGGATCCCCAGGACTGGGGTTCTTGAAGATTTGAGTTTTCAGGGATGGGGATCGTCAGGACTGGGATTCTCAGGCATTGAGATTGTTCGGGATTTGGGTTCTCGGAGATGGTCACGAGACCACATCCTAAGGTCTGGATTTTTCGGGGATTGGGATCCTCAGGATTCAGGTTCTTGGGATTTGGGGTCCTGGGGATGGGGTGCTGGAGTTTCCTGGTGCTGATGTTCCCCAGGTCTGGAGTTCTCTGGGATTGGGGTTCTCAGCGATGGGGATCCCTAGGGATGGGGATCCCCAGGTCTGGCTTTTTTGAGGATAAGGAATCGCAGGGATTCTCAGGGGTTGGGGATCCCCAGGACTGGGGATCTCAGGGATGAGGCTTCGCGGTGCTGGGAGGGTGTCCCGCGCGTGGAACTGTCCCCGCTGTCCCCTCATGCTGTCCCCTGACGCTGTCCCCGCCTGTCGCAGCGGGGTGTCGCTGGCCCGCGCTCACTTCGAGAAGCAGCCGCCGGCCAACCTGCGCAAATCCAACTTCTTCCACTTCGTGCTCGCCATGTACGACCGGCAGGGCCAGCCCGTGGAGGTGGAGCGCACCTGCTTCATCGACTTCGTGGAGAAGGAGCGGGTGAGAAAGCCCCCCAAAAAAACCCCAAAAAAAACCCCAAACCCCCGCGGGCTCGGGGCGGCCGCGGCTGAGGCCGGAGAGTGGCCACAACTCATGGCACGAGTGGCCGGAGCGGGGTGGGAGTGACCGGCAGGAGACGCTGAGTGCAGAGGGGACAGGGAGTGACCAGGAGGCTGCGGAAGGGACACCTAGTGACCAGGAGGGGACATGGAGTGACCAGGAGGATGCAGAGGTGACAGGGAGTGACCAGGAGTGACCAGGAGGGGACACTGAATGACCAGGAGGGGACATGGAGTGACCATGAGGCGACACCGAGTGACCAGGAGTGACCACGAGAGGACGCCGAGTGACCATGAGGTGACACAGAGAGACAAGGAGTGACCAGGAGGGGACACAGAGTGACCAGGAATGACCAGGAGGGGACATGGAGTGACCAGGAACGACCATGAGGTGGCACCGACTGACCAGGAGTGACCAGAAAGGACACCGACTGACCAGGAGGGGACATCAGCTGTCCCTGTCCCCGCTCACTTTGTCCCCAACCCCTCGCAGGAGCAGAATGGGGAGAAAACCAACAACGGGATCCATTACCGCCTGCAGCTGCTCTACAGCAACGGTGCGTGCCGCCATTTGGGGGGAGATTTTGGGGTTTTTTTAGGGGGGTGTCCCCAAGGAGGAGGTGACATCGGGGTGACCCCCTCGGGTGTCCCCCATCCAGGGCTCCGGACTGAGCAGGATTTGTACGTCCGCCTCATCGACTCCATGTCCAAGCAGGTACCGAGACTCCAAAAATTCCATCTGTCCCCCTTTCCCGCCCCCCCCCCCCCCAAAAAAAAAAAAATCCCCAAATCCCGCCCCCGGGGGGAACATTGGATGTAGCTGCGGCCACATCTGGTGTCACCCCCCCCGGTGTCGCCGCTGTCCCCTCGGTGTCGCCTGCAGGCCATCATTTACGAGGGGCAGGACAAGAACCCCGAGATGTGCCGGGTGCTGCTGACGCACGAGATCATGTGCAGGTGGGTTTGGGGACACCTCGGGGACAGGGGGGACCGGAGTGTCCCCAAGGTCCCTGCAGTGCCCGCTGGTGATTACAGACCCGCCCCCTGTGCTAGTTAATGAGCCGCTAATTAACGCCGGGAGATGCCGCGACAAGGGACAGGCCACCCCCGGGGGACGGCGGGTGGCCCTGATGTGTCACCCAGGGGGTTACACGGGGTCCTGGGGTGGCTCCCCAAGCCCTTCAGAGCCACTCAGGGGTGACACAGATGGGTCCCCAACCCCTTCAGAGCCACCCGGGGGTGACAGGGGCGGGACCCCAACCCCTTCAGAGCCACCCGGGGGTGACACGGAGCCTCCTCGGGACCCCCCCAAATCTGTCCCGAACCCCATCAAGGGGTGGCAAAGCGACACCCCCGCGTGTCCCCCGCCCTGTGTCCCCTCTGTCCCCACCCCTGGGTGACAGGGCGGTCCGAGGGTGGGACACGGGGAGGTGGCGCGTCCCCCTCCCCGACCCTGGCTGTCCCCTGATGTCACCTCCTGTCCCCGTGTGCAGCCGCTGCTGTGACAAGAAGAGCTGCGGGAACCGCAACGAGACCCCCTCGGACCCCGTCATCATCGACAGGTGACACCTGGGGACACTTGGGGACGTTGGGGACATCGAGAACATCAGGGACTTTGGGGACATTGGGGACATCAGGGACTTTGGGGACACATCAGGGCCCCCCCAACACCTTATGGCGACCGGAGGGGGTGGCAGCCACCGGGGTGTCTCCAAGGCTGGGGACACGATGCCCATGAGCCGAGGGACAGCGCGGAGCATTCCGGGTGTCTCCAGGGGGATGTCAGCGGTGACAGTTGTCCCCGTTGGTGACGTCGATAACAGAGGTGACACCGGCGCCTTGGGGACATCGCAGGGTGGTCGTGTCGCCATCCCTGAGGCCGCTGTGGTCCCTTTGTCCCCTCCCTGGTACCACCAAGCCAGGCTCGGGGTGGGGACAGGCCCTCTTGTCACTGTCCCCGTGTCCCCTGTCCCGCAGGTGTCCCCGCGATGGGACTTTTGGGGTCCTGTCACCCCTCCCCTCCCCCGGGACCGGTGTCACCCCGGGGACGTGGTAGCAGTGTCCGAAATGTCCCAAATGTGTCCCTGGGTCCCCACTCCTCAGCCTCTGGACTTTTAGGGGGTCACCTAAGGATTTTGGGGTGTCACCCAGTGCCAGGAGTGTCCTTCTCCTATTCCCAGGACTTTTTGGGGTGTCCCCAACCCCCCGTCAGCATCCCCAGAACTTTCCGAGGGGTCACACAGTGCCAGGAGTGTCCCCAACCTGTCCCCCCCTATTCTCAGCACTTTTGCGGTGTCCCCAACCTGCCCAGGGCTTTCGGGCTGTCGCCAGTTCCCAGTCCCTATTGCCAGGACTTTTGGGGGTGTCACCCAGTGCCAGGCATGTCCCCAACTTGTCTACTCTATTCCCAGGATTTTTGAGGTGTCCCCAGTCCCCTGTTCCCATCCCCAGAACTTTTTGAGGTGTCACTCAGTTCCAGGCGTGTCCCCAACCCTCCCCAGGACTTTTGGGGTGTTCTCACTCCCCTCTCCCCATCCCCAAGACTTTTGGGGTGTCACCCACTGCCAGGCATGTCTCCAACCTTTCCCCCCAGTCCCAAGACTTTTGGGGTGTCACCCAGGACTTTTGGGGTGTGCTCGGTCTCCTCTCCCCATCCCCATCACTTTTGGGGTGTCGCCAGTCTCCTGTCCCCATCCACAGGACTTTCAGGGTGTCACCTAGTGCCAGGCATGTCCCCAACCTGTCCCCACAGTCCCAAGACTTTTGGGGTGTCGCCAGTCCCCCGTCCCCACTCCCAGCACTTTTGAGGTGTCCCTAACGTGCACCCAAGGTATTTTGGGGTGTCCCCAGTCCCCTCTCCCCACCCCCATCCTTTTTCGGGGGTCAGGCAGGGCCAGGCGTGTCCCAAACTTGTCCCCCCCCCCCCCCCCCGCCCCCGCCCCCGCATTCCCAGGACTTTTGGGATGTCTCCAGCCCTCCCCAAGACTTTTGGGGTGCCCCTTGTCCTCATCCACATCCCTTTTGGGGGTGACTCAGTGCCAGGCCTGTCCCAAATCTGTCACCCCCAGCCCCAAGACTTTTGAGGTGTCCCCAACCCACCCCAAGGGATTTTGGGGTGTCCCCGGTCCCCTCTCCCCATCCCCATCACTTTTTGGGGGATCTGGCAGGGCCAGGCTTGTCCTCAGCCTGCCCCAGGACTTTTGGGTGTCTCTGGTCTCCTTTCCCCACCACAGGATTTTGGGGTATCCCCTGTCCCCACTCCTAGGACTTTTGGGGGCCACCCAAGACTTTTGGGGTGTCCCCCAACCCCCTTTCCCCCATTCCCATCCCTTTTCGGGGTGTCACCCAGTGCCAGCCGTATCCCCAACCTGTTCCCCGGAGCCCCCCCGCCCCGTGTCCCCCGTGTCCCCGTGTCCCCCCCCGGGCCAGCCCCGCTGGTTTGAGAGCGGCGCTAAGTGCCCCTCTCGCGGCGTTAATCAAATTACCCGGCAGCGAAAATTGACGCTTCTCATTAATTAGCCGCGATTATGCTAATTGCGCATTCAAATTTATGCGCCGAGAGCAGAAGGTGCTCGGCAGCGGCGCCGGGCTATTTGCATATTCAATGGTAATTAGCCATGCTAATTAATGCGCCGGCCCCGTATTTTTAACTCGCGGGGGGGGAGGTTCAGCTCCAGCCTCACCCGCCGGTCCCCTTACCTGGGGCTGGGATTTGGGGGTTTTTTGGGGATTTTTTTTTGGGGGGGGGTTGGGGTGTCCCCCCTGGCCGCGCTGTCCTGCGGGTGGCGGGGGCGTTTTCCCGTGGTTTTTTCTCCCGTTTTTTCCCCCCGTTTTTTCCCCGGTTGTTTCCCGACGTTTTCCATCTCTTTCCTTGCCCTGATTACCACCCGCAGGGCGGGAATGGGATTGTGGGAATGGGGGAATTTGGGGGACACCCCCCCCACCTTTTCCTGTGTGGTCCCATAGGGTGGAACCCCCTTTCTGTGGGGCCGGGACCCCCTCGGTGGGAGATCCCTTTTGCCTGGAGTCCCCTTTCTTGTGGGGTCCCCTGTTCTCCATGGGGTCCCCGAAATGAGATCTCTTTTTGTGGGGTTCCCTTTTTTATGGGGTTCCTCTTTTTGTGGGGTCCTCGTTTTCCATGAGGTCCTAAAAATGAAACCCCTTTTTGTGGGGTTCCCCTTTTTGTGGGGGGTCCCCGTTTTCCGTGGGGTCCTAGAAATTAAATCCCTTTTTGTGGATCTCCTGTTGTGGGTTTCCCCATTTTTGTGGAATTCCCTTTTTTGCAGGATCCCCCTTTTTGTGCGTTCCCCTTTTTGTGGGGTCCTCGTTTTCCATAGGGTCCCCAAAATGAAACCCCTTTTTGCAGGATCCCCTGTTTGTGGGTTCCCCCTTTTTGCGGTTCTGCCTTTTTTTGGGATCCCCTTTTTTTGTGGGATCTCCCTTTTCCACAGGGAGCGCCTCACTGTGGGATCCCACTTTTCCATGGGATCCTGTGAATGAGACCCTTTTTTTGTGGGATCCCCCCTTTTTTAGGATCCCCTTTTTGTGGGATCCTCCTTTTTGCGAGATTCTCCTTTTTGTAGGGTCCTCCTTTTTCTGGGGTACCCTTTTTTGGGATCCCCTTTTTGTGAGGTCTTCCTTTTTTTGGGATCCGCTTTTTTTGGGACTCCTCTTTTCCATAAGACCCCTTTCCCCATGACTCCATTTCTCTGGGATACTCTCTCCATGGGACCTCCCTTTTTGTGGGATTCTTTTCCCTCTCTGTAGGACCAACTTTCCCTGTGTCTCCCTTTTCCATGGGATCCCCTTTTCCATTCCTTTTGTGGGATCCCTGGGATCCCTTTTTTTTTCAGGGATCGCCTTTTTGTGAGATCCTCTCTCCCCTTTTCTGGGATCCCCCTCTTCTGGGACCCCTATTTTTGTGGAATCCCCCTTTTGCAGTATTCCTGGTACCTCCTTTTTTATGGGATCCCTTTTCTTGGGATACCCCTTCCATGTAACCCCTTTTTTGTGGGATCCCTGGGATCTTTTTTCCCTGGGGCCCCTTTTTTTGGTGGGATTCTCCTTTTGTAGGATCCCCTTTTTGTGGGATCCCCCTTTTTGCGGGACCCCCCTTCCACGTGGCCCCTTTTTTGTGTGATGTCCGTTCCCTGGGATTCCAGGGTTCTTTTGGGATCACCTTTTTTATGGGACCCCCTTTCCATGTAACCCCTTTTTTCTGGGATCCCCCTTTGGCGGGATCCCCTCTACCTGAAGCCCCTTTTCCATGGAATCCTCTTTTCTGTGACCCCTTTTTTTGTGGGATCCCTGTTCCCTGGGACCCTTTTTTCCCCCTGGGGCCCCTTTTTTTGGTGGGATTCCCTTTTTGTGGGTCCCCCTTTTTTTGTGGGATCGCCATTCCCAAGGATCCCCTTTTTGCAGGACCCCCTTTTCATGTAGCCCCCTTTTTTGGGATTCCCATTTCCTGGGATTCCCCTCCGTGCCCCCCAGCCTTACCCAGGGGCGTGACCCCGCTTGGGGTCCCCCAGATGTCCCCAAACCCCACGTGACCCCCATGTCCCATGTTCCCAGAGATCCCGGTGTCACCATCCCCAGCAGGATGGGGACACTGGGATGGGGACACTGTGGTGGGATAGGGACACTGGGATGGGGTGGCATTGTGTCCCCCACCCTACTGTCCCCAACGGTGTCACCAGTGCCATGGCAGGGGGGACATTGGGATGGGGACACTGGGATGGGATGGGGACAGGGTGGCATCGTGGATTGGGGACAGGATAGGACACAGGAATGGGGACAGTGGGATAGGGGCACTGGGATGAGGACGGGAGGGGACAAAGGGATGGGATGGGAACAGTGGGATTTGGGCAGGAACACTGGGATGGGAGCAGGGTGCCATTGTGGGATTGGGACAGGATAGGACGGGAATGAGGACACTGGGATGGGGATAGGTTGGCACAATGGGGTGGGGACAGAGCAGAGGGATGGGGACAGGAGGGCACAGAAGAATGGGGACACGGGGATGGGGACAGGGTGGAACAGTGGGATGGGGATGGTGGAAGAGGGAGGGGATGGGGACAGGAAGGGACTGGGATGGGGGCAATGATGGGATGGTGACAAGAAGGGACAACGGAATGGGGACAGAATGGGGACACTGGGTTGGAGACAGTAGGATGGAGACAATGATGGGATGGTGATGAGAAGGGGTAGTTGGATGGGGAAAAAATGGGGACACTGGGATGGGGACATTGGGATGGGGACAGGAAGGGACAGTGGGATGGGGACAATGATGGGGTAGTGGCAAGAATGAACAGTGGAATGGGGACAAAAGGGAGACAGTGGGATGCGGACAGTGAGATGGGGACAGTGATGGCATGGTGACAAGAAGGGACAGCAGAATGCGGACAAAATGGTGACACTGGGATGGGGACAGCAGGATGGGGACAGAATGGCGACACTGGGATGGGGACACCAGCACTGGATGGGGACAATGATGGGGTGGTGACAAGAAGGGACAGTGGAACAGGGACAAAATGGCGACATTGAGATGGGGACAGAATGGGGACACTGGGATGGGGACAGGAAGGGATACTGGGATGGGGAAAACAATGGTGTGGTGACAAGAAGGGACAATGGAATGGGATGGGGACACCGGGGTAGGGGACACATTTTTGTCCCCTTTATTTCCCACATTTCCAGGTTCTTCCTCAAGTTTTTCCTCAAGTGCAACCAGAACTGTCTGAAAAAACGCTGGGAACCCACGGGACATGCGGCGCTTCCAGGTGACATTTGGGACACTTGGGGACACTTGAGGAAGCTGGGGGGGTGCAGGCGACCCCAAAAAAATTCTCCAAAGGGGTCGAGGTGCATTTGGGGACTTGATTCCTCCCATTCTTTTGGGATCACCTGTACCCCTTTTTGGGGTCCCCAAGTGTCACCTTTTATAGGGCGGGGGTGGATTTGGGGTTTTCTCAAAGGGGGTCGAGGGAAATTTGGGGACTTTGGGGGGCAGTCGAGTCCCCAAATGCATCTTGACCCCTTTGGAGAATCTTTTTGGGGTCACCTCCACCCCTTTTTGGGTGTCCCCAACTGCCACCTGGAACTGTCACCTCTTATAGGGTGGATTGGGATTTTCAAAGGGGTCGAGGCGCATTTGGGGACTAGATTCCCCCCGAACGATGATTTTTATTTTGGGGGAAAAAAAACCCCAAAACAACAAATCCACCAAAAAATCACCCCCGCCCTATAAAAAAGACCCCAAATCCACCCCCGCCCTATAAAAAAAAAAAAACCCAAAACCTGGTCCCCTCCTCCTCCTCCCCCCTCGGCGGTCGCAGCTGGGTCCTGGCCCCCCCCCGAGGTTCATCAGGGCTCGGCTTAACGAGATGTTAATTGTGACATTTCGGTGATTAACGACCCCAATTTGCATCTCGGCACCGGCGGGGCGGGCGGGGCTGGGGGGGTTTGGGGTTTGTGGGATTGGGGGGATTAGGGAGGGTCCCTATAGGGGAATTTGGGGGGCTGGGGTGGCTCTAAAAGAGGTTTGGGGTTTGTGGGATTGGGGCGGGGGGGGGACAGGAAGGTCCTTTTTAGGGGAATTTGGGGTGGTCCTTAGAGGGGTTTGGGGTCTCCCGAGGAAAATTTGGGGTTTGGGAGTGGCTCTAAAAGGGGTTTGGGGTCAGCTGGGGGGCACTTGGAGACCTGGGAATTTGGGGGGCTGGGAGTGGCCCTAGAAGGGGTTTGGGGTTTGTGGGATTAAGGGGGAACAGGAGGGGTCCCTATAGGGGAATTTGGGGGGTTGGAAATTTTAGGGGACCGGGGGTGTCCCTAAAAAGGGTTTGGGGTGGCCCTAAAAGGGGTTTGGGTTCCTCTGGTGGGAATTTGGGGGGCTGGGAATTTTTGGGGCTGGGGGTGGCCCTAGAAGGGTTTGCGGTTGTGGGGTTAGGGGGGGGACAGAGGGGAAGTTCCCTTTTAGGGGAATTTGGGGGGGTTGGGGTGGCCCTAAAAGGGGTTTGGGGTCTCCTGAGGGGAATTTTGGGAGATTGGGGATTTGGGGAACTGGAGGTGGCCCTAAAAGGGTTTGGGGTCCCCTGGTGGGAATTTGGGGGGCTGGGGGTGGCTCTAAAAGGGGGTTTGGGTTTTGTGGGATTGGGGGGATTTGAGGAATTAAGGAAGGCCCCTTTTAGGGGAATCTGGGGGGTTGGGGTGGCCCTAAAAGAGTTTGTGGTCACCTGAGGTGGATTTGGAGGACTGGGAGTGACACTAAAGGAGTTTGGGGTCTGCTGAGGAAAATTTTGGGGTTTGGAGGTGGCTCTCAAAGGGGTTTGGGGTTTGGGGATTAGGGGGGGGTGGGAGAGTTCCCTTTTAGGGGAATTTGGGGGCTGGGGGTGATGTGGCCCTCAAGGGGTTTTGGCATCTCCTCGGGGGTCTGGGTGTCCCCATGGTGACCTGGGGAAGGACTTCAGCCATGTGGGTGTCCCCTGGGGGCTGTTGGGGACACCTTCGGGCCACCCCTGTCACACCGTGTGGACACCACAGCTGGTCCCTCCTGTGGTGTGACAGGGATGGGGACACCTTGGGACATTGTGAGGACACCACACCACAGCGTCCCCGTGGTGTGACAGGGCTGTGACAGGGATAGGGACACCACAAGGACACCAAAGGGACACCACAGCTGGCCCCCCTGTGGTGTGACAGGGGAGGGGACGCCATGGGGACATTGTGGGGACACCACACAAGCATCCATGTGGTGTGGCAGGGCTGTGGCAGGGCAGGGGGCATGGCAGGGGTGGTGACAGTGTCCCTTTGTGTCCCTGTGTCCCCGCAGGTGGTAGTGTCCACCACGGTGCACGTGGACGGCCATGTCCTGGCCGTGTCCGACAACATGTTCGTCCACAACAACTCCAAGCATGGCCGGCGGGGCCCGGCGCCTCGACCCCTCCGAAGGTCAGGGGACATCTTGGGGACATGTCATCAGACCCTGCCAGCGTGGCCTGGCACCCCCAGGGTGACCCCTGTGTCCCCATTGTCCATGCCCGTCCGTGGGTGCCTCCTCATCCGTGTCCCCATGGCCACCTGGGGACATCTTGGGGATGTCTTGGGGACATGTTTTAGGAGGCCCCCAGCATGGCCTGGCACCCCCCAGGGTGACCCCTGTGTCCCCACATCTGCTGTCCCCAAGTGTCCTTGTCTGTCTGTGGTTGTGTGTCCATGGGTGCCTCCCCATCTGTGTCACCACGGTCACCTGGGGACATCTTGGGGACACCTTCGGGATGCCATGGGATCCCCCACCTGCATGGTGATTCCCTGTGTCCCCACCCTGCTGTCCCCAATGTTTGGTGGGTCCATCCATGGGTGTCACTGTCACCATCTGTGTCATTGTGGTCACTGGGGGACATCTTGGGGACCCTGCCAACCTGGCCTGGCACCTCCTGGGGTGATCCCCGTGTCCTCCCCTGCTGCCTCAAGTGTCCGTTGGGTGTCCAGGGGTGTCTCTGTCCCCACCGTGTCACCGTGGTCACGTGTGTGTCCCCAGCCATGTCCATGTCCCCATGTCCCTGTGGCCATCTGTGAGTCCAATCATGGCCTTGTCTGTCCCTGTCCATGCCCTCGTGTCCCCGTCAATATCTGTGTCTGTCCCCACACATATCCCTGTGTCCCCGTCCATGTCCCATGGCTATCCATGTCCCCCATGTCCCCATGCATGTCCATGTCCCCAAGTCCCCATGCTTGTCCCAGTGTCCTATCGCCATCCACATGCATGTCCCCATGCCTGTCCCCTCTCTTCCCTGTCCTCACCCTATTGCCCCCAACCCTCCCTCCCCACCCCTCTGTGTCCCCACCATTGCTGTCCCTGTCCCCTCTATGTTCCTTCTGTGTCCCTGCCATCCCTGTCACCTCCATGTCCCTGCCATCGCTGTCCTGTCCCCTGGGTGTCCCCGCCATCGCTGTCCCTGTCCCCTGGGTGTCCCCGCCATCGCTGTCGCTGTCCCCTCCAGCAGCCACCCCGTGCATCAAGGCCATCAGCCCCAGCGAGGCTGGACCACGGGCGGGGCCACCGTCATCGTCATCGGCGACAACTTCTTCGATGGCCTCCAGGTGCTCTTCGGCACCGTGCTGGTGTGGAGCGAGGTACGGGCACACGGGGGCACACGGGGGACACAGAGGGGACACCGAGGGGACACGGGCTGAGGCCGTGTGTCCCCCCGCAGCTGATCACCCCGCACGC
Source organism: Sylvia atricapilla (assembly GCF_009819655.1). Classification (NCBI taxonomy): domain Eukaryota; kingdom Metazoa; phylum Chordata; class Aves; order Passeriformes; family Sylviidae; genus Sylvia; species Sylvia atricapilla. Next base: position 32,077,092 of record NC_089143.1, read on the forward strand.
CATCCGCGTGCAGACGCCACCGCGCCACATCCCGGGCGTGGTGGAGGTGACACTGTCCTACAAAGCCAAGCACTTCTGCAAGGGCGCGCCCGGGCGGTTCGTCTACACCGGTGAGGGGACAGCGACAGCGGGGTGGGGACAGCGGGGTGGGGACAGCGTGTGGGGACATCGACATCGCGGGTGGGGACATCGGGATTGGAGTGGGGACAGCGGGGTGGGGACAGAGAGATTGGGGACATGGGGATTGGGGTGGGACAGCAGGGTGGGGACAGAGAGATTGGGGGCATGGGGATTGGAGTGGGGACAGCGGGGTGGGGACATCCGACATTGGGGTGGAGACACCCGGGAATGAGATGGGGACGGGGACGTCGGGATTGGGGTGGGGACACCTGGCACTGTGGCACACACTCATGGGATGGGGACCCAGACCCCAGGAAAGGTGACACGAACCCCAAGAAGGGGACAGAACCCCCTGTGACAGTGATACAGCCCTCGGGAAGGGTCCAGTGACAGCTGTGACAATGACACAGCCCCCGGGGAGGGGACAGAGCCCCGTTGACAATTGTCCTCGCCCCCGGGGAGGGGACAGTGACGGCGGTTGTCCCCTGTCCCCAGCCCTGAACGAGCCCACCATCGATTACGGCTTCCAGCGGCTGCAGAAGGTGATCCCGAGACACCCCGGGGACCCCGAGCGCCTGCCCAAGGTAGGGGACAGGGGACAGGGACACGGGGGTTCCCCTGCAGTGCCGCAGGGGCGAAGGGCAGGGAGGGGGTGACAGTTGTTGTGTCCCCGGGGGTGGCAGAGCTTGGGGCAGGAGGGGTTGGGGAACAAGGGGGACATTGGGGACACAGAATGGAGACAGAGGGTGACATGAGAGCCATGGGGGACACAGAATTAGGGATGGGATCAGGGGTGACAGTGGGAGGACACATGGGGACAGGGGGTGACATGAGGGTCATGGGGAGGCCACAGAATGGATGGGCCTGGACACGGGGACATGGGGAACAGAATGGGAGGTTCAGGGGGGCCATGGGGGCCATGGGGGTGGGCTGGGGGGCGCAGCACCCCCCCGATCCCCCTGTCCCTCCCTGTCCCCAGGAGGTGCTGCTGAAACGTGCAGACCGACCTGGTGGAGGCGCTCTATGGGGTCCCCCACAGCAACCAAGTGAGTGGAGACACCCTTGGGACACCCCTGGGACTCTCCTTCTAGGGACAACCCCGGGCCCTCCCCCCCAGTGTCCCCTGGGACCCTCTCCAGGACCCTCCTGGACCCCTGGGATAACCCCCATGGTGGGGACAATGCCCTGGGACCCCCTTGGGACACCCCGGGACCCACTGGCGAGACCCTTGGGACCCCCCACCCTGGGACCCCCCTTGGGGACACCCCCGGGACCCCACTGGCGAGACCCTTGGGACCCCCAACCTGGGACCCCCCTTGGGGACACCCTCGAACCCCCTGGGACTCCATTGGGACCCCCCCCGGGTCCCCCTGGCATATGTGGAAGGTCCCTGTCCCCTCCCCATGCCCATCATGGCCCGTGGGTGACCCTGGCGGTGACACGAGCCGGGACATCCCGGGGGCACCCCAGGCGCTGTGGGTGGTGGGGTGACAGCGAGGGTGACACCGAGGGGTGACACTGCGGGGCACCATCGGGGCGTGGCGCTGAGGGGTGACACTTTAGGGTGACGCTGTGGTGGAGAGTGGCTCTGCGGGGGTGCCACCAAGGGGTTACTCTGTGGAGTGGCACCATGCTGGAGGGTGACACTGCGGGGTGACACTACAAGGTGAGACTGCGACGTGCCACCAAGCGGTGCCACCCTCCCTCAGTGACACTGCCTCACTCCGTGTCCCCAGGACGTGCTGCTGAAGCGGGCAGCCGACGTGGCCGAGGCGCTCTACAGTGTCCCCAGGGCCCCCGCGCATGTCACTGTCCCCTCCTTTGGCGGGGGACAGCTCGGCCTCGCCATGGGCGACTCCCCGCAGGGCTCGGAACAAGGTGCGCGGTGGCCTCGGAATGGCGGGAGGGATTTTGTCCCCTCCCCAGGAGGTGCCACCTGTCCCTGTCCCCTCAGGTCTCCCCGTAAGGTGGCCTCGGTGGGTTTTGTCCCCTCCCCGGCTGGTCACCGTGTCGCTGTCACATCAGGGCTCCCTATAAGGTGCGCGGTCACCCTCGGGGTGGCGAGAGGGTTTTTGTCCCCTCCCCGGCGGTGTCACCGTGTCGCTGTCCCCTCAGGGCTCCCCATAAGGGTGGCCTCGGGGGGGTTGTGTCCCCTCCCCGGTTGGTGTCACCGCGTCGTCGCTGTCCCCTCAGGGCTGTCACCAAAGTGCACGGAGGACTTCGGTGGGTTGTGCCCCTCCTGGCGGGCGGTGTCACCGTGTCGCTGTCCCCGCAGGGCTGTCACCAAAGTGCTCAGTGCCCTCGGGGCGGGTTGTGTCCCCTCCGCGGCTGGTGCCACCGTGTCGCTGTCCCCGCAGGGTTCTCGCGCAGCCCCGGGACCCCCCGGCGCGGGGGTTCGGCCCCCCGGGCTCGGCCCCCCAGCAGGGCTTCGGCGGGGCCACCAGCTGGCTTCGGCGGGGCCACCATGGCCGGCCTGGGGTCCCCGGGTCCCCCTCCGAGCTTCCTGAACGGCTACCACCGCCACCTCCCCCTACGCCAGTGAGTGACACGCGCGGGGACACCCGTGGGGAGGGGACACGGTCATGGGGTGTCACCAAACCTGTCCTTGTCCCTGGGCTTTTCTCCGTCTCTCTCTCTGTCCCCATCTCCGTCACTGTCTCGGCTCTGTCCCCATCCCTGTCCCCGCCTTGTCTCTGTCGCTGTCCACATCACCTGTCCCATCCTGTCCGCGTCCCTGTCCCGTCCTTGTCCCCACCCCTGTCCTGGTTCTGTCCCCATCGCTGTCCTTGTTCCTGCCCCCTGGCATTGTCTCCTGTCCCCAACTGACGCGTGTGCGTGGCTGTCCCCTCAGTCCTGCCGCCAGTCCCCCTCTGGGCGCCTCGTCGGTCACTGTCACCTCGGGCCGGGCACGGCCACCCCTCCCGGTGGCTTCTCCTTCTCGCCGGTGACGATGATCTCGGCCGTGAAGCAGAAGAGCGCCTTCGCGCCCGTGCTGCGGCCACAGGGCTCCCCGCCGCCCGCCTGCGCCAGCGCCCTGCAAGGTGAGACTGCCCCGGGGCCACCAAGGGCACCAAGGTCTCCGGGCCCTGCTTGGAGGGGCCCTGGTGTCACCACTCTCCTGTATGTGGGTGTGCCCTGTGCCTCTCTGCCAGTGTCCCCAAGGTCCCCACTGTCCCCAAGGTCCCTGACATCTGTCCCCAGGGTCCCTGACATCTGTCCCTGGGTGGCCCCTGCCCATGGAGGGTCCCCAGTGTCACCGCAGTCCTGTACGTGGGCGTGGTTGAGTGTGCCCTGTGCCACCCTGGGCCTCTCTGCCAGTGTCCCCAAGGTCTCCACTGTCCCCAGGGTCCCTGACCAAGGTCCCCACTGTCCCCAACACTCATCCCAAGTCCCTCCACCCCACGGAGGGTCCCCAATGTCACCACACTTCCGATGTCCTGTACATGGATGTGGTTGGGTTTGCCTTGTGCCAGCCTTGTGCCTTTCTGCCAGTGTCTCCAAGGTCCCCACTGTCCCCAGGTCCCCGGGTGGCCTCTGTCCCATGGAGGGTCGCTGGTGTCACCATGCCCCTTGTAGCTCTCTGGGCCTGGGCGTAGTCAGGGCTCTGCTCTGTGCCACCCTTGTCCCTGTCCACCCATTGTCCCCAAGGTCCATGCCATCTGTCCCTGGGTGGCCCTGCCACGGTCATCCTCTTACCTGCCCAATGTCCTTCCCATGGGCATGGCTGGGGCTGCCCTGTGCCACCTGGGGCCTGTCCCAGCTGTGTCCTCAGTGTCCCCAACACCCACCCCGAGTCCCCACTGCCCCACAGAGGGTCCCCAGTGTCACTGCACTCCCTGCCTGATGTCCCTGCCCATAACCTGGGGTTGTCCCATGCCACCCTTGTCCCTGTTCCCCAGTGTCCCCAAGGTCCCCAGTGTCCCCAACACCCATCCCAAGTCCTCCTGCCCCACAGAGGGTCCCCAATGTCACCACACTCCCTGCCGGATGTCCCTGCCCATATCTGGGGTTGTCCCATGCCACCTTTGTCCCTGTCCTCCGGTGTCCCCCAGTGTCCCCTGGCTGACGCTGTCCCTGCCTTGCCCAGATCCAGCTTTCGAGGACTCGGATAAATTCCACGCTCCGGCGCGACCGCTCCAGGGCTTGGCCTATTCCTAAGGAGGGGCTCCGGACTTCCCATCCCGCCGGGACAGGAGCGGGGACAAGGATTGGGGGCATCCCTGTCCCCTGTGCCCTCCCCTTGGAGCTGGGGTGGTGCCAGAGCCGCCAGGTGTAGCGGGATGAGGGGACACAGCGCTGCCATGTCCCCATCCCGTGTGACCCGGCCTGGCCTGGCTGAGAGGGGACTCGGGGAAATCCTGGAATGAGCCAGAATTCCTGGGTTTGGCCTCGGGAAGAGGCGGAGAGAGCCGGGAATGGGGGAAGAGGAGGGTGCGGGATGGAGGCAGTGGGATGGATGCTCCAGGATGGGATGGAAGCTCTGGAAAAGGATGGATGTTCCAAGGTGGGATAGAAGCTCTGGAATATGATGGATGATCCAAAGTAGGATGGATGGTCTAAGGTTGGATGGATGCTCCAGGATGGGATGGATGATCTGGATGGAATGGATACTTTGGGATGGAATGGATGATCCAAGGTGGGAGATGATCCAAGGTGGGATGGAAGCTCCAGAAAAGCATGGATATTTCAGGTGGGATAGAAGCTTCAAGGTGGGATGAAAGCTCTGGAAAAGGATGGATGATCCAAGGTTGGATGGATGTCCCATGTGGGATGGATGCTCTGGAATACAATGGATGCTCCAGAATAGAATGGATGATCCGGAGTGGGATGGATACTCAGAGAGATTATCCAGGATGGGCTGGGTGCTCCAGAACAAGATGGATTTGGGGGTTAGTGGGATAATCCAGAAAAGATAGATGCTCCTGGGCAGGGGGGATGATCTGGGGTGGGAGGGATGGATGGATGATGGATGGACAGACAGAGAGATGGAGGATGGATGGATGGATCCTCCAAGGCAGATGGGATGATCTGGGACAGGATGGATGATCCCAGGAGAGATGGATACTCCAAGGTAGGATGGATTCTCCAGGTGGGATGGACACCCCAGAACAGGACAGACATCCCATGTGGGACTCGGCTCCCCTCACCTTTCCCGGCTCTCTCCCCGCTCCACATCTGGAGCCTCACCCACAATTCCAGAATCCCATCCCAGAATTCCAGATCCCAGATCAGGGCCCCAGTGCCACCCGGGGGGTGGGGACACCTCGGTCCCTGTCCCCTGCCATTAATTATCGCCATTATTACCAATATTAATTATCAGAATTATTTTGACTGCAGGGAGGGGGGAAGTCCCTGGGTGATCCTTGGGTGTCCCTGGGTGTCTCTGTCCCCTCTCCCAGCCGGGAATTTTGTACATAAAATGGGAAGAATTCCCAACATTCCCTCTTTTACCCCCTCGGGGGTGGCTCGTGTCCCTCCCCTCCGTGTCTGTCCCCTCTCGGTGTCACCACGTGTCCCCTCCCACCACCCCGGGTTGGGGGAGGAAGGGGGGGTGACCCTTGGGGACAATGTCCTCCCCACCCCGTCGCGGAGGTGGCACAGGGCGTGGCCGGGGGGGGACCCGAATTGGGAATTAAAGACCTCGTGGAAAAGCTGCGACTCCCGGGATTTGTCACCTCCTCCCGCCCGGGATGGTGACACCGGTGTCACCCCTCTCGTGTCCCCACCCCTCGAGGGACATAGCGGTGATATCTCCACCCCCAGCCCCAGCTCTTTCCCAACGCTGGAATCCCGGGAATGCTCCAGGCGTGACCCCCCTCAGGCCACCCCCGGTCCCCTCCAGCTGCGGTGTCACCTCCTGTCACCTCCCCCGGCCTCCGAACGCCGCCATGAGCTCAGGAGGAGCTGAAATTAATTGCGTTAATCAAGAAAGGTTAATGAGGAGGTGGCGGTGCCAGCGCGGGCGGGTGGCACAGCTGGCACCGGTACGGGAGTGGCGACACGGGGCTGGCAGCGCGGCTGGGGACACCGCGGGACCCCCGTGGGGACAGAGGGGACACCGGGGACCGGCCTGGGGTGATGGCACCGGGAGCACGTGTGGCACAGGCAGTGGGGACAGTCACGGGTGTTGGGGACACGCATGTGGTACATGCCATGGGGACAGCCGCAGGTGCTGGGGACACTCACAGGTGTTGGGGACACACGTGGGACACACGTTGAGGGGATGCACAGGTGGCGCTTCCCATGGGGGCACTCACAGGTGTTGGGGACATGCATGTGGCACATGGCATGGGGACACTTACAGGTGTTGGGGACAGGTGTTGGGGACACATGTGGCACTTTTCATGGGGATACTCCAGTGGTGGGAACCTGTACAGGTGTTGGGGACACACATGTGCACGCTGTAGGGACAGTCACTGGTGTTGGGGACATGCAGTGAGGACACACACAGAGCACAGGCACTGGGGACCTCGCAGGGGTTGGGGACACTCGCAGGGGTTGGGGACACTCGCAGGGGTTGGGGACATCCACCGGTGGCCCTCCCCATTCCCGTGGGTGCCCTCTGCTTTGACCTCTCCCAAATCCCAAATTTCCCTCAAATCCCCCGCGGTCCCAATCCCAACTCTCTCGGGTTTGGGATCACGACTGATTCCCGGATTTGGGAAAAATGGGAACGGGATAAAGCCGAAGAGGGAAAAATGGGAGTGGGATAAAACTTTTGGAGACATCGGGAGGAATTTTGGGGTTCCCCCCCCCCTTCACTGTCCCCAAGGTGGGAATTTTGGGGTCCTCACCCCCCCACTTTGGGGGACATCGGAAGGGATTTTGGGGCTGGATGAACCCAAAGGAGGAAAAACGGGAATGGGGTTGGATAAACCCAAATAGGGAAAAGTGGGAATGGGATAAACCCAAGGAAGGTAAAGGGGAATGGGGTTGGAAAAAAACCCAAAGAAGAAAAAATGGGAATGGGGTTGGATAGATCCAAAGAGGGAAAAGCGGGAATAGGGTCAGATAAATGGGAATGGGGTCAGATAAACCCAAGGAGGCAAAAGTGGGAATAGGGTCAAATAAATGGAAATGGGGTTGAAAAAAACCAAGGAAGGAAAAATGGGAATGGATTGGATAAACCCGAAGAGGGAAAGGTGGGAACGGGGTCAGATAAACCCAAAGTGGGAAAAACAAGAATGAGGGGTTGGGATCCGGGGAAAACTAGGGAAAAGGGGGATTCTTGATCCCGGATCCCATCCCGGTTTTGGGGCGGGATGTCCCAGAGCCGATTTCTGGGAAAGGCCAGGGCTGGAAAGAATTCCCAAAAATAGCCGGGGGTGGGGGTTGGGCGGGAGGGGGCGGGGCCATGCCCGGCTGTTCCCGCTGGGAAAGCGCAGGGGGCACCCCCGTGCCTCGATCCCAAAACGGGGCGTGAGGACCCAAAATCCCCCTGGGGACACGAAATGGGGTGGGGAATCCTAAATTCCCATCCTGGGAAAAACTGGGGATAGGGATCCCAAAATCCCCCGATGTCACCAAAGGGGAGGTTTGGGACCCCAAAATTTCCTTCTTGGGGACAGTGGGGGGGGGGGGGACGACCCCAAAATCGCCCTCAGGACACAAAAGGGGAGGTGAGGAGCCCAAAATTCCCTTTCTGGTGACCCTGAGGGAGTGGGGACCCCAAAATTCCCTTTATGGGGACACTTTGGGGCTGTAGGGACCCCAAAATCCCCCTGATGTCCCCAAAGGAGGGGTGGGGACCCAAAACCCTCTCATGTCCCCAAAGGAGGGGTGGGGACTCCAAATTCCCTCTCGGGGACAACTGGAGCTATAGGGACCCCCAAATCTCCCCGATGTCCCCTAAGGAGGGTGGGAACCCCGAAACTCCCACCTTGGGGACAATGGGGAGTTGGGGACCCCAAACTCGCCCTCAGGACACAAAAGGGGAATTGGGACCCTAAAATCCTCCCGATGTCCCCAAAGGGGGGTGGGGACCCCAAAATCGTCCCGATGTCCCCAGTGTGGGGGAGAGGGTGTCACCGCAGCCCGCCCCTCCCCACTCCCGGGGCCGGGTCCCTTTAAGGGAGGCGGAGCCTGGGATGGGGGAGGGGGGGAAATCCCGGGATTTTTGGGGGGAGGGACGAGGGGGAGGGGGATGCAGAGGGGTGGGGGAGGGGACGATGCTCCGCGTCTTCGTGCTGCGGGCCGAGAATGTCCTCACGGGCGACAGCGACATCAGCGACACCTACTGCTCCTCCACCTTCCAAGGTGGGGAAAAAACCCCGGGATTTTGGGGGAAATTTGGAGAATTTGGGGATTTTGGAGGGATTTTTTTGGGATTTTCGGCGCGGTTCGACCACGCCCGCCTCGGTCCTAAAAGTTGGGATGGGGCTGCGGGCCTCCCTCGTTGTCGCCGTTGTCGCCGCCACCCCTTTGGTGTCCCCTCCCCACTCCAAGCTCCGGAGGGGAGGAATATCGGGATTTAGGGGAAAATAAATCGGGATTTAGGGGGAAAAATATTAGGATTTAGGGGGGAAAATCGGAATTTGGGGGGGAAAAGCGAGATTTAGGGGGGGAAATATTCGGATTTAGGGGAAAAAATCGGGATTTAAGGGAATTTTGAGATTTTTTTTTTTAGGAATTCGAGGGAATTTTGGCCCCAAAGTTGGGAGAGCTGCAGGTCCTTGTTGTCGCCGTTGTCGCCACCCCTTTGGTGGCACTTAGGGACCCCCCTAAAGCCACCCCTGGTCCCCGAGCGCCGCCGGCCGAGGTTTATTTTGGGACTTTCCGCTCATTGGGGGCGGGGGAAAAGGGGACCGATCCCAAATTTGGGAATAACGGGAATTGTCCCTTTTCCTGGTGTCCCCCTTGGGGACAAAAGTGGCTATGACGTCACGTATTGGGTGGGATTGTATTTTATTACTGTTTTTGGGGAAAAAGCGGACTTTTTGGGGGTATTCCCCGATGTGGGAGCGCTCCTGGTTTTTCCATGGAATTCTCTCGCTATGGGAGTGGCATTTCCAGCGTTCCCGCCCATCCGAATTCCCAGTTTTTTTCTTTTTTTTCGAGGGGGTGTGTTTGGTGTCTCTTGGATTCCCGAATCCCGGGAGTTCCCATCCCAAAATCCCAGTGCTGTGTCATGTTCAGGCCTTGGAGCATCGCTGAATCCCAGGGATTCATTTCTCATCCGTGAATTCCCAAATCCCAGTGCCAGGTTATCCCTGGGGTTTCCAGGATTTCTGAATTTCCAGCATTCCTGAAATCCCAATGTTTTCATTCCCTATCCCTGGGAATTGTGGGAAATTCCCAAATCCCAGGGATTAATTTCCTGATCCTGGAGTTCCCAGCATTCCCAAATCCCGGTTTTTGGGCTTCCTTGGGTTTCCAGCACCCCTGAAATTCCAGGATTTAATTCTCCATCCCTGGGGTTTCCAGAATTCCTGAATTTCAAGTGATTTATTCCCCATCCCTGGGAATTTCAGGATCCCGAATCCTGGGGATTCATTTCCCCATCCCTGGAGTTCCATCATTCCCAAATCCTTAGGAATTTGAATTTTCTTGGGGTTTCCAGCGTTCCCAAATCCCGGTGTTTGAGTTTTCCTGGGATTTCCAGCATTTCTGAATCCTAGGATTTAATTCTCCATCCCTGGGAATTGCAGCATTCCCAAATCCCAGTGCTGGGTGATCCTCAGGGCTTGGAGAATTCCTGAATCCCAGGGATTTATTCCCTATCCCTGAATTCCCAGATTCCCAAATCCCAGGATTTGAGTTTCCTTGGGGTTTGCAGAATTCCTGAATTCCCAATGATTTTATTCCCCATCCCTGGGAATTGTGGGAAGTTCCCAAATCCCAGGGATTCATTTCCTGTCCTTGGGATTTACAGAATTCATGGATCTCGTGGGTTTATTCCCAATCGCTGGAGCTTCAGCTTTCCCAAATATCACTCCTGAGATGCCTCTAGGGTTTCAAGAATTCCTGAATTCCCAAATGATTTTATTCCCCAGGTCTGGGAATTGTGGGAAATTCCCAAATCCCAGGGATTTTCCCCATCCCTGGAGTTTCTAGCATTCCCAAATCCTGATTTTTGGGCTTCCTTGAGGTTTCCCGAAACCCCAGGATTTCATTCTCCATCCCTGGGAATCGCGGGAATCCCAAATCCCAGGGATTTATCCCCGACCTCTGCTCTTCCCATCATTCCCAAATCCCGTTTTTTTGACCCTCCCCGGGAATCGCAGCCTCCCCAAATCCCGAGGATTTATCCTCCAAACTTTCTTTTCCCCCCGCATCCCTGAATCCGAGAATTTATTCCCAACTCCCGCCCTTCCCATCTCCTCTAATCCCAAAACTCTGCTTCCTACCATCCCGGTTTTTTTTTCTATTCCAGCCTCCCGGGGGCGTTCCCGGGAAGGGCCGGACCGGGAAAAGGGGCTGGGAATGGGATAAGGCAGCGGATCCTTATCCCGGTTTTCCCAGTCCCGGTTTTTCCGATCCTGGTTTTTCCCCAGTCCCGATTTTTTTCCCCAATCCCGGCCATGCTCCGCTGCCTGCTCCAAAGGGCTTCCCAACTTCCCAACGTGGAAAAGCGGGATAAACAAAGCGATCCCGTGGCCAGCCTGACGTTCCGAGGTGAGGGAATCCCGAGGATTTATTATTTTATTGGGTTTTCGGGTTTTTTTGGGAGGGTTTGGAATATTTTTGGCTGCTTCGGGAGCAAAATTTGGTATCTGGGAAGCTCCGAAATCCTTGGAAAATCTTTCCCTTTGCACCTTTTATTGCTTTGATTTTTTTTTTTTTTAAATCCCCGCTGGGAATTCCATTAAATTCGTGAATAATTCTGGATTGGGATGGATGTGGATAATCCCAGGGGTTATCCCATTCCTCGAGGGATGGATTTCCTGGGAAAACCGAGGGGTTTGCATTCCCGAAATTCCCCCTGGGGGACGGCGCTGCCTTGGGATTTTCCCCGAGTTGGAAAAAAATGGGAGGGAAAAAATATAAAAGAATTCCCATTTTTAACAAAAATTAAGGAAAAAGGACGAGCGGCTCCCGATCCAGGTTTTCCATTTGGGAACGGGGGAGGGGCGTGGTGATTCCTTTTGGAGAATCCCGGGAGCTCCAAATCCCAACCCAGGGCGGTTCCAGGGCTCTGAATCCCGGGAAAAAAAAATTAAAAATAAAAAAAATCAAGAATGAGACGGGAATAAATCTCTGGGATGAGCGGATGAGTTTTCCGTATTCCCAAAGCCGAGAAATTTCGGTTTTTCACAATCCCAAATAGGGAAGGAATCGCTGAACGGGGGCAAGAAAAAAGCAGGAAAACCCCCCAAAAAACCGGGAATATTTGGAATATCCCGTGAGTCTCCCGGGATTTGAGTCACCTCCCATTGTTTGGCCTTTTCCTTTTCCTCTTCCCGCGGGGGTCCCTCCCTTGGGATGCAGCGGCGACATTCCAAGAGGGATGAGGGGAGGAGGAGGAGGCGTGGCTTTGGGAATTTTGGGGTGGGATGGAGAATTCCCAGGATGGGAATGTTGGATTTGTGGGGGAAACTGAGGTTTGGAATGTTTGGGATCTTCTCTTCCAGCCCCCCGGATTCCCTCAGTTCCCTGGGAAACCTTTGGATGCTTCTGGGGAAACTGAGGCATGGCGAGGAAGAGATGCCGGGGGATTTTTCTGGTGCTTTTTCCAGCCTGGAAAGGGTTTGGGATCCAAGTGGGGATTCTGGATCAAATCCCAGCATTCTCAGCCTCCGCTTGGGAGCAGGGAATGGATCCTGATCCTGGGAATTGTGGGAATTTCTGGAAGTTCAACTCCACCTGGGGTCAGGGAACAGAGACTAATCCAGGTTCTGGGAATTTCTGGAAGCTCAGCCCCAGCTGAGATGGGAGTTTCATTCCAGGATCCCAATCCCTGGGAAGATCCCAGTCCTGGTTTTTTCTCCTTCCAGGTGTCAAGAAAAGGACAAAGGTAATCAAGAACAATGTGAATCCAGTCTGGAATGAGGTGAGAATTCCCAATCCCTGGATTTATCCCTGTTCCCAAGCCTGAGCCCAGGTGATGACCTGAGGATTCTGCTCCATGGAAAACTTGGGATGGTTCCCTTTCTGCTCTGGAATTCCAGACAGAATTCCAACATCTTTTCCTTCCACCAAGGTCTTATGCAGAATCGGCACAAACATTCCAAGAAATTCTAATGGAATGAGAATTTTTCCAGCACCTTTTCCTTCCTACCCCATCCTTGCACTGCCATGGGCGGAAATTAAAAAAAAAAAAAAAAAAAAAAGGAATTTGGTGGGAAAATGGGCACAAATTTGGGGCTGGAGCAACTCCTGGGATTTGCTCCTTCCTGGTAATTTATGGCCAAGGAAAACTTTTGTTCCCAAAATGGATTTTCTGGGAAATTCTGCTTTGGGAACGCTGCGATTCCAAAGGGTTTTGGGATTTGGTTCTCCAATTCCAGGTGTTAATCCTGACTTCTCCCTCCTCTTTTTTTTGTTCCCCCAGGGATTCGAGTGGGATCTGAAGGGAATCCCGCTGGATCCCGATGCCGAGCTCACCGTGGTGGTTAAGGACCATGAAACCGTGGGAAGAAACAGGTGGGGGCAAAAAAAATCCTGAGCTGGGAATTATTTTTCATCCCTCCCCTCTCCCTTTTCCCATTCCCTGGATTCATCCAAACCCGGCTTTTCCCAAACCTCCTCAGTAATTCCAGCTGTGGGACAGGGGGTGGCCGTGGGAGGCTGGCGCACCGCATTGTTTGGGTTGGAATTCGAGGAGGGGGTGGAAATTCCAGCGTTGGAAGGTCGGGAATACACGGTGGGGGTGTTCCTTGTCTGGGGATGGAATTTTGGAGGCTTGGCTGGGATTTGGGAAGAGCTGCCAAATTGCTCTGCCGGTGCTGGGAAAGGGCGGCGGGAGCGGAGCCTCGGTTTCCTTCCTGGGCTGATCCCGGTTGCTCCCCCATTCCAGAGGGTTCCCCATGGATTGGGGCTCCTGCTGGGTGAGGAATGAGAGAATTCTAGTCATTCTGGGCCTTTCTTGTCTACCTGGGGTGGGAGAGGTGCTTGGAAAAAGAAAAAAAAAAAAAAAGAATAGAGAAAGGGATTTGGTTTTAGGGATAGGAGGTTTGGAATGAGGCCTGGACAGGAAGGATCCTGATTCTGAGGCTGGAGCTGAAGCTGGAATTGCTGCTGGCCTGAAATCTGAAGGAGCTGGAATTTGGGACTGCTCCAACTCTTGGGTGCCCTTAAATAGCCACAGGAAAATGGGAGGAGGATCCCGGAGAAGAAAGATTCCAGCTGACACCTCCACCATCCCAGGGCGATCCAAATCCATCCACCCTGGCCTTGGGCACTGCCAGGGATCCAGGGACAGCCCCAGAAAATTTGGGAATTCCAGCCCAGCCCCTCCCCACCCTCCCAGCCAGCAATTGCTGCCCAGATCCCAGCCCAATGTCCCCTTTCCCAGTGGGAAGCCATTCCCTGTGTCCTGTCCATCCAGGCCTTGTCCCCAGTCCCTCTCCAGCTCTCCTGGAGCCCCTTCAGGGACTCTGAGCATTCCCTGGATTTTTCCCTTTTCCCAGGGGAACATTCCCAGCTCTCCCAGCCCAGCTCCATCTCTGTGACCTCCTCAGGATTGCCATCCCTGGCTCTGGGATAGTTTGGGTGCCCTGGGGTCAGCGATGTCCCTGTTTTCCACAGGTTTTTGGGAGAATCCCGGGTGCCGCTCCGGGATGTTCTGGGCACTCCCAGCTTGGCGGCCTCGTTCAACCTCCCCCTGCTGGACTCGCGCAAGGAGAGCACCGGGGTGAGAGCGGGGACCAGTTTGGGACCAGAGGGGTCCCAATTTGGGACCAGTACGAGCCATGACATGGCCGTGGGGGCTCCCAGTCTGGAACCAGTTGTGGGTCCTGTCTGAGACCAGTTGGGGCTCCCAGTTTGGGACCAGTCTGAGCAATGTCCCTCCCAGTGGCAGCTCCCAGTTTGAGACCAGTCTGAATCCCTTCCCTCCCAGTTTGATCCTAGTCTGAGCCTGTCCCTCCTGGTTTGGTCCCAGTTTGAGCCTGTTCCTCCCAGTTTGATCCCAATCTGAGCCACATCTCTCCCAGTCTGGGACCAGTCTGAATCCCTTCCCTCCCAGTCTGACCCCAGTTTGAGCCCGTCCCTCCCAGTTTGATACCAGTTCTCCCATCCTGGCCTCTCCAACACTCATTCCCTGTTTTCCAGGCGTTCCTGTTCCTGCAGGTCTCCTACATCCCCCCTCCAGGCTCCATCCCGCTTTTCCCACCTCCCGCCCCTCCTGAGCCGGCCCCGGCCGCCGCCGCTGCCGAGCTGGACACGGTCACCGGTAATCACAACCCCTCCTGTGAAAAACGAGGGGTTTCTATAAATTAGAATAATTTATAAGTTTAATTAAATTAAAAATAGATGTAGTGGTTAGGACATGAGAAGGAGGCTCACCTGTCAAGTTGAGAAGTGAGAAGAGAAAGAGAGAGTTTATTATGATTTGGGGTTATATATAAAGATTAGGAATTATTCCAAATTCGGGAGATGAGAGGAGCACCAGTGGTCAACCTGGAACACCTCTCTGACCCCGGTGGTCAACTTGGGAGTCCATAATTAGTCCTTCCCCCTGGAAGGAATACATGTTTACAAAATATCAGTCTTTATTTATGTGGAAAAAGCTCCAGTCCAAGAATGAAAATGGCAGAAAGCTGAAAATGAGCATGACAAATGGACAATTAAGATGCAGAAAAGCAAAAGTTTCTCAGCCGAGGGTGCCTGGCGGCAGCACACCTTTTAACCTTTCGCATTTCTTATTTTAAGGATCACTGTGTTACTGTCTTGGTTTAGATAGACAGGTATCTGCCAGGGAAGATTGGAATTTCCCTTGGAATGTAAGCCCCTCTATTCCCTTTTTCCAAATTATTATAAATTGCAATTAAAAGGGTGTCAGGTAAAGATTTGGGAATAAGTATAGCAGTTCTTTACTAGGGATATTAAAAATACAATGTTGTGGTACAGAAGAATAAGCAAGCAAACAAACAAATAAGAAATCCTAGAAAACGCTGACAGAGTCAGAATACAACCTGGCACCCTGTCGGTCAGGGTGTTGGGAACAGTCCAAAGTAAGCCCTCCTGGAGTGGGAGATGTGGTCCTGCTGGAAGCAGAGATGGTCCTGTGGAGCCAAGGGTCCAGAGTGGTCCACTCTTCCTTTGGGAGTCCCGTGGGAACACTGGATATCTGGTGACACTTGTGGCTCCTTTTTATCTGGGTGAAGATGGTTTGGCTTCTCCCTGGGTGGAGCGTCTCACACTGGGGTGATGTAAGGTGTCCTGTCAGATTACATCACATGGGCCTTGACGGCCCATTAACAGCAGATTTCCCGTGGGGGCAGTGGAAGAATGAACAGAGATAAGCAACACTGCCCCATCTGATAAGCAGCACTGCTCCACCCGGTTTTAACAGCTGACTTGTTATCAGAGAAGGCAGGTACTCCTTCCCTAACAGATAAAGAGAAAATCTCCCCAGCTGGGTTTCGGCCTCCTCTTTGTTTAAATATCCAACACTTGGTCTCCTTGGTAACTTATCGGGAAAAATTCTTTAGAGTGAAAATGGAACAAACTTAACCCCCAACAGTTACATATTTAACAGACCCTAATGCATGATTCAAACTATTTTTCTTTTTTATAATATCATAATGCTGTTTGGGGGGATGTGGGTTTGAGCCCAAGGGTCATGCGTACTGATACACGTGAGATTAAATCGAGAATTTTGAATAGAGTACGTCCCCCGGCTCCTGGGATAAAAAAATAAGGAGGTCTCTATTTCTTCTGAGATAGAGATGGTTTTAGAGATAAAAGAAGAGAAACTCTTGGTTTATACTAGAAAAATCGTTCTTAAAATGATGCCCCAAACATGTGGAGGCCCATAAGGAGCTTGGGAAACTGTTATATGGGTGACACTGCGCAGAATCTGCAAAAATTCCGGGCAGTTGCAGATTTATGATGTTGAGAGACCTTTTCTTGGGGTGCGTGTCTGCATAAAAACTCTAGAGAGGACCCTCTGCCAAAATATTATCTCCCAATCAGTAAACAAATTTAAATGACTATAGAACTGCCGTGTGAATGGTATGTTAACCAAAAAAATTCAAACCGAAACCGTGACGTTAATTGGTGTTTCATCAGACTGAGATGAAATTTGATGAGAATTGTGAAATGAGATCGGATGGGAGAATTTAAGGGCGAGGAAAGTATTAGCAATGAGTTAAATATAAGTGTGGCAGAACATCTAAGGGCTGGAAGAGTTTATTGTTTAAGTAGATCAGAGATATATGTTGTACATATACAAAACTCGTTGTGTTTGATCAGTATCGATGCTCCCCTCCAATCATTTCATCTGGTAGATCCATCTGTGGGTGGCTCCACTCTGTCTGGTGACATGGGTCTTGTAAATTCTTTTCCTGAGGGTTTTTGGTTATCTTCATTTGGATAAAAACCAGAAGTTCATCAGCCTTTGTGCAGGAATGCAGGGTGACCCTCCAGATGTTCTGGTTTGGTCAGTTTAGATGATACAAAGAGAAAAAAACCCTTGTCTTTTTACTGTTAATGCTTTGTTACAATCAGAAAATAGACATTTATCACCTTTATTAATAATTAATATCAATTAATTAATATTAGTAATGAATCAATAATATTATTAATAATAGAGAATTAATAAAAGATAGCACAGTGCAGTCATACCTATATTAATATAGGTATAATTAATAGAAGATAATATTAATTAAGTAAAGATAATAAACACAACCATACCTACAGTATTCATTTTAATATTCATGAAAAGCCAACTATATAACGTGCATTTATAACCCCTTCCCGTCCCGCTTTTTTCGGGATCCAAACCCATTCCCAATCTCACTCTTCCCCCGGTGGGCAGAGACGGCCGGAGAGGAGGACACAGAGGATCCGGAGGCCGTGGGGGACACGGAGCCCTCGGCGGAGTCCTCGGGAGCACCAGGCTCGGAGCCGCCCTCGTTCCCAAGGAAACCACCCGGGAATCACATCCAGGGGCTGAAGAGGAGGAGGAGGAACTCTCCCAAAAAACCTTTGTCCAACAAACCGCAGGATTTCCAGGTGGGATGAGGTGTTCTGTGAAATCCTGTGGGTTGTTGTGGTGATGGCTTGTCCTCCATCCTGCAGGATGATCCTGGTGATTCCTGTCCTCCATCCCATCCCAGATGCCGGTGATTTCCTTTCCTCTGTCCTGTCCCAGATCCTGATGATTCCCTGTCCCCCATCCCATGGGATGATCGCAGTGATTCCTTGTCCTCCATCCCATCGCAGCCCAGATCCTGGTGATTGATTCCCTGTCCTCCATCCCATGGCATAATCCTAGTTGATTCTTTGCTCTCCATACTGTGAGATGACTCCAGTGATTCTCTGTCCTCCATCCCATGGGATGATCCCGGTGATACCCTGTCCCCCATCCTGTGGGATCCGGGTGATTCCCTGTGGTCCATCCCATCCTTGATCCCAATGCTTCCCTGTCCTCCATCCCACGGGATGATCCCAGTAATTCCCTGTTCCCCATCCCATGGGATGATCCCGGTGATTCCTTGCTCTCCATTCCATCCCTGATCCCAGTGATTCCCACCCTGATGATTCCTCATTCTCCATCCTTTGGGATGATCCTGGTGAATCCCTGCCCTCCATCTTATCCTGGATCCTGGTGATTCCCTGTCCTCTATCCATGGGATGATCCTGGTGATTCCCATCCTTCTGATTCCCATCCTGCTGATTCCCATCCTTCTGATTCACTGCCCTCCATCCCATCCTGGATCCTGGTGATTCCCTATTCTCCATCCTATGGGATGATCCCGCTGATTGCCTGCTCTCCATCCCATCCCAGATCCGGGTGAGGATCATCGAGGCCCGGCAGCTTCCTGGGATCCAGATCCGCCCGGTGGTGAAGGTGACGGTGGCTGGACAGACCCGGAGAACGCGGATCCGGAAAGGGAATAGCCCCTTCTTTGATGAGGTCAGCAGGAAAATTCCTGCTCCAGAAATTCCTGGGAGATTCCAGGATGTGGGAATGGGGAAAAACTGGGATAACGCCTCATCCTCATCCTGGTTTCCCACAGACTTTCTTCTTCAATGTCTTCGAGTCCCCGTCGGAGCTGTTCGATGCACCCATTTTCCTCATGGTGAGTGCTGGGAAATCCTGGAATTCTGCCCTTCCCAGAGAAACCCTGCCTGTTCCCCAGGATTCTCCATCCCAGCAGGATTTGGGTGGGATCACCCGTTTTCCCTCATTTTCAGGTCGTGGATTCTCGGTCATTCCGCACGGATTCGGTGATTGGGGAATTCCGGGTAAGGGAATTCCTATCTCCCTATTCCTGGCGTTTCCTGCTCTGGATGAACTCTGGAATTTCCTTTTCCTTTAATCCCACAGATGGACGTGGAGACCATTTACTCCGAGCCAAGTGAGACTTGGGAAACTCCTTTAGTTTTTTTGTTTTTTTGGGAAATGAGCCCACACATCTCAGCTCTTCCATAGAGGAATCCATGATCATGGAGTCCTGGAATGGTTTGGGATGGAAGGGAATTTATGGATCATCTGGTTCTATCCAGGGATAAATTTCACTATCCCAGGTGGATCCAGCCCCAATGTCCAGCCTGGCCTTGGATGCCTTCCAGTGATGGAGCATCCACAGCAAATCTAGGAATTCTATTCCAAAGAATTCTATTCCCTTGCTCTTCCTGGGAAAGGAACTAAAACATGCCCTTATTCCATTCCATGAATTTCATTTAAACCCCACCCAGGAGCATCCCTGACATCCCTGCACATCCAGTTCCCAGTTTACCACAGAAACAATTTGCAGTTTCCCACCTTTTCCCACGGAACACAATTCCCAGTTTTCCTACATTTTCCCGCAGAACACAATTCCCATTTTCCCACATTTTCCTGCAGAACACAATTCCCTGTTTCCCACATTTTCATGCAGAGCACAATTCCCAATTTTCCCACATTTTCCCGCAGAATGCAATTCCTATTTGTCCACATTTTCCTGCAGAACGCAATTCCCAGTTTCCCCACATTTTCCTGCAGAACATGCTTTCCGCAGGAAGTGGCTGCTCCTCTCAGATCCTGAGGATTTTTCCGCCGGAGCCAAAGGATACCTGAAGGTCAGCGCCTGTGTGCTGGGGCCTGGAGACGAAGCTCCTGTGAGTATTCCCGCTGGGAATGGGGGGAAATTCCAGTTCTGGGATATTCCAGCCACAGGAAATTTCAGCTTTGGGATATTCCAGCTCTGGAATATTCCAGCCAAGAGTCACCAACGCCCATGGCCTTTACCAGGGAAGCAATAGTTTGGATCTTCCTCTGGTTTTGGGGAAAAGTGCTGCATTTCCTCATGGAATCATGGAATGGTTTGGGTTGGAGGAGGATCTTAAATCCCATCCCATTCCCAGTCAGGGACCTCTCCCACTATCCCAGGCGGATCTGAGTCCATCCCAACTTGGCCTTGCACATTCCCAGGGATGCAGGGGCAGCCCCAGGCAATCTGGGAATTCCAGCCCAGCCCCTCCCCAGCCTCCGAGCCAGCAATTGCTGCCCAAGATCCCAGCCCAATGGCCCCTTTCCCAGTGGGAAGCCATTCCCTGTGTCCTGTCCCTCCAGGCCTTGTCCCCAGCCCCTCTCCAGCTCTCCTGGAGCCCCTTCAGGGACTCTGAGGATTCCCTGGATTTTTCCCTTCTCCAAGGGAACATTCCAAACTCTCCCAGAACAGAGGGCCTCCTGAATCCTGTAATGATTTTGGTTTGGAGGAAACTTTAAATCCCATGTCCAGGGATTTAAAACTTTAATGTCCATGTCCAGGGACACCTCCCAGTATCCCAGGCAGCTCCAAACCTCCTTTAACCTCACCTTGGCCACTCCTAGGGATGCCAAACCCACCCAGCCTCTTTCCTTTGGGATTCTCCTGCTCATTCCTGAAATCTGGGGTGACTTTTCCTGCAGCTGGAGAAGAAGGAGGTGGCCGAGGACAAGGAGGACATCGAGGCCAACCTGCTGCGCCCCACTGGGGTCACCCTCAGGGCTGCCCAGTTCTGCCTCAAGATCTTCAAAGCCGAGGATTTGCCCCAGAGTAGGTTTTCCCTTCAGATCCCTCAGAAACTGAGACATTCCTGGCAGGAATTATGGCCCAGAGAAGGGAAAGATCCGTGTCTTAATCCAAGGATATAGGGTGGTTTTATAGGGGAGGAGTTTTTTACTGGTCTAAACTGGTTTTAACCCTCCTGGAAGAATTTCTTCCCCTCCCGGAGGGTGTTTCCTTTGTGGGAATGCTCATCCTGCTGGTGGGGCAGCTGGGAACTTCCGGATGCCGCCAGAATTCCTGCATTTTGGCACTTCCCTCTTTTCCTCAGTGGATGACGCCGTAATGGACAATGTCCGGCAGATCTTTGGCTTTGAAAGCAACAAGAAGAACCTGGTGGATCCTTTCGTGGAAGTCAGCTTTGCTGGGAAAACGGTCAGTGGAGTGGGATCCCGCAGGATTCTGGGAATGGCAGTGGGGTGTTCCCGGGGCTGGGGTAACAGTGGGATCATCCTGGGATTGGGGTTTCAGTGGGATAGTCTCTCTTGGGTCTCCAGGACTGGGATTTCAGTGGGATATTCTTGGGGCTGGAATGGCAGCGGGACATTCCCACCCAGATCTTTGGGATTGGGATGGCACTGGGATGTCTTTGAGGCTAGAATGGCAGCAGGACAGTCCCCAGGAATGTGGGGTTGGGATGGGTGGCAGCGGGACATTCCCACCAAGGTCTTTGGGATTGGGAGTGTCAGTGGGATGTCCTTGGGATTGGGATTTCAGTGGGATATCCTTGAGGCTGGAATGGCAGTGGGACATTCCCTCCCACATCTTTGGGATTGGGATTTCAATGGGAGGTCCATGGGATTGGAAAAGGCAGCAGGATGTCCTTGGGATTGGTATTTCAGTGAGATGTCCTAAAAACTGGGATAGCAGCGGGGTGTTCCTGTGGCTGGGATAACAACAGGATGATCCTGGGATTGGGAATGGCAGCAGGACATTCCCTCCCAGATCTTTGGGATTGGAAATGGCAGCGGGATGCCCTTGGGATTGGGATTTCAGTAGGATAGTCCCTCCTGGGTCTCTGGGATTGGGATTTCAGTGCGATGTCCTCAGGATTGGGATGGCAGCAAGACAGTTCCCAGGAATTCAGGATTGGGATGGCAATGGGACATTCTTTCCCAGAGTTTTTGGGATTGGGATTTCGATGGGATGTCCTTGGGATTGGGGTTTCACTGGAATGTCCTCAAGGCTGGAATGGCAGCAGGACAGTCCCCAGGAATTTGGGATTGGGATGGCAGGGGCACATTCCTGGATTTTAGGGAATCTTAGGCTGGACTTTAGGGAACCTGAGGCTTCCCGACTCCACAAACTGCTCCAACTCCAACTTTTCCCTCTCCCCACTCCTCCCTCCCAGCTCTACTCACGGATCCTGGAGAAAAACGCCAACCCCCAGTGGAACCAGTGCCTGACTCTGCCGGCGATGGTGAGCACTGGTGTCCCCAAGGTCCCCTCTCGGTGTCCCCAGCACCGCCCACCCTTCTCTCCCCATGTCCTTTTTTTCCCAGTTCCCGTCCATGTGCGAGCGGATGAGGATCCGTGTGACCGACTGGTGAGCGGGAAGGGAATTCCCAGAGGTGGGATTGGCAGGGGGACATCCCTTGGTCCCCACCCTGGTCCCCAAAGTGACAATGTCACCTCGCAGGGACCGCCTGACGCACAACGACGTCATTGGCACGGCTTTCCTGGGGATGTCCAAGATTTCGGCCCCCGGCGGCGAGCTGGAGGGTAAGGGTGGGAAGTGGGCTGGGATTTGGGATGCATGGCCTTGGAGGAGCTGCATGGCCTACCTGGAGGTCGGTGGTGGCTTTGGGGATGTCACAGCTGTCACTGTCCCCACCTTGAGGATATGGGATGGCATCCTGCTGTCATTCCAAGCTGTGCGTACTTTCTGGATGGATCCCTCTAGATTTAGGATTTGGGGGATTCTTGGGAATGGGGGACGGAAGTTGCAGGCCCATGGCGTGGCTGGAGGTTGATGGTGGCTTTGGAGATGTCACAGCTGTCACCGTCACCACCTTGGGGTCATGGGATGGGGTCCTGAGATGGCTCTGAGCTCTGCTCCATTTCTGGATGGATCCAACCCCTCTGGATGTAGGATTTGGTGGATTCTTGGGAATGAGGCTATGGAGGAGCTGCATGGCATGGCTGGAGGTCAATGGTGGCTTTTGGCGGTGTCACAGCTGTCACCATCCTTGCCTTGGGGACACGGGATGGGGTCCTGCTGTCATTCCAAGCTGTGCACGCTTTCTGGGTGGATCCAACCCCTCTGGATTTAGGATTTTGTGGATCTGGGACACAGCTTTGGAGCTGCTCGGAGCTTCCACCTGCATGAGCTTTTCTTGCTGCTGGCACTTCCACAGAATCCACGATCCCAGCAGGAATTCCACTTCTGGCTTTGTGCAGGGACATGGGATGGCCAGGCTGGAAAAAGCTTGGAGCACCCTGGGATAGTGGGATGTATCTTGCCCAGCTATCTCAACGGGAAAAGCGTGAGACTCCCAATCTCAGGGTCATGGGTTCGAGCCCCACATTGGGTGGGCACCAATAAAAATCCATATTTGTTTTGGTTTCGGGTAAATTTGGGAGGAAACTTCTGAATGGGGTTTTTTTTGGAGAGTAAACTTAAACATGTTTTTTTTTTTTTTTTTTTTTTTTTTTTTTTTTTTTTAATTGGTTTGGGGAAAGAACTTTTTTTTGAGAAAAGTGGAAAAAAGCCATTTATTTGACAAACAAGATGCTTACGAGCATAAGGAATGATTGATACGAAGCGATAGAACTTTTTGTTGTTTTGAAGAGAGATGGCAAAATGGGGAGAAGTCCTTGCTGGGAGCTAGTTTAGCTTTCTTAGTCTTTATTAGTTTTAGTTCTTTTGGTGCTGGAAAATGCCGAGGTTTCGGCTTTGGTGAGCTGCAGGTGCAAGATTTTGGGGGTTTTTGGGGTTTTTACTTTAGAGCAAATTTAAACAGTTTTAAAGGGGAAAAAAATCCCCAACACGGTTTAGGAAGCTTTTTTGCTTTAGCTAGCTAAAATAATTAAAGGAAAAAAAATTCATCCCATTTCACTCCCATTGAAATGGGATGAGCTTGAGGTCCTTCCAAGCCATTCCATGATTCCACGGGTCAGGACATGATCCAGGGGCTCCACCCTTTTCCCAATCCTACCACAGATCCTGGGATGGGCTGAAGAGAGAGAGAGAGAGAGAGAGGGGCCGAGAGGGAGGATGGGAATGAGGGGATCCAGGATTGGGATCTCCCTTCTCACTGCTGGGATCTGCCTGATCCTGAGGAAATGCCTGGGAATGCAACCCAGGGATGCTCCAATCCTGCTGCCAGCCTCTGGAATTGTCCAAGACCAGGCTGGACAAGGCTTAGAACGACCCGGGATAACGGCAAGTGTCCCTGGATGCACCTGGATGGGTTTAACTTCCCTTCCCGTGCCAACCATTCCATGACTCCATGGTCCTTTGATTCCAGGACTCCATAATTCCATGAAAAACCTCTCCCTTTCTCTCTCTGCCTCTCCGCTCTAAAACCCGTGGGAATCTCCACCCTCATTCCCATCTCCCTGTCCCTTTTCCAGGCTCCTCTTCCCACCTTTCCCAACCTCTCTTCCCTCTCTTTGTGCCTCAGATGAGTTTCCTGCTCCCGTGAAGCCTCTGAAACCCTCGGACCGTACGTTCCCAGTAACATCCCGGTTCTCTAGCACCTCCTGGGACTGGTTTTACTGGTCTGGACTGGGGCGGAGGATCAGCTGGGATGAGTTGGATGCCTTGGGAAAAGGGAATGGCTCTGGAATGGTTTGGAGATTCCCGGGATTCTGGGATGTATCTGGAATCCGGAGCCAGCCATGTGCACGGAGCTCTCAGGCCAGGATTCCCAAGCAAAATTCCATAAAAAACAAGTGGCTCTCCTCGCAGAATCACAGGATTAGGAAAATCCCTCTGATCCGTGGGCTGTCAAAGCCACCCCATACCCATGTCCCCAAGTGCCACATCCACAGGGATGTTCAATCCCTCCCCAGGGATGGGGGACAGCCATTTCCAGGAAGGAATTTTTCCCAAAAATTCAGCCTAAACCTCCCTTGGCACATCCTGAGGCTCTTCCCTCTCTCCTGTCACTCTCACTCTTGTCCAAACCCTCTCTGACCTTGCCCTTTCCCACGGGGACTTTTCCTGGGATTGGGAATTCCCAGGATTCAGCGCCACACCCTCCTCCCACTCCAAGGTGAGGTTGCGGGACTCAAAACAGGCGGATATTCCAGGATTTTGGTGTTATGGTGTTATGCGATCCCTGCCATCCTATAGCAGCATGACACATTCCCAATGTGCCTCCAGGGATCCCTAATCCCTCTTTTCCCTGCCATTCCCAGTGGATGACGGGCTGGGATTCCTGCCGACCTTCGGGCCCTGCTACATCAACCTGTACGGCAGCCCCCGGGAATTCACTGGATTCCCCGATCCCTACGAGACACTCAATCTGGGAAAGGTGACACTGGCTGCTTCCTGAGAAAAATAACCCTCTGGCTCCTCTGCTCCCCCCAAAAAAACCCCAAAAAGCTGCCTCTAACCCAACCTGGCTTTGTCACCAGGAGCCTGCACTGTGATTCCCGCTCCCGGCTATTCCCGCTAATGCCTCCTGATCCCGCTCTGCTCACAAAATCCCGCCCTGGAAGCACCAGCTGGAATTCTTTGCCTTCTCCACAATGAAGCTTCTGGGAAGGAAAGGCCTTGGGAAGGGAATTCCGGGATCCTGACGCCTGTTCCTGGTCTATCCCAAAGGGCGAGGGAGTGGCATACCGGGGCCGGATCCTGGTGGAGCTGCAGACCAAACTGGTGGAGCACATGGAGCAGAAGGTGGAGGAGATTGCTGCCGATGACATCCTGAGGGTGGAGGTATTGGAATTTCCAGGAAGATCTCTGGGATGGGCAGGTGGGACGCCACGGAAGGGATTTTGGCTGTGAGTAGGGGTTGTCCCGTGGTCTGTGAGCTCCTGGAGGAGTCTCCTGCTGGAATTCCATCCCAAAGTGTCCACGTCAGTGCATCTGAGCTGATCATGGTGAGCATGGGATTGTTTGTGGGATCGTGGAATGGTTTTGGTGGGAATGGACCTTGAAGCTGATCCCAGGTGGATCCAAGTCCATCCACACCTGGCCCTAGACATTCCCAGGGATCCAGGGGCAGCCCCAGCAAATCTGGGAATTCCAGCCCAGCCCTTCCCCACCCTCCCAGCCAGCAATTGCTGCCCAAGATCCCAGCCCAATGTCCCCTTTCCTAATGGGAAGCCATTCCCTGTGTCCTGTCCCTCCAGGCCTTGTCCCCAGCCCCTCTCCGGCTCTCCTGGAGCCCCTTTAGGCACTGGAAGAGGCTCCAAGGTCTCCCATGACATTTTGGGAGATTCCCCTTCATTCCTGCTCTTTCAGATTTCCTCCTTTGGCTCCTTTTTTTCCATGAGGAATTGAAGCCTCCATCTGGTTTTCCTAAAATCCTCCGAAAATTCCCATGCTGCAAAGTTTGTTATTTCTCCTGCAAGAAAATTCCCATCCCTGGATCCCTGAGGTTGGAAAATCCCTCCAGGATAATCCAATCCAAGCTGTGCCTGATCCCCACCTTGGCACTGAGTGCCACATCCAGGAATTCCTTGGACACCTCCAGGGATGGGGACTCCAAACCTCCCATGGCACTTCCAAGGCCTGAGCACCCTTTCCATGAGGAAATTCCTGCTGGTGTCTGACCTAAGCCTTCCCTGGTCCAGCCTGAGGCTGTTCCCTCTTTTCCTGATATTCCCTGGGATCCCGATCCCAACTCTCACCTGGCTCTAGCATTCCAGGGAGTTGTGCTGAGCCAGAAGGTCCCTCCTTTTCTCCAGGCTCAGCCCCTTTCCAATCCCTTCAGCATTTCCTGGTTCTCCAGCCTTTTCCCATCTCCCTCAGCTTTACCTGGTCCTCCAGCCCTTTCCCGACTCCCTCAGCTTTTCCTGATTCTCCAGCTCCTTCCCAATTCCTGCAGCTTTTCCCGGTTCTCCAACCTTTTTCCAATTCCCTCAGGCTTTTCCTGGTTCTCCAGTTCCTTCCCAATTTCCTCAGCTTTTCCCTTCCCGGCTCCTTCAGCCTCTCCTTAGGATTTGCCTTCCAGCCTCTTCTGGTTTAAACTCCTGGAGATCATTCCCATCACCTCCTCCACATCCAATTCCCAAAATCTGTGTTCCAGAAATTCCTGCGGCGACGGAAATATTCCCTCTTCGCTGCCTTCTACTCGGCCACGATGCTCCAAGGGGTGGACGGGGCTGTGCAGTTCGAGGTCAGCGTCGGGAATTACGGCAACAAGTTCGACACCACCTGCCTGCCCCTGGCCTCCACCACCCAGTACAGCCGGGCCGTCTTCGATGGTGAGCACAGAATTAGCTTGGAATTCCCGTCCTTCGGGATGATCCAAACCTGGCGGGTGGGAAGGAATCATGGAATTGGGGAATGGGTTGGGTTGGGTTTGATGGTTTTGTGGGTAGGGGATGTGTTCCGCTATCCCAGGTGGATCCAAGTCCATCCAACCTGGCCTTGGACATTCCCAGGGATCCAGGGGCAGCCCCAGCAAATCTGGGAATTCCAGCCCAGCCCCTCCCCACCCTCCCAGCCAGCAATTGCTGCCCAAGATCCCAGCCCAATGTCTCCTTTCCCAGTGGGAAGCCATTCCCTGTGTCCTGTCCCTCCAGGCCTTGTCCCCAGCCCCTCTCCATCTCTCCTGGAGCCCCTTCAGGGACTCTGAGCATTCCCTGGATTTTTCCCTTCTCCAGGGGAACATTCCCAGCTCTCCCAGAGCAGAGGGTCTCCAGAATCCTGGAATGGTTTGGGTTGGAAGGGACCTTAAATCCCATCCCATTCCCACCCTATCCATGTTCAAGGACACCTTCCACTATCCCAGGTAGATCCAAACCCCAATGTTCAGCCTGCCCTTGGACAATTCCTGGGATCCAGGGGCAGCCAGAGGTCGTGTCCAGGTGATCCTGATGAAGGTTTCCTTGCTTGGACCAGAAAACTCCGGAGGGTTTTCACACCTCAGCCATGGGGGGTTTGTGTCTGGGAAAGAGCAGGGAAGCTGGGATTTCTCTCAGCTTCATCAGCTGGTTTTGGGAGCACATTTCCCTGGCCATTCCCTGGCCATTCCCTGCCTCCCATCCTCATCCCTTGAGGAATCTTGAGCTGGTTTCTGGCCTTGCTGCTGGACCTGTGGACTCAGATCCCATTGGATCTCAGTGGGATCTCAAGGATTTGGGGTGACACCATCCCCATCTTCCTCCCAAACTCCTTCCCAGGCCAATCCCCATCCCAATCCCACTCTTCCCCCTCCGTCCCTGCCCCTGAAGGGTGGATCCTGTTGTCCCCGAGGTGACGCTGTGCTGTCCCCCAGGTTGTCACTACTATTACCTGCCCTGGGGGAACGTGAAGCCCGTGGTGGTGCTGTCCTCGTACTGGGAGGACATCGGACACCGCATGGATGCCCAGAACATGCTGCTGCACGGGGCCCAGCGGCTGGTGAGTGACTGGGGACACCTCCAGGCTAGGGAGTGTCTGGGGACATCCCTGGGGACACCTCTGGGCTGGGGAGTGTCACAGCTATGTATTTGCTGGATGACGAGCCTCATGGAATCACGGAATCCTGGAATGGTTTGGGTGGGAAGGGAATTTAAATCCCATCCCATTCCCACCCCATCCATGGGCAGGGACACTTCCCACTGTCCCACGTGGATCCAACCCAGCCTTGGACATTCCCAGGGATCCAGGGGCAGCCCCAGCAAATCTGGGAATTCCAGCCCAGCCCCTCCCCACCCTCCCAGCCAGCAACTGCTGCCCAAGATCCCAGCCCAATGTCCCCTTTCCCAGTGGGAAGCCATTCCCTGTGTCCTGTCCCTCCAGGCCTTGTCCCCAGCCCCTCTCCAGCTCTCCTGGAGCCCCTTTAGGGACTCTGAGCATTCCCTGGATTTTTCCCTTCTCCAGGGGAACATTCCCAGCTCTCCCAGAACAGAGGGGCTCCAGAATCCTGGAATGGGCTGTATTTGGAGAATTCTAAACCCATCCCATTCCATGTTCAGGGACACCTCCCACAACCCCAGGTAGATCCAAGCCCTGCCTGACCTGGAGACAATTCCAGGGACTCTCCCTCAGCTCCTGGGATTTCCTATTGAATTTCCCTGTTGGTTTACCTTGGAGCTCCAAACCTTTGGATGCATATCCCAGACTGGATTTGGGGAGCAATTCCCAACCACTTTACTGGGAATTTTCTGGAAGCATGATGGGATTCCAGGGGATTCTTGATCTCTGTTTTTCCTGCAGGAAGAAAACCTGGAGAAGGTGCAGGTGGCCCTGAAATCCAACCGCTCTCCCCTGGAGCTGGAAGCCCTGGGATCCCAACTGCTCGATGATGTCATTGCCGACTGCAGGTACGCCGGGAATTCAGGATGGGAAACCATTCCTGATGTTTCATTTTATTAATTTTTTTTCCTTTTTCCTCTTTTTTCCCCTTTCCCTTTTTTTGCTTTTTTCTTTTCTTCCTTCCCCCTTTTTTCTATTTCCTTTTTTCCCCATTTTTCTCCTCATCTTCCTCCCCCTTTCTCCCTTTTAATCTTTTTGCTTTTTTCCCCTTTTCTGCTACTTCCCTTCCCCGTTTTTTTTTCCCCCTTTTTTCAGTTTTTTCCTTTTTCATCTCTCCCTACATTTTTTCCTTTCCCTATTTTCTGTTTTCCTCCTTTTCTCCCTTCTTTTCCTTTTGCCCTTTTCCTCTCATCCCCCTTTTTCCATTTTCTCTTTTTCCTGGGTTTTTCCTTCCCCTGTTTTTATTCTCTTCCGCTTTTTTTCCTTTTTCCTTTTTTTCCTGTTTTCCTTTTGTCGCCTTTTTTCCCTTTTTTGCCCTTTCTCCCCTTTTTTCCCTTTTTTGCCTTCTTTGCACTTTCTTCCTTCTTTTTCTCTTTTTTCTTTTCCTTTTTTCCCTTTTTTCCTATTTTTTTTCTTTTTTCTATTTTTCTTTTTACTTTTTTCCTTTTCCCTTTTTCTTTTTCATTTTTTCATTTTTTTCATTTTTCCCTTTTTCCTTTTTCTTTTTCCTTTATTTCCCTTTTTTTTCTCTCCCTCACTCCAAATCCTCGTCCCTGGAAATATCCAAATCCAGGCTGGATGGAGCTTGGAGCAACCTGTGATAGTGGAAGATCCCAAACAATTCCATAATTCCACGTTCTCCCTATTTACCTCCAATAACAATGGGATTTACAGATCCAAATTCCCGAGGTGGGAATGTATCCTTATAAAACCTCCTTCCAAACCTCTCTGTGGCCTAAAAATAAATTTATTTTTCTGTCCGTCTATTTTTTCCGGAGGAAATCCTGATTTGCGTCTCAGGAGCAGGAAGTTCATTTATAGCAGCGGATCCATAAATCCTTGTTTTACAGGAAAACCTCCCAGTTTGGCATCTGATCCACTTTTCCAGGAGCTTGGATCGATGGATATTAAAATGTGTGTGTGGCTTATTCCCATCCTGATTGCAGGGGGAATTCCAGCTGTGGCTCAAAGCTCTTTTGCTCTTCCTGTTCCCAAATTTCTTTGGTGGCTTCTCAGTTCCTTGGAAACTCGCTGAAAATGTGAAAAAAAGCATATAAAAAGGCTGGAAAATCCCTCGGGAAGCTGGATGACCTATTGGAGATGAATTTGGGATGGATTAATGACCATTAATGATGATCAGTGACCATTAATGGCCTTTAATGATCACTAATGACCAATAGTGATGATTGGTGACTTTAACAACCTTTAATGGTAATTAATGACCATCCATGGGTAATTGATGCCCATTAATGACCATTAATGATGATTGGTGACCTTTAATGACCCTTAATGATCATTAATGACCATTAACAATCATCCATGATGATTGGTCACCACTAATGACCTTTGATGATAATTTCTGACCATTTATGACCTTTAATGATAATTAATGACCATTAACGGCCATCCATGTTGTTTGGTGACCATTAATGATGATTGGTTACAATAAACAACCCTTAACGACCTCTGAGGTCCATCCTGATCCAACCCAATCCCTGATTCCCACCCATCTCCACAGCCTGAAGCTTCCCAATGTCCTGGAGAAGGCCTCCAGCACCCACCTGGACCAGAACCTGTTCCGATTCCGGAGCACCCACCTGGAGCAGATCCTGAAGGTGGCCCTGAGGCTCAAGCATGACAATTCCAGCCTCTCTCAAATCCTGGATCAGGCGGAAGATTGGCTGTGCCGGCTCCGGGCCATGGCAGAGGAGGTGACTCTTCCCGTTTTTTCCCATCGTGGTTTTTGTGGGAATTGGGGGGCTCTGGCTCCCGAATCTGTGGATTTTCCCATGGTGCTGGGTTTGGCTCTGATGGTTGAGGTTGGTCTTGGTCGTGGATGGGTTGAGACCAACTCATGGTTTGGGAGCAGCCCTGGGGGAACTTGGAGTGTTGGTGGGTAGGAAGTTCCGCATGCTCTGGGTTGATCCCACAGCAGGAAAAGAGGGAATTCTGCCCCTCTGCTCTGGAGCCATACTGGGAATGCTGCGAATGTTCATCTGGAGAAGGGAAAAATCCAGGGAATGCTCAGAGTCCCTGAAGGGGCTCCAGGAGAGCTGGAGAGGGACTGGGGACAAGGCCTGGAGGGACAGGACACAGGGAATGGCTTCCCACTGGGAAAGGAGACATTGGGCTGGGATCTTGGGCAGCAGTTGTTGGCTAGGAGGGTGGGGAGGGGCTGGGCTGGAATTCCCAGATTTGCTGGGGCTGCCCCTGGATTCCCGGGAATTTCCAAGGCCAGGTTGGATGGACTTGGATCCACCTGGGATGATGGAAGATCTCCCTGCCACGGAGCTGGATGAGCTTTAGGATCCCTGCCAACTCAAACCATTCCATGATTTCCCGCTCCTGTGATGGATCCTTCCCGAGGTGATCCCATGGATTTGTGTTTTCCAGCCCCAGAACAGCCTCCCGGACATCGTCATCTGGATGCTCCAGGGGGACAAACGCGTGGCCTTTGCCCGAGTCCCAGCCCACCAGGTCCTGTATTCCCGGAACATCCCCAGCTGCTGCGGCCGGAATTGTGGGAAGCTCCAGACAATCTTCCTCAAGGTACCTTTGGAAGCCTTTGTCTGGGTGGAATCTTGATTTTTCCAAGCAGTTTTTCCTCTAAAAAATAATAATAAAAAACAAGATGGAAAATCCAGCAGGGAAAGCTCAAATCCCAACACAAGATTCAGCCCTAGTTTTGTGTAATTGTGGAAATATTTGGGTTGGAAGAGACCTGAAATCCCAACAATTCTACCCCATTCGCGGGCCAGGACAGCTTCCGTTATCCCAGGTGGATCCAAGTCCATCCAACCTGGCCTTGGAAACTTCTAGGGATGGAGCAGCCACAGCAGATCTGGGAATTCCACCCGGTTGAAACTGCAGGAAAAATTCCAGGTAGTGCTTCTGGTGGAGTCCAGCTTCTCCTCCATGGATCTGCAGAAGATTCCTTGGATATCTCCCTCAATCCTGCAATTCTAATGCAGGGAAAATTTTTCCCAGTTCGTGCTTTTTTAGGAAAATCCATTTTATTTTATTTTTTTTTTTTCATTTTTAAAATATTTTCCAAATTCCCGAGCCTTTGCCACTCCAGAAAATTTTGGCTGCTGCCTCCTCTCCCAGGCACTTTCCAAGCTTCTCCCATCTCTGAGGATATTTCAGGTCTGGAAAAAATCTGGAGCAGAAAATCAGCATGGAAAGTGCTTTTAAAAAAAAAAAAAAAAAAAAAAGGAAATAAAAACAAATGGAATGAAATCCCGATTCCCAAACGGAGCCAGCGCAAAAAATTATCTCAAATTTTAAAATTGGGATTTTTCCTTATCTGTGATTTTTGGATGGAAAACCAGCAGAGCTCTGAGTGGGAAAAAGTGTCTGGGAGAGAGGGAAAGGAGCAGTGAGGAAAAAATCCTGGAGATTGTTCCTGGTTTTGCTGAATGTGTGGGCTGGGTTTGGTGCCCTGACCCTGGAAGGGTGTTCCTGACCTTGTCCTTGTCCTTCTCCTTCTCCCTGACCCTGACTTCATCCATGTCCTTGTCCATCACCTTGTCCCTGACCTTGTCCTTGTTGCTGTCCTTGTCCATATCCTTATCCCTATCTCTGACCTTGTGCCTGTCTCTGTCCATGTCCTTTTCCCTTAGCTTGTCCATGTCCCTCTCCCTGTCATTGTCCCCTACCTTGTCCCTCTCCCTGTCCTTGACCTTTTCTGTGTCCCTGTCCTTGTCCCTGACCTTGACCTTGTCCTTTTCAGTGTCCCTGTCCCTGTCCTTGTCCCTGTCCTCGTCCTTATCTCTATCCTTATCCCTGATCCTGTCCAGGACCACTGGAATTTTGCAGCTTGCCAAGCTCAGCTGGGGACACATTTTAGGGACATTGATGGTGGCACTGGGGTGACCCTGAAGGTCTTTTCCAGCCTCAATCCCATGATTCCACACACTCCTGACAGTATCCCAGAATTCTGAGAATTCCCATTAATCCCTTCCCGGGGACCTTTCCCTTGGCAGTACCCTCAGGAGGAGGCAATGGGGCCGCGGATCCCGGCACAGATCCGGGTGCGGCTCTGGTTCGGGTTGGCCGTGGATGAGAAGGAATTCAACCAGTTCGCCGAGGGAAAACTCTCCGTCTTCGCTGAAACTGTGAGCATTCCTGAGGGATCCCCGTCCTGGCAGGAAAAATGGGATGGGCTGGACCTAAAACCTCATTGTTCCCTAAAAAGTGTGGGAAGGAGGAGCTGATTCCATCATGTTGGCCTGGAATGCTGAGGGGAAAATTGGGAATGAGCCATGGAGCTGTGTTGTCCCTAACAGTGGGAAAATCAGGGTGCCGTGGGATGGGTTGGGATTTTCCCAGGAAGTCTGTTCCTCCGCAGGGATTATTCATGGGATTCAGTGGGATTATTCACGGGATTCTGTGGAATTATTCACGGGATTCCCTGGGATTCATGGGATTTAGTGGATTTATTCAGAGGATTCTATGGGATTATTAATGGGATTCTAGGGGATTATTAATGGGATTCTGTGGGATTATTCACGGGATTCTGTAATTCCAACTCCAAATCTATTTCTTTTTTTATTTTTGGCTCTCCCAGTATGAGAACCAAACCAAACTGGCGCTGGTAGGGAACTGGGGCACCACTGGCCTCACTTATCCCAAGTATTCCGACGTCACTGGCAGGATCAAGCTTCCCAAGGACAGTTTCCGGCCTTCCACGGGATGGACCTGGGCCGGGGATTGGTTCGTCTGCCCTGAAAAGACGTGAGTGGGGCTTTTCCACTGTGAATTCCCGGGAATTTAAAAAATCTAGGATGCCCCTGGGGTTCCTTGTCTGTGCTTCCCCCTCATCCAAGTTTTATGATGTTCCAAAACTGAGGAGCTTTGGGAATGGGGTTTTCATCTTGGTTTAATTTTTTTTTTCTGAGGGGAAAACTTTGCTTGGAGAGGCGGGAGAAATTCAGGAATGCTGAGGACGGTGCTCAGGAGGGAGGTGGGATGGAGAATCCCTGATTTTTGGGGTATTCCCGGGATTCAGGCTGCTGCATGATGTGGATGCCGGGCACCTGAGCTTCGTGGAGGAGGTGTTTGAGAACCAGGTCCGGCTCCCTGGAGGGCAGTGGATCCACATGACTGATTCCTACACAGACGTGGTGAGGGGGAAAACCAGGAATTCCGGGAGCCAAGGGCTGGAATTCTGGGGGAAATCTGGGGATGGGTTTGGGTGAGGATTCCCTGTGTCCCACAGAATGGGGAGAAGGTGCTGCCCAAGGATGAGATTGAGTGTCCACCAGGCTGGAAGTGGGAAGATGTGGAATGGGACACGGATCTCAACAGGGCTGTGGATGAGAAAGGTAATGAAGATAGGATTTGGGGATTTGGGAAATTTGGGGATTTTGGGATCTTGGATTGGGGAATTTTGGGATCTGGGGATTTGGGAATTTTGGGATCCTGGATTGGGGAATTTTGGGATCTGGGATTTGAGAAGTTTGGGGATTTTAAGATCCTAGACTGGGGAATTCTGGGATCTGGGGTTTGGGAATTCTGCGATTTCTTTCCATGGTCTATGGATGAAAACATTGCCATGTCTCTGGGAACTGGATCAGGAGAAGGGATCGAGCTCTGGGAGATCCTTTCCCCTTGTCTCTGCCTGCATCTGTGGGATGGGAATTCCCAAAGGCAGTGATGGGATAATCTGGGAAGATCCTGGTGAAAAAGAAACGGAAAACACCAGGCTGGAGAGTGCTGGAGTGGTCCCAGGGATTGGAATGGCTGGAAGGGGGGCGGGAAGAGTCCCCAGGATGGGATTTGGAGCCAAGGACCCCATGGATCCAGCCCTGGGCATTCCAGAGGGATGCAATGAAGGGAAATCCAACTGGGAAATTTCTGCTGGATTCAGCCACACATTCACTGCTGGAAATTCCTGGTGGGAACCAAAGTTGGGAGTGAGGGAAAAGGCTCTTCTCCCACCTCCAGCAGGTATTTATTCCCTTCTTCCCAAGGTTGGGAATACGGGATCACCATCCCTCCAGAGCGCAAGCCCAAGGCCTGGGTGCCGGCAGAGAAGATGTTCCACACCAACCGGCGCCGGCGCTGGGTGCGGCTCCGCCGGCGCGACCTGGAGCACATGGAAGCTGTGAGAAAGGTGGGATGGGCCCTGGGAAAAAGCTCCCATGGGTTCGGGATGTGGCCCCATCCCTTTCGGTGGGCACCTGGGTTTGGCAGGACCTCCTTTTCCTTGGAGATTTGGCGGGGGGTCGTTCCCAGTTTTTGGTGGAAAATGCCACGTTCCCAGGGGTGGAGAGGGTTCTGGTGGGATTGGGGTGGGATGGGGACATCCAGGAAAGTTCTAGAGTGTGAGAAATTGGGGAGGGATGAAGTCCCCAGCCTGTCCCTATCCCGCTTCCCTCTAGATGGTGCCGTTGTACAGGGAATGTCACTTCCCAGCCTCCCTCCCACCGCTTCCCAAGGCGGCTTGTCTCCCTTCCCAGAATAATTTCGGGGATAATTGTAGCTGCTGTCACCCCATTCACTGTGGGTGAAAAACCTTTTCCAGGGCTTGTGGTGGATGATCCAGGGAGAAATTCCAGAGGTGGCAAAGCATGGGAAGGGGTCGGGATGATGGCAAAGGGAAAAGCGGGATGGGAAGTGGAGCTGCTGGAGCTCCAACCCAGTGATCCTGCTCCGAGTGGGATTCATCCCAGGGCTGCGATCCCAGTGGTGGATCCAGCAGTGTTAATGGTTGGACTGGAAGACTACAGCTCCATCCTGGGAAGTGTCCAAGGCTAGGATGGACACTGGGGCTTGGAGCAACCTGGAATAGTGGGAGGTGTCCCTGAACAGGGATGGGGTGGGAATGGAATGGATTTAAGATCCCTTCTAACCCAAACCATTCCAGGATTCTGGAGCCCTCTGCTTTGGAGCCAGGCTGGGAGAGCTGGGAATGCTCCCCTAGAGAAGGGAAAAATCCAGGGAATGCTCAGAGTCCCTGAAGGGGCTCCAGGAGAGCTGGAGAGGGGCTGGGGACAAGGCCTGGAGGGACAGGACATAGGGAATGGCTTCCCACTGGGAAAAGGGACACTGGGCTGGGATGTTGAGCAGGAATTGCTGTCTGGGAGGGTGGGGAGGGGCTGGGCTGGAATTCCCAGATTTGCTGGGGCTGCCCCTGGATCCCTGGCAGTGCCCAAGGCCGGGTTGGACACTGGGGCTTGGATCCATCTGGGAATAGAGGGAGGTGTCCCTGGAACTGGGATAAGCTTTTAAGTCACTTCCATCCCATCATTCATGATGATCTCCAGGGCCTTTCCTAACTAAATCCAACTGACCCTGGACGTCTTTCCCAACCTGAACATTCCCATGATTCTGTAAACAATCCCATAACTCCATTCCATGATCCCACCCTGCATGGGGGGAAAACACAGGCAAAACCTGGGGGCAGAACAACGTCCCAATAAACCCCAAATCTGACTTTTGGTCCAACCCTTGGAAAAACCCTGATCCCTGTGATCCCTGTACTGGCAGCACAAGCAGGAGGAGCTGGATGGGGACGGCTGGGAATACGCTTCCCTCTTCGGATGGCGCTTCCACCTCCAGCAACGCCGCTCCGACTCCTTCCGCAGGCGCCGCTGGAGACGCCGAATGGAGCCCCTGGAACGCGCCGGCCCTGCCGCTGTCTTCGCCCTGGAAGGGGCTCTGGTAGGTCTCGTATTTCGAGTCCAAGATCCCCCTAATTAGGATTTTTTTTTCCTTTTTAAAGTCCCATGCCAGAGTTTGAAAGAAGAGTGGAACTCGCAGCTCGTCTTGAAAGGTGTTTTTTAAATTTTTTATCTGAAGGTCTTGAAAGGTGTTTATTGAGGTTTTTGTCTGAAGGTCAGCACACTGCCCCACACCAGGCTTAGCACGCTGAAAAATCTGGTTTTCAAAGTATTTTAAAGGTTTCTAACCAAATTAACTCTTGGAACGTAGTATATTTACAGTTTTGTACCAATAATTACTACTCATTCTGGACACATAATTCTCTACATCAAACACATTCTACCGCTGTCTCTGTGCCACCGTTGCAGCAGGAGGAGTCGAAGAAGAAGAACTTAAGGCACCGCCCAAAATTCTCCGTCTTGCCTCTATCTACTTCCGTTCTAAAACCCCACAACTGCAAATTTTCACCCTGTGACAAACTAAGCCACTATCTAATTTAAATTTTTGTTGTTCTCATTTCATCCACAAGTGTTGGCAGTACTTCCCACGGGCTGAGGCCAAAGGCAATGCTTTCCTGGGGTCCCAGCAGGGATCTCGGAGCCCCCAGGGCATTTTGGGGGGTTTTCCCCGTGCTCTGGACTCCAACAGGCTGGGAATAGTTTCTCCCATTCCCAGATTTCCAACTCTGGACATGTTATTGGCCCGGCTGCTCATTATCTGCTTCCCGTTATCCCCTTATCCACCCTGTTTGTTCCCAGATTTCTCCACACTCTAGGTTTCCCAATCTGCTGCTTTTCCAATAATTCCACGGGAGCCAGGGCAGCACAAAGCTCCCATTCTGTGTTTTTATGGATTTTTTTTTTTCTTCTCCTGTTTGGTGCTTT
This sequence comes from Sylvia atricapilla, assembly GCF_009819655.1. Classification (NCBI taxonomy): domain Eukaryota; kingdom Metazoa; phylum Chordata; class Aves; order Passeriformes; family Sylviidae; genus Sylvia; species Sylvia atricapilla. The sequence goes on from NC_089143.1 coordinate 32,114,480, forward strand.
TTTTTCTCCCCCCTCTTTCCTTGCTCTGGCTTTCCCTCCAATCTGGAGTTGATCCATTTGGGATAAAAGTGGCTCCGTGGTGTTTTCCATGAGCTACTCCCATCTTAGGGGACCCCAGCTCCAGGTAGGATTATTCCTATTCCCTTTTTTCCATGGGATCCGCAGATGGGAGTTCTCAGCCTTGGAAATCACTCCTTTTCCTGCTGATATTCCAAAGCCAATGGGGAATTAGGAGAACTTGGGAATCTCCAGGAGCTTTTCCAATCGAAATTTCAAGATTCTGGGCAACTCTAGAAGTCCAGACTCCTCTTGGGCATCCTAGAGAATTCCATCCTGTAGGGAATCCCAGAGGTGATCCTGCCATTCCCAACTTTCTTTGGTTTTCCTTGCAGGGAGGAGTGACAGACGACAAGAGCGACGATGGAAAATCTGATGGAAAATCCGCGTCCACCCTGAGTTTCGGAGTCAACAGGCCCACCATCTCCTGCATTTTTGACTGTGAGGATCCCAGGGGAATGAGAAAGACGTTTCCCATCCTTCTCCCAGAAAAAAGATGGAAAAAGAAACAAGGAAAAAGGGTGGTGGGGAGGACAGTGCTTATGGGAACATCCACAGGCTCCAAGATCGGTGCTCAGGATATCCTGGGGGGATTAAGTTGGGATTCCCTCGGATGGGAAACTGGGAATCTGGTATCTTTTTTCTATATTTCCTGTTCTTCTGGCAGCCGGGAACAGATACCACCTGCGCTGTTACCTGTACCAGGCTCGGGATCTGATGGCCATGGACAAGGACAGCTTCTCCGGTGAGTCCGGATGTGCTCTGGGATAGAATTCCGGGAAGAGAGGGAACATCCCATGGGTAGGGACAGATCCCATGATCCCAGGTGGATCCAACCTGGTCTTGGACATTCCCAGGGATTCTCTGGGAATTCCAGCCCAGCCCAATGTCCCCTTTCCCAGTGGGATGCCATTTCCTGTGTCCTGTCCCTCCAGGCCTTGTCCCCAGTCCCTCTCCAGCCCTTTAGGTCTGGAATGGGCTCCAAGGAATCAAGGAGCCTTTCCCTTCTCCAGGCTGGATATGATGGAGCACAGGGAGAAACTTGCATGGGATGTGACCAGGGGAAATTCCAGAGGGTGACAGGATTTAATCAGGACTTGGGCCCCTTTTCCTCCAGCATCTTCAGGAAACTCCTTGTTGGATTTGATCCACAGGAAAGTTCCCAGCCCATGGGGTTTGATCCAGATGATCTCTAAAGTCTCTTCCATCCCAAAACACTTTGGGATTCCATGATTCCATAATTCACTAGAATCCGCCTTCTCCCAGCTGGACAGGGGGCTAGCAGCAGCCCCTGGGATTTGGGATTTAGGAAGGGGATTTCCATGGAAAAATGGGAATCTGGGTGGAAAACAGGCACTGATGTTTGTGGAGGAGTTTTCCACATCCTGCTGCTCCCCCCATTCCCAGCACAACTCCAGGGATTTCTGAAATCCCCAGGATTGTGCTGCTGCAGTTAGGATTTCCCACACTGGGGTTTTTTTTTTGGGATGGGAAAGAAGTTGGAATAGGAGAAATCTTTTTGTCTGTGGGATTTCCATGCTGGAGGTGCTTGGATGCAGGTGGAACACCCCTTTGGAATGTGGTCGAGGGGGGATAGAATGCCTGGAATTAACCCGCAGCAGGAAAATCTGGGAAAATCTTCATCCCTGGAGGCTGGGCCATCCCAGCCAGGTATTCCCACTAATGCTTTGGAGCTGGAAAAGAGGGAAAAGGGAATGTCACCTCCTCTGGATCAGAGCTGGGATCATGTGGAATGTCCCAAATCTTTGGAAAAGAGTCCACTGGTGGGAGAGATCCAACATCCCTCTGGGGCTATCCCTGCTCCATTCGTATGGGAATTTACAGAAGGATTTGGTTGGGATTTCCCTCCAAATCCTGGGATTTAAACAACACATCCCAGGAATGATGGGAAACGGGGACAACTCCAAAATTGGGGAAGCATCTGGACCGTGATCCCAAGGGAACCCTGTTTTTCCCAATGGAATAATGTAATTTTTTTTGGAATAAACACCGCTGGAGCATCCAAAAAACTCCCAAAAATCCTCCTGTGGGTGTCTACTCCCACCTGGAATTTCCACAAAAGGCTCCTTGTCGGGATGAGGAGGTGGGAGCGAGGTGAGCTCATGGCCGAGGGAGGGGAGTCTGGGATCGTTTTCCTTTGGAAAAATCCCGGCCAAGGACAACACGGGGCAGCGACGTTTCCACAATGCGGGATTGTGATTCCCGCCGCTGGGAATAAAAGGGGTTCATTAAAGGGGCTCAGCAGTTGGAAAAATAAACATTCCCTGCTCCCAACAAAGGGCCTTTAGAGAGGCTTTCATCGGGAAAAAAAAAAAAAAAAAGGAGGAGGAGAAGGGAAGGAAAATGGAGGGAAAAAAAGGGAAAAGCAACTCCAAATCCAGGTTTTTTTTTTTTTTTTTTTTTTTTTGTTTTTTTTTTTTTTGTTTTTTTTTGTTTTTTTTTTTGTTTTTTTTTTGGTTTTTTTTGTTTATTGTAATGGATTTGGCTGTGGAAAAGTGGGAAGGGCTTTTCCCAGAGTGGGTTATTGGGAATGTCCTGGTTTGTTAAGGGTGGATCAAGGGGAAAATCCAGCCCCTGGTGCCACAATTCATTGGAAAATGAGGGAAAAAGGGGAATGCTGCTGGGATCAGCTGGTCCTGCTTCCAGGGGATGTGGGATAATCCTGGGGTCTGAATCCAGTGGTTTGTGGGATGTTCCTGGGACCTGAATCCAGGAATGCATGGCATTTTCCTGGGATCTGAACCCATGGCTGTGGGATAATCCTGGGATCTGAATCCAGGAATGTGGAATAATCCTGGGAGCTGCATCCTTTGGCTCCCACAAAAGCTCCCAGGGATGTGCGGGATATTCCTGGAATCCGCATCCAGGGATTTGTGGGATGCTCCTTTGCCTCCCAGCCAGAAATTCCCTCCCAAGATCCCACCCGAATCTCCCCTTTCCCTGTGGGAAGCCATTCCCTGTGTCCTGTCCTTATCCCAAATCCCTCTCCAGCTCTCTGAAGCCCCTCTAGGCCCCGGAATTGGCTCCAAAGATTTCCTTGGATTTTTAGAACAATCCCAACTCTCAGACTGAGCCTTTCCAGCTGGAAAACCACCTGGAAAGTTGCGCAATTTGGGCTTGGAATGCCAAATTCCAGGTGGGATGGACTGGGCACCTCCTCTCTCCTCAAGCAAGACCTGAGAATGAGATGGAGTGAGCTGAGAATTCCCAAATTCGGTTCTGGGCGGAGCTTGGAATTCCGGGAAGAGCCAGAGCTGCTGGGTCCATCCCTGAATTCCCAATCTTTGGATCCCGTTCTTGCAGATCCCTATGCCATCGTGTCCTTCCTGCACCAGAGCCAGAAGACGGTGGTGGTGAAGAACACCCTGAACCCCACCTGGGATCAGACCCTGATCTTCTACGAGATCGAGATTTTCGGGAATCCTCGGGACGTGGCTGAGTCCCCTCCACACATCCTAGTGGAAATCTACGACCACGACACCTACGTGAGTGTGGAGATTCCCGATGGGAATTCCCGGCCTCTGGAATACGGCATCTCAGGGTGGTTCAGGCTTTGAGGTGGACGTTACAGAGGGGGAAAATTTTCCGGGGAAAATCCTTGGATGTGGTGTCCTTGAGGTCGCATTCATTGAGCTTCTTCACTGTTATTTAAACTGGGAAAATCAATGGAGTTTCCTCATGGAAGAACGTTGGGATAAAGTTGGAAACAGCCATGGAAGTAGTGAAATGCCCTCTGATGTTTTCTGTGTCCAAAGGGCCTGGGAATGATGGAATTTTGGGAGGTTGGTGGTAGGAACTAGAGGTTTTTCCTAGACAAACTGGGCTGGAAAAAAAAGCCTGGAAAAAACCTGGGAAAAACCTGGAAGAACCAAGTACAAGAGGGAATTCTGTTGAAAAACACTTGAAATACACCTTGCGAAGGCCTCAGGAATATTTCAGGAATTTTTTTCCTCTCTCTTGCTCCTTCCCAGCTGGAAGAAGAAAAGATTCTAAAGATCCCAGCTTGGAGCAGGGGAATGGGATTTCTAGGAGCTGCCGAAGGCTCTGAATTCCTGCTCTGGAAAACCTGGGATAGAGAATTCCATCTCCTAAGCCAAAACTCCTTAAAAAAGCATTTTTCCAGCCTTAAGAATTCCAGGGGGGAGCTGGAAAACCAGAGGCTTTATGGGCACCAATCCATTAATTTTTCCTGCCCCAATCCCATAATGGGATCATCCCTCATTCCTGATTTTTGGGTGGGTGGGGGGGATGGATTTCTCTGGGAAAAGGGATGGGAAGGATGATCTCAATTCCCTGGAATTCCCTTTCCAGGGCGCGGATGAATTCATGGGACGCTGCATCTGCCGGCCCAGCCTGGAGCGCTCGCCCCGCCTTTCCTGGTATCCTGTCCTCAAATCTGGCAGGAATGTTGGGGAGCTCCTGGCTGCCTTTGAGCTCATCCAGAGGGAAAAGGTGAGATCCATCCCTGAGCCTGGAATGCTCCGGAATGCCAGTTCTTCCCCTCAGGATCCACCTTTTTCCAGGTGTCAGGTTTAGTCATCCATTGGTGCCTTTGGAAGAGTCAGAAGGGATTTGGGATTTGTCCCTTTTTTGAGGGGTGGTTCCATAGGATGTAGTTTTTCCAGGTGGAAATGAGGTGGTTTGGGGTTGGCCTGTTGGAAAAACTGCAGAATTCCAAGTGGGATGAGCTGGATTGATCCTTCTGTCCTTGGACAAGTGCTGGAGGGGGTCTCAGGGATATCGAGGGATCTGGGAATTGCCAAATACCTAAGGAACTGGGTAAACGCCAAATACCTAAGTAACTCCCTTTCATTGGAGTTACTGCTGGAGAGAGTTTAGGAGAGCTGAAGTAACTCTGGCTTTTCCAAATGTTGTGCCAGGTAAAAGGGATGGATCGGGAAGCTCAATCCCTCTATCCCATTCTTCCTTCCCTGCCCCCAGAGTTTTATCTGGGAATGGGAATCCCACAGTTCCCTCTTCCCAGGAATTTCCAGCCCAAACATTGGGACAAGACCCCAAATATCCATGTGGCCTCTTCCTCCTCCTCGTTCCCTCAGATCTGGGTATGAAAAGCCTTGGAATAGGATGTCCTCCTGTTGTTCCCAGTGGGAATCATCTGGGTGGATTTGGTGCTTCCTGGTGGGATGAGGATTTTTAGAGCTGGGAAGGGAAGGGGCTGAAGTTTCCTTGCTGGGAAAAAGGGGAATTAGCACCAGGAATGTTGATGGGAATTGTGTTCTTTCCCTGCAGCCGGCTGTTCATCACATCCCTGGATTTGAGGTAATTCCTGACTCCTCCTTGCAAATCCAGCACCATTCCCAGCTTTCCCAAGGATTTGGAGCCTGTTTCCAACCCTGCAGCAATCCCTTCATCCTGTCCTGGGGAATTCTTGTAGGATGAAGGAATTCCCGTGTAGAGATTCCACTTTTCCTCAGCTGATAAGAAAAACTGGGAATGGGGCAGCTCCTTCCTGGCAGGACAAATTTATCCCATTCCAGGGTCTAGAGGATCCCATGGAGATGCTCCAAAGGCTCTGGAGCCGGGCTGGGAGAGCTGGGAATGTTCCCCTGGAGAAGGAAAAAATCCAGGGAACCCTCAGAGTCCCTGAAGGGGCTCCAGGAGAGCTGGAGAGGGACTGGGGACAAGGCCTGGAGGGACAGGACACAGGGAACGGCTTCCCACTGGGAAAGGGGACATTGGGCTGGGATCTTGGGCAGGAATTGCTGTCTGGGAGGGTGGGGAGGGGCTGGGCTGGAATTCCCAGATTGGCTGGGGCTGCCCCTGGATCCCTGGGAGTGCCCAAGGCCAGGCTGGATCCACCTGGAATAGGGGAGGGACTGGATGGGATTTAAGGATTTTTCCCACCCAAACCGTTCCATGATTCCCTTCAGTTGCCAGCTCCAGTTATAAACCTTGGGATGGGATTTGGGATGAGAATCGCTCTAATTCCTTCCTCTCCTCCTCTTTTCCAGAGTGAGCTCTCCTCCAGCCTGGATGAGGTGAGTCTTTGGCAATTGCTTGTTTTTCATCTTTGAATTGTTTACATTTTCTTCCTTGGGAATTCCTCTTTTTCCTGGATGGGTCAAGCCCGGAGCATTGGGATTTTGGGAATATGAGGGAGTCCCAGACAGATGGGCTTTTCCTCATGGCTGGAAATGTTGGGATCCATTTTCTCTCTGGAATTAGGTGTCCCATCCTTTCAAACTGCGCATGGCAGAGCCAGAATTTCCTTGGGAAATCCGAATTCCAAATTTTCCATAGGGAATTTGCCATGAATTGAGGATGTGCTGGATTTTTCCGGTTGTTCAGAAGGAAATTTTCATCCCTCATCCCGGGAAAAGTTCAGGGATGGGCTGGATAGGACTTGGAGCAACCTGAGATAGTGGAGGGTTCCCTGCCTGTCGAATGGGATGAGTTTTCCCAATGGAAACTATTCTATGATCCTATCCTTCCCGTGATTCCATCCTTCCCATGATTCCACACCCAGGATCCCAAGGCTCCATCCATGTGCATCCCACGGAGCCAATCCCGGGCTAAACCAAGAGGTGGAATTGGGATCTTGGAAAACTCCAGGCAAGGAAAAGGAAAAACCCTTGGAATGTTGTGGTGACCCTCAGAGCCGTTAGTCCCAAAATCTGGGGGATGAACTAGGAAAGACCTGAAATTCCCAGGAATGGTCGGATTGGGTGGGGTAAACATATTTTTCCAAGAATTTTTTGTTTTCCCACCCGAGCCACCTTCCCTTGGGAATCTCATCCTGCTGTTCATGTGTCCTTAATCATCTCTCTCCTCTTTTTTCTCCCTCTGTTTCTTCCCACTGCCGAAATTCTGGGATGGGGAATTCCACAGCTCTGCATGCCTGCCATGTTCTTGGAGGGGCTCCTCCAATGGGTATTGCTCTCTTCCCTTTCCTTCCCATTTTTCCCAGAATCCAAGAAAATCCTGGCAGAGCCTTTCAGGGAGAGCAGGATTGCAGGAACTCCGTCCCAACAAAAATTCCTGAGGCTTCATCCCAAGGATTGGTGCTGGTGCCTCATGGATGCTCCTGAAGGACCAGGCTGGCTCCATTCTTATCTTTTTTTTTTTTTTTTTTTTTTTTTTTTTTTTTTTTTTTTTTTTTTTTTTTTTTTTTTCTTGGGAATGTTGCCTTCTGGGGGCCAAATTCCCACCAAACTCTGAGGTTTGTCTTTGGGTCCCATCCCAACTTCCATAGAAACTGGGAATCTTTTCCAGCCTTTATCTTTTTTTGGCCTTATCCATGTTGATTTTTGCTCCAAATCCAGATTGGAATCCATGATCTCCAGAGATCCTTTGCCACCTGGATTCCCTAGGATTTATCCTTGTTTGACCCATCCTGGCTCCCAGCAGGATTTTCATGGATTTTCCTCCCTCCGGCTGGCTTTGTCTGGGAATTGCTTTTTTCCCACTCCCATCCTGATCTCTTCCCTGCTCCTGCCTTACCCTCGGAGTTCCCTACTCATTCCTGCCCATCTAGTGGAACATTCATCTGGAATCCAGGAGAACACCTGGAAAACCACTGGGAGAGCAGGAGGAAGGGCTTAAAAAAACCAAAAAACAAACCCTGGAATGATGAAGGATTCAAATCCAAGTGGATCCCAGAGGAGATGTATGGGGCAGGAGATCTTTCCCAAGGATTTCCCATTGGATTTGATGAAGGATTGAATGCTAAAATCCCTTCCAACCCAAGCCATTCCATGATTTTGGGCCTGAGCAGCCTGAAGTGAGGGTTTTTTTTGGGAATTAGAGTTCCAGAGGTAATTCCCAAGGTTTGTGGGAACTCTCTGGAGGTCTCCCTTCTTCTTCAGGTTTTCCTGGATAAAATTCCCATTCCCCACCAGCACTAACCAGCACTGGGAGTGTGTGGATCATGGGATGGAGGAGTGGCTGCTCTGTGTGGGAATCCCAGGCACCTTCTCCCACATGGAATTCCCAAAAACCTTTGGCTTATGAGCAGGTGGACTCAGGAACCAGCCATTCTCAAGGAAAATTAAAGCTAGGAATTTTATGGGAAGGGGAGCTGGAATTGGATGATCCTTAAGGTCCTTTCCAACCCCAACATGATTCCACGTGGAAAATCCCTTCGGAGAGCCAATCCCTCACCCAGTCCTGTCATTAAAACACATCCATGCATCATTGAATCCCATAAAATTCCAGCTGGGAGAGAATTCCATGCTCCTGGGATGGATTTCCAGAGGTTTTGCTTCCATTCCACCCATTCTGGGAAAGAAAAGGGCAGGAATTCTGGCTCCCACTTCCCTCCTCCAGGAAGGAGAACTGGGAATTCCTCGGCTGCCTCTCAGATTTGGGATGATTCCAAATGGAATTCCCAGGTAGTTTCACCTGCGCCCTATTCTGTGGATTTCAGGATTATCCATGAAATGTGGGATGAACCACAGCCCCTTCCCGGATCTAGAGGCGAAGCCAATCCCCCATCCCACAGTTGCTGCTCCCACTAAAATTTTTGGGAATTGCCCGACTACAAACCTGCTGCTGCTGCTTCATCCCTTTCCTCATCCTGCTGTGATCCCAGGATGGGATAGAGGTGGTACCATCCCGCCATTCCCAAAAAAAGGACGTGGGATAGAGGTGGTTCCATCCCACCATTCGCTAAAAAAGGGGATGGGATAGAAGTGGTTCCAGCCTGCCTTTCCCTAAAAAATGTTCAACCTTGGAGGGCAGATCCTTTGCATTTCCCTGGGAAAAGCTTGGGAATGTTGGATCTTCTCCAGGATGGATTAAAGAGAGAAAACTGCTTTTCCATCCTGCCCTTCCTCATCTCTCTCCTCCGGCTGTCCCGGATTTCCCAGGAGAGATGAGTTTGGCAAAGATGGAGATTCCGGGTGGATCCGACATGGGAATGGGGTCGGATGTCGCATCCCGGCCACTTCCCAACATTTTCCTTTCCTGCAGTCTGAGGATTCCGACCTTCCCTACCCACCGCCGCAGCGGGAGCCCAATGTCTACATGATCCCACAGGGAATCAAACCTGTCCTGCAGCGCACGGCCATCGAGGTGAGCCACGGATCTGGAAAAGAGGAGGCTCCAGAGGGAACTTCTGGCTCTTTGCAGTTCTCTGAAGGAAGGTGGAGCTGGAAGGGTTGGGAAGGGCTGGTTTGTTCCCAGAGAAGGAAGGATGGAATAAGGATGAAGGGCAGGGGACAAGGGTGGGATAGGGATGAAGGTCAGGAAACAAGGGGATGAAGTTCAGGTTGGATATCAGCAGGAATTTCCTCATGGAAAGGGTGCTCAGGCATTGGAAGTGCCCAGTGAGGTTTGGAATTCCCATCCTTGGAAGCGTCCAAGGAATTCCTGGTGGCGAGGTGGGGATTGGTCATAGATTGAACTCGATCACCTTGGAGGTCTTTTCCAACCTCAACAATTCCATAATTCCCCACACTGCTTGTCCTACACAGTTCAACCTCCAGGTTCTCCTCCGTTGCTGAGGAGCTCCATGGGAACCTGGAAGCAGAGTTTTGGATCAGGATTTGGTGTTCCATTATCCCACAGATCCTGGCCAGAGGGATGAGGAACCTCCAGGAATTGGTTTAGGATTTGGTGTCTCCTCATCCCACAGATCGGGGGCATGAGGATCTCCAAGGATCTGTTTCAGGATTTGGTGTCTCCTCATCCCACAGATCTGGGGCTGGGATTTGTTTTAGAATTTGGTGTCCCCTCATCTCACAGATCTGGGGTTGGGGACTGAGGAACCTCAAGGATTTGGTGTCCCCTCACTGCACAGATTCTGGCCTGGGGCCTGAGGAACCTCAAGAGTTTCCAGCTGGCCAGCGTGACCTCGCCCAGCCTCCTGGTGGAGTGCGGGGGTCAGTGCGTCCAGTCCAGTGTCATCAAGAACGTCAAGAAGAACCCCAACTTTGATGTCTGCGTGCTCTTCATGGAAGTGGTGAGGTCCCAGTGGGAATGGGAAGGTCCTCAAATAGGGGTGAAGTGCCTTAAAATCCCATAAAAATGGATCTAGTGAAGGAGGTCACAGTCCCATAAAAGTGGATTTTGTGAAGGGCTTGGAGGTCCCATAAAACTAGATCTTGGGGTGAAGGGCCTCAAAGTCCCATAGAAGTGGGGCTTTTTGAAGGATCTGGAGGTTCCATAAAAGTTGGATATTGGGGTGAAGAACTACAAAGTCCCATAAAATTGGATATCTTGATGAAGGACCTCAAAATCCGACAAAATTTGATCCTGTGCTGAAGGACCTCAGAGTCCTGTAGAAGTGGATCTTGTGAGGGACCTTGCAGTCCTGTAAAAATGGATTTGGCGAAGGACCTTAAAACCCCAGAAAAATGGATGTTTTAAAGGGTCAGGAGGTCCCATAAAAGTGGATTTTGGGGTGAAGGACCTCGAATTTCCATAAAAATGTGTCCTGTGAAGGACCTCAAAGACTCATAAAAAGCCACCTTGTTCTAAAGGATCCGGAGGTCCCATAAAAGATCTCACAGTCCTATAAAAACGGATTTTATGGTGAAGGACCTTAAAATCCCATAAAAATGGATTTGGTGGAAGACCTTAAAACCCCATAAAAATGAATCAGGTGGTGAAGGACCTGGAGGTGTCATGAAATTGACATGAAATTAGTTCTTCTGTTGAAGCGCCTTGAAATTCCATAAAAATGGTTCTTCCAGTGAAGTTTCTTCTGCCATTTTGGGGGTTTATTTGGGATGGTGCAGGACCTCTGCCCTCCCTTTCCAGCCTCATTCCATCCTCCCTCTTCCCTGTTCCCACAGCGTCTTCCCAAGGAGAGCCTCTACAGCCCCCCCATCATCCTGAAGATCATTGACAACCGCCCCTTTGGCCGGAGGCCCGTGGTAGGACAGTGCACCATCCGCTCCCTCCAGGAATTCTACTGGGATCCCTCCCAGCAGGACACAGGGGCACCCCAGGAGCAGCCAGGTATGTGGGAGTGTCGGGATTTGTGTCTGTCATGGGATAGCTGGGGTGGGAGGGAACTTAAAGGAGATCACGTTCCACCCTATCCATGGGCAGGGACACCTCCCACTGTCCCAGGTGGATCCAAGCCCCAATGTCCAACCTGGCCTTGGGCACTGCCAGGGATCCAGGGGCAGCCCCAGCAAATCTGGGAATTCCAGCCCAGCCCCTCCCCACCCTCCCAGTCAGGAATTGCTGCCCAAGATCCCAGCCCAATCTCCCCTTTCCTTCAGTTCAATCCATTCCTTGTCCTGGCACTCCGTGTCCTTGTCCCAAGTCCCTCTCCTGACTCCTTGGAGACCTGGATTGGGATTTTGGAGATGAGCTTTGGGTGGTGTGAAAAGTCTGGATGAGGTTGGGATCATGGAGGTGGACTTCATGTGGTGAGAAGTGTCTGGGAAGTGTTGGGATCATGGATATCAACTTTGGATAATGGGAAGGGTCTGGGATGAGTTTGGGATCATGGATATGTACTTTGAAGGGTGGGAAGGGTCTGGATGGGATTGGGATCACAGAGATGGGGTCTGAGAGAAGCTGGGATCATTCCTGGAGGTCGATCCCAAGGTTTTTGGGCTTTCTTTGGGAATTCCTGAATCCTGGCATGATGGTGCCACCCTGCTCCGGTTGCAGATGACGTCAGCCTCACGCCCAGGGATGATGTTCTCATTGACATCGATGACAAAGAGCCCCTGATCCCCATCCAGGTATAGAAAATGCGGGAAGACCCCGAAGACCTTCCCAGACCCCGGATCCTTTCCGTGCTCTGGTGGGTCTGGTGAGGGTGGATCCAAGGCCAGATCCAGTTGGATCCATCCGTTTCCCACTTTCACGGTTTTTCCTTTGCTCTCCTCACCTGCACAACCCCAAACTCCTCTCCATTCCCAATGCTGAGAATGAGGAGCTGGATTTGCTTTTCCAATGGAGATAAATCCATGCTGGGCTCTTCCCAAGGAAAGCAAAAATTCCCTGAGGCTCAATGGCTGGGTCTCCTTTTCCCAATTTGGCTCCTGATTTGCAGGAATTTTACCGGACTGGGATTGTGGAATCCTGAATCCCAAATCCTTGGTGGCATGGAAGGAGGGAGGGAATTAGTGCAATTCCAATGAATTTGGAGGATCTCAGCATTGCCTTGGGAATGGATCAGGATGGACACTGCACTGGAGGTTCCATTCTTCCAGAAACTTCCTGTATCCACGGCCCTCAGATTCCTTCTCCAGCAGAAGGAATCTTTGGGATAGAGCAGTGCTGAGCTCTGTGTAGGATGCCTGGATCTGGAGGCGATCCTGGTGCCTCTGGAGCAGCTGGGAATGGCATCAGGAATGTTTGGTGGAGCTTTTCCTGGTCTCCCATCCCTGGGTGAGATATCAAGGGCTGGAATTTCTCCTTCTCCTCTATTCCTGGATGCCACAGGGTTGGAAAAGCTGGAGTTTCCTGGAGGAATCTGCCTTCTGGTTGCTTCCTGCCTCAGTTTCCCCTGCCCTTGAGCGATTCCAGGGATGGAGGAGCTGCTAAATCCAGGATGTCTCCAACCTGGGCATGGATCCTGCTCTTTATCCACATCCATGATGGTTCCAGGGGTTTTCTATTCCCAAGGATTTTCTGGTGCTGTTGGATAATTGTGGTGTATCCCAAAGCAGGCTCGGGCTTGGTCCCACATCAAGCTGGGGATCAGGAATTTGGCTAATTCCCCCAAAAAGTGGATGTGACCCTGTTCATTCCAAATCCTCGTTCCTGGAAATGTCCAAGGCCAGGTTGGATCCACTAGGGATCATGGCAGGTGTCCCTGCCCAAGGAAAAGGTGGAATGGGATGGGATTTAAGATCCTTCCCACCCAAATCGTTCCGAGATCCTATTCACGGGTCTGTTGGGATCTTGTCCCAAAATCTTTCATTAGGAACCAGTCAGTGGAATTGGGAAAAGTTGGCTCCGGTGGAAAGTGTGGAAAGGGAAAAGCAGCTCCTGAAAATGCTCCTGATTGGAGCATTGGGAAGTTGGGAAAGTGGCCTCATTCTCTCCTTTTCCCTTCCCATTTAAGCATTTATCCTTAAAATTTACAGCTGAGCTTTGTCTTTTATCAGGGAAGTAACTGGGAGCATGTCTGTGGAAAAGATGGTATTTGGGAACAGGAATTTCTGTATCAAAACCCCCCTTTTTTAGTCTAGAATGAGGAAACTTGGGAGAAAACCTTGGGAATAATGTGGAAATTTTCTGGGGGCTTGAACCCACTGTGGGATCCTAACTTGGGATGTGGAGCTTGAGCCTGATTGGCCGTGATCCCAATCCTGGGTTTCCTATGATCTTGGAATCAGAATTTCCCAGCATCCAGTGCCAGAAGTGCTCTGACAATGTGGTGTTGGTCATTCCCACTGCTGGAATTCCCAGTTTGTCCCATTTTTCTGAGTGGTCAGGATGGGGGTAACACCCTGGAATGCCCAGAGCGGGATTGGCCATGCCCACTGTTCCCTAGAATTCTCTGCTCAGATTTCCATGATTTATTCTTGGAAAACCCCGTTGGTGGCAAATCTGCTCCCATTTTTTTTCCTTTGGGAATAAAATCTCTGGATAGGAGCACACCTCCCTTTACACCCCCTGGAGCTCTGGGAGCTGGTCCTGGGAATTTGGGATCCCATCCTGAAGATTCCAGGGGAAGGAAGGAGATGGAGCTTTGGAATCCTGGAGCTTTGTTCCCTGGGATAATTTTATTGGAAATGTCTTCAAGCTCACATCAAATTTAGGGAAGAGTTTATACAGCAGGAAAAGAGGGAGAGAGATGTGACAAAACCATTCCAAAGCGGAAAATTCCGGCATTTTTTTTCCTGGAAAAAATACCATTTCCCAAACAATCCCCCTGCCACCAATGAAGTTGTTCAGTTTGATCCCAAATCCATCCTTCTCCCTTTGTTTCTTGCCTTGTTTTTCCCATTACTATGGGAAAGGATGGAGCTTCTTCTCTGAAAAAGCCAACCCGAAAATTCCCTCCTTGGGATTTTGGCCCTGGAAGCCACTCCTCTCCTGGAGGTGGACACGGATGGAGGCGTGGATGGACCCGTTGGGATCATTCTGCCCATCCAGGGCCAAATTTTGGGAGGTCAAGGAACAATCCTATCCCACAGGGACCATCCTGCTCTGCTTTTTCCCAGGAAAAGGGATGGATCCTGAGCCAGCAGCTCATGCTCAGGGCTCTTTGGGAAGGCAGGAGCCAGGATTTTTCATGGATGCGTTTCCTCGTGCAGCTCTGGAGTTTTTTTTTCTCCCTGCTTGCCAAGCCTGGCTTTGCTCCCTGCTCCGAAGGATGGTTGGAACAAAGGATCCCTTTGTTGCTTTCCCTGGAAAATCAGGGGAAAAAACAACCAGAGGTGAAATCCCTCTGCCATGAGGTTTTTGGGAGTGCGTTATCCATCTCATCTGAGTGGGATCAGGAGTTCAGCCGGAGTTTAAAACCAGTTTTTAGTGCACGGGAATCACATCCTGGTCACCCAAAGTGAGGGAAATCCTCCTAAAAAAACATGGAAAAGTGATTTTTTTCCCCAGTTAATCCTGTCTAGTTTGATTCTTTGGGAGAAAGGCATGGAGCAGGGTTTTGGAAATGTGGGATTTGTTGAAGAGGCTGCTGGATCAGGCCTTGTCCTGCCTGCGCTGCTCCCAGTGTTTTCTAAGGGTTCATTTCCACGGGAAGAGGCTTGGGAAGGATTTCCATGGTTCCATGGGATGAGCAGGGATTTGTTCTGTCTTCTTGTGGATAAATCAGCTGGAAAAGGAGCTGTTTCCCTGCAAAGCCCCAAGGGAATCCTGGTGGAAAATGGTCCTCGAGGAATTCTTTTCCCTGTGGAACAGCTGGAAATTGCAGAATTTGGCCCAAGGATATGAGTCTGCATCTGGTGGGATCAGAGCAGGGTTTTTGGGAATGCTGTTGGGATGGGGCTGATCCTCAAACCTGGCTGTTTTCTGGGAAGAACCTCTCATTCCTCGTTCCCTTTTCTACCTCTGAAGGGATCCTTGGAATCCTGGAGCAGAGCTGCAGCTTCTTGCCTATGGGAGTGATCCCAGGTTTTGCTTTGCCCGGAGTGAGCTGGGCTTGGGCCTGGACCTTGATCCTGAGCATTCCCAATCCCATTCCCAATCCCATTCCCAATCCCATTCCCAATCCCCTTGGCTCAGATCCTTCCCTGGGTTCTGGGATAACTGGCTGAGTTTGCAGCCCTCAGTATCCAGGGAAAAGCCTCTCCTCCACTGGGAATTACTAATGACTTTTCCACATTTTCCCCTTAATTATCCCATTTCCCCCCTTTTATATCCCATTTTTCCTCTACCTCATTTCAGCTGTTGGCCAAACATCCCTAAAAACAAACCTCATCCCAGATTTGCCTCATCCCGGGAAACGCCGGGGTTGGATTAACTTGGATTAATTAGTTTGGATTAATCCCTTTAATTGTTGCTTTTGCTGCTGTGTGTTCATCCCCGTTCCTGGAATTCCTTGGATAACAGATCGTTTTGATTTGTAGCTTTCCGAGGGCTTGACGAGCTCAGCACTAATTAACATCCCGGATTCCCGGGCCGCGCCTCATGTAGGTATCGCTTCCTTTCTAATTGCTAATTAATCGCTTAATTAATTGATTACTTAATCTATGGCCTGAATCCACGGGGATATGCGGATAAAGATGGAAGGAGGCATTTTCCTTCTGGGAATAATTCTGATTGATGCTTGGGAAAGTGGCAATTCCAGCGTGTCCTTGGGTTTTCCATTCATTCCAAAGTCAATGAGGGTGATTCTGAAGGAATTCTGTCCCCCACCTTGAGGATTCCAGTGCAGGAAGGACACGGAAATGTGGGAATGATCCAGAGGTGGGATCAGGATGATCAGAGGGATGGAGGAAAAGCTGGGAGAGCTGGGAATGTTCCCCTGGAGAAGGGAAAATTCTAGGGAATGCTCAGAGTCCCTGAAGGGGCTCCAGGAGAGCTGGAGAGGGACTGGGGACAAGGCCTGGAGGGACAGGACCCAGGGAATGGCTTCCCACTGGGAAAGGGGACACTGGGCTGGGATCTTGGGCAGCAGTTGCTGTCTGGGAGGGTGGGGAGGGGCTGGTCTGGAATTCCCAGATTTGCTGGGGCTGCCCCTGGATCCCTGGGAATGTCCAAGGCCAGGTTGGATGAATTTGGATCTACCTGGGATCAGGGAATGTGTCCTTGCGCATGGAACTAGGATGAGCTTTCAGCTCCCTTCCCATTCCATAATTCCATAATTCCTGGGCAGCTCCTGGAGGAGAGGAGCTCAGGAGGGCCTCTCAGACCCCTCTACTCCTCCATTCCCTGCCGAGGATCCCTCCAAAGCCGTTACTCCAGCTCTTGCTCCTTTCCAAATCCCCCATCCCAGGCCACGCTAATGGAGCCAAGCAGAGCCAATTCCAGCCAGTCCATGTCTGTAAACTATTTGGGATAATTGGTTGTTTGCTGCGTTTGCTCCTTCCAAATCCAAGCCGCCATTTCACGGCTTCTCCGGTTACCGTTCTTTGGAAGGGCTCTGGGTGTCAGATGGCTCCTCCTGGGAATGGTTCCCATCCCAGAGCTCCTCCTGGAATGTTCCTGATGGTTCTGATATTCCCAGCTGGGAGCCAGCCCATGGCACTGCCACTGGGGGGGTGGCGGGGGGTGGAAAGTGTTCCCAGGGAAAACTTCAGGAATTCCACAACTGAGGTTTGTAGGATCATGGAGTGGTTTGGGTGGGAAGGGAACTGAAAGCTCATCCTAGTGCCATGGGCAGGGACACATTCCCTGATCCCAGGTGGATCCAAATCCATCCAACCTGGCCTTGGGCACTGCCAGGGATCCAGGGGCAGCCCCAGCAAATCTGGGAATTTCAGCCTGCCCCTCCCCACCCTCCCAGCCAGGAATTTTTTCCATGGAGGAGAAATTCTCCTTCCTCCAGCCGTGCTTTGTTCCCGGAGCTGCTGCAGCTCCTGGGGTGACGGGATTGGGTGAAATGATCCAGTTATTCCCAGGATATCCAAGTAATGGGTCCCTCTTGTGAAAAAAGTTGGGGTTCCAGGGTGGTGAGAGGGAAGAGGGATGGGACAAGGAAAGGGAGACAGGAAACCTCTGGATAATCATGGCAGCAGCTTTCCAGGCTGGAATAAGCTCCTTTTCCAGGAAAATTTCAGGGTTTGGTCACTTGTGGTTAAATTTATCCACAAGGGATTCTCCCCTGGGGGTTGTGTCCAGTGGGATCCATGAAAAAGCTGGAAAGGGAGCACAGATCCCAGAGGTTGTGTGTGCCATGGATAAACCCCTGGAGGTGGTTTGGGATACCTGTAGGGAATTTTATCCATCCCCCAGATAAACAAAATTCCTCAACCCATCCTTTGCCCATCCATTGCT
The DNA here is from genome assembly GCF_009819655.1 of Sylvia atricapilla. Lineage (NCBI taxonomy): Eukaryota > Metazoa > Chordata > Aves > Passeriformes > Sylviidae > Sylvia > Sylvia atricapilla. The sequence continues at coordinate 32,131,889 of NC_089143.1, forward strand.
TTTCCATTCCCAAATGGAATCATATCCATCACCATTAACATTCCAGCCGCTCTCCTTCCTTCCTTTTTATGTTTTCCCTGTTTTTTCATTGGAATATCCATCAAAATCCACCAAAATCTCTAATCTAACTCTTTTCCCTTTTGGGCTGCGGAAGATTCCTTGGGTAAGTCCTTGGGATGAATCCAAGGGTATTCCTTGTATCCTGATACCTGTTGAATGTCATGATGTCTGAATGGAGCCCTTGGACTAAAAAAATGGGATGTGATGAAACAAAAAATTGGAATTTTCCTGAAAAAAAGGAGGTGGCAGAAGCCTCAGAGTGAATTTCCAAAATATTCCAATTAAATCCAATGTCCATCCCTTAGATCCCGTGCTGTTGGCTTCAAATGTAAATCCAACAGAACTACATTTGGAATCCTCCATGGGGTCACCAAGCTGGAACTCTGCGGCCTTCTAAAAGGAGACACCAGGATTTTCCTGGAATTTTTTCATGGATTGCCAGCAAAAACCATGAGATTCCTCTAAAATCCATGGAATATTGAGCCAGCATGGCCGTTTTTCCTCTTGGAATAGAATCCTTGGAGTTGGAAGGGTTTGCACTAGGAATGAGGCAATGGGAGATGGTGAGAGCTGAGGTTTTTGTGGGATTTTCCCAGGTTGTTTTTTTTTTGTCTGGGAGTTGTGTCCTTCTGGACACCTGAGCACCGTTGGGTTTTTTTGGTGGAAAGTTGGGAATTTTATGGATTTATTGATTTATGTGCATGTTTTGTTGGGATGAGGAGGTTGGGAGGTACAGGAAGTGTCTCTGTCTCCCAAACCCCAAAATTTTCTAGGGAAAGCCTAAAACTGGAGCATTTCAATTAAATTGGTTAATTTGGTAAAATTGGTTAATTTGGTTAACCAAATTAATTAGTTTAACCAAGTTGAATTGGTTCATTCCCTGCATGGAAATCCCAGGAATACCACCCTCCGAGTGGCAAAAAAATCCGTAAAAAATGCTCCAAATTCTTGGAATATTCTTCTTGGAGTCCTACCTAATTTTCCTATGGGGAATAATCTTTTTGGGAATATCCACAGTGGCTGTAATGACCAGATTTCAGCTGGGAGCATCTGAAAAAACCTGGAACTCAGGGATGGGGTTGATGCAGGATTCACTTCCCAAATCTGGGAGCTGCTGATGCTATTTTCCTGGGATTTTTGTTGTGGAAAATTAGTAACTTTGAGATCTCTGGCTGCAGGAGGAGGAATTCATTGACTGGTGGAGCAAATTTTACGCTTCCACGGGAGAAAGGGAAAAATGTGGATATTACCTGGAAAAGGGATTTGACACCTTGAAGGTGAGTGGCTTCCAGTGGGTGTGGATCCTTGGAATTCTGCTCTCCGCATTTTCCTTGGGATTTTTTTTTTTTTCCATCTGGGTTCAAAAAACCCCCAAAACATTTCCCCCAGATGTTGAAAATTCCATTTCCTTGGGAAAATCCTTCTAGGAAACTTCCAGAAATTTTCCCTTGGGAAGTGGTGGAAGGGAGTGGGGAGCTGCCACCCTGGGAAGGGTTTGGAAATGAGGAAAATCAGGGATTTCTCAGGGGAAAGGGAGATTTAGGCACAAGAAATGCTAAATTTAACGCGAACTCCCAAACAGGGAAGATTTTCCTCGGATTTAAGGAAAATATTCCCAGCTGGAAGATCTCTATCCATGAAAAACCCACCAGGAGACCTTAGCTTTGTCTGGGTTTTGGGTTGGGCTGAAATTTATTATGGGATTCTCAAATTCTCCTCTCCTCAGTGCCTCAGGGGGAGAATTCTCAGAAATTCCTCCCCATGGGATGGATTTTCCAGGAATTGGAGGAATTTGGTTGGAATTTTTTTCCCCCGCTCCATTTTTTCTTTCTCAGGTCTATGAGACTGAGCTGGAAAACATCGAGGAATTTGAGCACCTCTCTGACTTCTGCCACACCTTCAAACTGTTCCGGGGCAGATCCCAGGATTCCAGTGATGACCCCTCAGTGGTGGGGGAATTCAAGGTGGGATGGGCCCTCTCCCCATGGATTGTGTCCGTAGGGGTGGGTATTGGGGGATCTTCAAAGCCCTTTTCAATCCCAAATTGATCTGCCAGCTCAGGAATTGTGAGACTTGTGGAATCCTCGTCCATGGAAGTGTCCAAGGCTGCCTGAAAGGGGTTCAGATCACCCAGGGATAGTGGGAGGTGTCCCTGAACATGGAAGGGGGTGGGAATGGGATGGGATTTAGGGCCTTTTCCAAACCCAAGCAATTCCAGGATTCTGGAGCCCCTCTGCTCTGGGGGAGCTGGGAATGTTCCCCTGGAGAAGGGAAAAATCCAAGGAATCATTAGAGTCCTTGAAGGGGCTCCAGGAGAGCTGGAGAGGGACTGGGGACAAGGCCTGGAGGGACAGGACACAGGGAATGGCTTCCCACTGGGAAAGGGGACATTGGGCTGGGATCTTGGGCAGCAGTTGCTGTCTGGGAGGGTGGGGAGGGGCTGGGCTGGAATTCCCAGATTTGCTGGGGCTGCCCCTGGATCCCTGGGAATGTCTAAGGCCAGCTTGGATCCACTTGGATCTACCTGGGATCAGGGAATGTTTCCCTGCCCCTGGCATTGGGATGAGTTTTTATCTCTCTTCCCACCCAACCAATTCCATAATTCCACGATTCATGCCTGTCATTCCAAGCCTGCTCCCACAGGACCCATCTCCCTGAATTCCCATGTCCTTCCCAGGGTTCCTTCAGGATTTACCCTCTTCCCGACGATCCTCACATCCCGGCGCCTCCCCGGCAATTCCAGCAGCTCCCGGCCCGGGGACTCCAGGAATGCCTGGTCCGGGTTTACATCATCCGCGCCTTCGACCTCCAGCCCAAGGATTCCAACGGGAAGGTATCTCGGTGGGAAAGCTCCTGGTCAGCTCCTGCAGTGGGTTCTTGGAACAGCTCAGCCCCATTTTTTTGGTCAAAATTGGGTTAAAATTAGGTCAAAAATGAGTCAAAATCTATGAATTTGCCTTAAATTTTTTGGATTTGTTCCTGTTTTCTGCCTCCCTTGGAATACCTGGGAATTCCACGAGCCAACTCTTCCTTTGTCCGCTGGGATTTTGAAGGATTAGTTCCATGAGTTTTGGGTTTGGTTTTATTTTGGGTTTTTTTTATTGATGCTTTGATGCTGAAGGAAATAAAATCCCACTTTTTCCCAAAATTTCTTCTTGCAAAGTTTTGCTGATCAGGAAGAAAAATTCTGGGAAAATGGGAACTGTGTAGGTCCAAAACTACCCAAAAACTCAGGGAAGGAAAAAATCCTTTTTATATCTCTGTTCCACTGGAAAAGAGGGGAAAATTAAAGGAAAGATGTGGAGAAATATAGGGAAAATGGATGGGAAAATAGTAAATACACATGGGAAATTTGTGGAAAAATAATTAGCAGATATGACAATATATGGAAAACATATGGAAAAATATATGGAATATGGGAAATATGTATGGAATATATGGGAAAACAGATGAAGGAATTCCAACTACTTTGGAATTTCTCTCTTTTTTTAAAAATGGATTTGGAATGGGAGTGTTTAATTCCTTAGGAATCTCCCATGAGTAATTCCTGAGGATTAAAAAGAAGGGGGGAAAAAACGGGAGTTTTTCCATTTAAAACCCCAAACCAACCCAAATCTGATCCTGAATTTCCCCTGGGGTGGGGATTTTCCAGAGGCTGATCCCAACCCAAGAAATACCTGGGTGCTCATTCTCTTCCCTGAGGGGTGTTTCCCATCCATTCCTTAAGAAACAACTCAGCAGGAAAAGAAAAATCAGGGAGAAGTGATGAGAAAATTTGTCCTGGATGTTTTTCCAGAGAATTCTTGGATGGGACTGGGATGGTGGATCCCTGTAGATATAGTTAAAATCTTTTAGGTGGAATTGGATTTTTCCTTGAATTTTTTTCCTTCTCCTGGCAAAAAATTCAAGTTGAATTAAATTCCCAACTTGAATTAAATTTTCAAAATCCTTGCCGAATTCCCAGAATAATTTCATTTAGGAGAGGGATGGGATTTGGAACAACTTGTGGAAAAGAGAGGGGCTGGATGAGCTTTAAGGTCATTCCCAGTCCAACAGTCCCACAGGAATTTTGTGTTTCTTTCCATGCCCTCCTCCAGTGTGATCCCTATGTGAAGATTTCCGTGGGAAAGAAATCCATAAATGACCAGGAAAATTACCTCCCCTGCACTCTGGAACCTGTCTTTGGGAAGTAAGTGTGGATTCCATGTTTGGGATCTGTGGAATTTTCTGGGTGTGCTGTTGAGGGAATTGCACTGGGCCAACCGGATCTTCCCATTCCAACACTTGATTCCACGTTGGAGTGGGAATGGAATCCACAGTAGGGATTTGGAACGGGATGGATTTTAAGGTTTCTCCCATCCCAAGCTATTCCATGATTCCCTTGGCTCTCATTCATCAATCCCTGGGATTTTGGAACTGGAATTCCACAGTGGAGGAATCTAGATCATCCTATTGATGGGGAAGAGTTTGGGGAAATTCCTCTCATCCAGGAACTTTGATCCAATGCCTGAAAGAAAAGCCTGAGAAATGGAGAGGAATGGGACACCTCCAAATGTTCTGGAAGATGATTATCCGTGGATAATTGAGTTGTTTTCCTCAGAAATGGGATGAAATTCCAAGGATAATGGTTTATTCTGGGAAAAGGTGTTTGGCAAGGGTGGAAAAGGAGTGGGGAAACTCAGGAAAGCTCAACTCCACAAGGTGTTGTTCTCCCAGAAAATCAGAGAATCATGGAATTCAGTTGGACATGACCCGTAAGAATCATGGATCCAACTCCTTTCTGGGACAATACCAACAATCTCACCCTGCCCCTGGGAATGTTGTCCAAGTGCTCCTGGAGCTCTGTCAGCTTTGGGAAGTGGCCATTCCCTGGGAAGCTGTTCCAGTGCTCCAGTACCCTTTGGATGAGAAATCTTCTCCCAATATCCAACCTAAACCTTCCCTGGCACAGCTCCAGCCATTCCCTAGATCCTGTCCCAGAGATCGGAGCTGTCACTTGGGATGAGCGCCAGGCTGCCAAAATCTGGGAATGGGGGCATGGACAGGGATCAAATCCTGCTTCCCATAAAATCCATCTGATTTTCTAAGGCTGCTCCCACCAGTCCAGGCTGCCAGTGCTGGGACACCTTCCCAACAAAGCAAGATGGAAAGGGAGATGAATTTAAATGGGATTTTGGGAAGGAATTCCTGGCTGGGAGGGCCTGGGCTGGAATTCCCAGATTTGCTGGGGCTGCCCCTGGATCCCTGGCAGTGTCCAAGACCAGGTTGGACATTGGGGCTTGGATCCACCTGGGATCAGGGAAAGTGTGGAATGAGAAGGTCATTGAAGCATCTCCTGACCCAATCCATTCCATAATTCCATGATTGCTTGATAAATGAAGCCAGCACAAGACAGCCTTGGCCCTGCTGGCTCAAGGTGACATGGATCAGGGGACTCTGACCCATCCCATCCCCCGTGGGGTCGAGATGGGATGTGGATCCATCTCCACGGAATTCTGTCAGCATGATCCTCTTTTCCCTGTTCCCCGGTTCCCAGGATGTTTGAGCTGAGCTGCACCCTGCCCCTGGAGAAAGACCTCAAGGTCACCCTCTATGACTACGACCTGCTGTCTAAGGACGAGAAGATCGGCGAGACCGTCATCGACCTGGAGAACCGCTTCCTGTCCAAATACGGGGCCCGCTGTGGCCTTCCCCAGACCTACTGCATGTGGGTTCCTCCCTGAGCTTGGAATGCCTGTGCATCTCGGGATTAGGCTGCTGGGGTGGCCACAGGATCACAAGAGGGTTGTCCTGGGGGCCCCACTTCCAAAGTCCTGGTTGTCCTCCAAGGAGGTTCCGTTCCATCCCTGGTGTCTCACAGTGGTCTTGTGCTGAGGGCATTCCTGGAGGATGCTGGGGCTGCTCCATCCCAGGAAAAGAGGAGGTTGGGGTGGGATCTTGGGCAGGAATTCCTGGCTGGGAGGGTGGGGAGAGACTGGGCTGGAATTCCCAGATTTGCTGGGGCTGCACCTGGATCCCTGGCAGTGTCCAAGGCCAGATTGGACATTGAGGCTTGGATCGCCCTGGGATGGTGGGAGGTGTCCCTAAACATGGAAAGCATGGAATGGGATGAGATTAAAGGCCCCTTCCCACCCAAACCCATTCCAGGATTCTGGAGCCCCTCTGTTCTGCCAGACTGGCAGAGTCTAAGGCCAGGTTGGATCCACATGGGACAAACTTTAACCTTTCTCCATCCCATTCCATGATCCCCTGGTTCTGTTTGGTTTCAGCTCCGGCCCCAACCAGTGGCGAGACCAACTCCGCCCTTCCCAGCTGCTCCACCTGTTCTCCCTGCAGCACAACTTCAAACCTCCCACCTACAAATCCGACCGGATCATCTTCCGGGATCAGGAGTACATCCTCTCTGAGCTGGGTAAGGTGTTAGGGATGCTTTGGGATGGCAGAAATTTCTTGGTAAAGGATAAGGGATGGACCTGGATGTCACGGAGACATCACCAGGACTGAGTGATGGCATTGTCCCCATCCTCCTCCTCTCTGCCCCCATTGGCTCTGAACCATTCCCAAACTTGGCCGTACCTAAAATCCTCAGATTGAATCCAGACCTCAAATCCAGGAATGTTGACCTTGAGTTGGACCAAACCCAACATCCCCAGGTGGGAGCTCCATTGTGGCTGGGAATTCCAACCTGGTGTTCCCTGTGCATGGAGATGTCACAACAAAGGTGATTGTGAAGGCCAGGGGTGAGTGATGGCATTGTCTCCATACTCCTCCTCTCTCTCCCCATTGGCTCTGAACCATTCCCAAACTTGGCTGTGCCCCAAATCCTGGGATTGAACCCAGACTTTCAATCCAGGAATGTTGGCCTTGAGTTTATGGGAAACTCCAGTCTGATGTTCCAAGTGCATGGAGACATCATGAGAAGGGACATCATGGAGGCCAGGAGTGGCTGATGGCATTGTCCTCATCCTCCTCCTCCTCTCTCTCCCCATTGGCTCTGAACCATTCCCCAACTTGGCCGTGCCCCAAATCCTGGGGCTGTACCCAGACCTCCAGTCCCAGGAATGCAAACATTCCTTCAGGGAATGTTGACCTTGAGTTGGACCAAACCCAGCACCCCTGGATTGGGAGTGAGAAGCTCCAACCTGATGCTCTGGCGCTGCCAGAGACAGAAGAGCAGCTCTTCCACTGGAATTTTGGGAATGGTCACTAGAGGGAGACAACGTCCCACACACAGACCTGGGAATTCTTTCGGGATTTTGTGGGAAGCGGGAGACAAAACCAACTTCTACAAAGAGGAGAAAACTCCTGGACTTTCAGGGAGGAGATTTTGTTCTCCCATGGCACCTCCCTCTGACCCAACATTCTCGGGGCAGGAGGGTTCTTTTTTTGAAAACTCAACCTTAAGGGGCAAAAAGAGGGTTTTAGACCCAGGAGGAGGTGAAATCCCACCCGGGCCTGGCCCAGGAGCTGTACTTTGGAATCGTGGAATGATTTACATTGGGATCATAAAGATGATCTGGTTCCACCCCCTCCATGGACAGGGACACCTCCCAGTATTCCAGGTGGATCCAACCTGGCCCTGGACAATTCCAGAGATCCAGGGGCAGCCACTGCTTCTCTGGGAATTTTTTTCCAGCCCCTCCCCACCCTCACAGCCAAGAATTTCCAATATCCCCCCTAAATCTTGATGGGATTTTTAAAGGATTTTTGATGGGATTTTTTTGTTTCGATCCCTCTCCGTGCTCTTGGGAAACAAAGCACAAATTCCTTCAGGAATTCCAGTTTTCCCCTGAGGAGAAGGGAAGCAAGGAACTGTTATGGAAAAGTTTTCCAGGGAGGGCCAGGGAGGTGTTAAAATGTGTCCCCCCCACCCCGTGCCAGTGCCTGCTGTCACCTTCTCCAAGTTCAAACAGCAGAACAAAGCCCGAGGCATGACCCGGAGCAGATCTGGAATCCAGCTGCGAGCTCTGGGGCCAGACCAGGAATAAACCGGAGCCGTTAAACACAAGAGCTGGGATTTTACAAGCCCCTTTTCCCCCTGGCTCATTATTCCATAACTCCCAGATTTTGTTGTTCTCTGAGAGGGGCTCATTCTTTTCCCGGCGTGTAAAGCTGCACGTGTGCGCTCACATGCCGGAATTCCAGGGTTTGGGAAGTTGTTGGGAATTAGCCCAGCTGGCTGGAGTTAAGGATTTTCTTGCCAAGGAAGGAGCTGGGATATCTCACCAGGATTTGGTGGAGTTGGAATGATATTTATGGAATAATATTTATAAAATAATAAATATAGAGTGATATTTACGGGATAATATTTATGGAGCATGTTGTGTTTCAAATGTCCTGGAATGTTCAGGACCAAAGTGAGGTGAAGTCCACCAACCCCAGCCTGGGATTTTGGGGTCATTTGAGTTTGACTCAGAGAATAAGGGAATTTTTGAAGTTAGAAAAGATTTTTAAGACCCTGGAATTCCAGAATTCAAGTTGGAAAAGAGCCCCAGGATCAAATCCACCTTGTCCATGTGTCATGTCCTTGTGTCCAAGTGTCGTTTCTTGGACACCTCCAGGGGTGGGGACTTCACCGCTTCCTTGATATCCAAGGACAGGGCATGGTGTCCCATCTCAGGAATGGGATGGGGAGGCAGGAGTTGGCTGTTGGATGATGAATGGTGGATGATGGATAGATGATGGATGGATCCTGAATGAGAAGAAAAGGAAGGAATTCCATTTTTGAGGAATCTGGGCCCATTTGTGGCAGGATCAGGGGCTAATGTGGAGCAGGTGAGGAGGAGGAGATAATTCCAGGGCCACAAATATGCTGGTGAGACTGGAGCAGGGACTTGGGGTGGAGTAGGAATTTGGAAATTTACAAATTTGCCCTAAAATTTAGGAGTTTGTTCCTGTTTTCTGCCCCTCTTAGAATATCTGAGAATTCCAGGAACTTGGAATTCTCATGGATTCTCATTCTCTCTCTTGGAACTGGATCCTGCTGGCATGGAGGGACCATCATGGCTCTCCAGGCTGTGCTGGAGGATGTCTCCATGTCCTTCCTCCTCCTCCAATTCCCATCTTTCACCCCAAATCCCGCAGAGAAGAAACAAGATTCCACTGAGACCTCATTTCTGTCTGCCCAACTGAAGATCCTGGATATCTTTAAATTCTGGGATGAACTCTTGGGAGTGGGGACATCGGCAAAAGGTTGATGGGAATCCTGATTCCCAGGACTTTAGGAGAGCTGGATCCAGGAGTGGGATCAATCATTGGATTCTCTTCTCTATGGAATCCAATGGGATCCTCGCACTCTTTCCCTGGCTGTGATTTGTGAGGTGGTTGCACAAGGGCCTCCATAGGTTTTCCCACTGGGAATGGTATCCCAGGAAGATTTGTGATGGTGGCTTTGGGAACGGAGGCCATGCTGCTCCAGCTCCTCCTGCCCAAAATCCATCCCTGTGGGATTCATTGGGTTTTTCTCTCTGGCAGAGGATGGAAAACCCCTGAATCCACACCTGGGGCCAGTGGAGGAGCGGCTGGCCCTGGCTGCCCTCCGGAAACAGGGATTGGTTCCGGAGCACGTGGAGACCCGGCGCCTCTTCAGCCCCCTCCAGCCTGACATCGAGCAGGTGGGTCCGGGAACGTGGCCAGGATGAGCCCAGGAGAGGCATCTCCTGATACGGCCCTGTCCAGGGGGAGAATCCTGCTGGGAATGTCCACCCTGGGATACGGGGTGTTCCCAGGGAGGGGAGGTGGTCGTTCCTTTTGGCATATTCTCCTGTTTTCAAATTTAATTTGATTTAATTTAATTTATTTGATTTTCATTTAATTCATTTTTTATTTTATGTTTTTGGTCTAAAAGTCCCATTCAGAAATGTTCTCCCAGAATCCTGGGATCACTGAGGTTGGAAAAGCCCTCCAAGGTCATCAAGTCCCAATCTCCAACCTTGTCACTGAGTGCCACATCCAGGAATTCCCTGGACACTTCCAGGAATGGAGGTTCCAAACCTCCCTGGGCATTTCCAATGCTTCCCAAGGCTTTTCATGAGGAAATTCCTGCTGATGTCCAACCTAAGCCTCCTGTGGCACAGCTTGAGGCCATTCCCTCTTTTCCTGATATTCCTTGGGAGCAGATCCCAACTCCCACCTGGTTCCAGCATTCCAGGGAATTGTGGAGACCCAAAAGGTTACCCCTAATCCCTGTTTTTTTTCCAGGATGGGCCCCTTTCCCAGCGCCCTCATCTTTTCCTGGTGCTACAGCCCCTTTTCCCACCTCCCTCAGCAGCTCCTCAGGATTTGCATCCATCCATGCATTCCCAACTATCCCTAAAATAATTTTAATATAACCTTTAATGCCACTTTTCCATTGAGGAATCCTCCCTTCCCACCCAAGAATCCCAGATCTCCCCAGGGAGGTTCAGGTGTTCCAGTTTGGAATCTCCCAAGGTTTCAATGCTCTGTTTTTCCACATAGGGAAAGCTCCAGATGTGGGTGGATCTGTTCCCCAAATCCCTGGGACATCCTGGCCCCCCTTTCAACATCACTCCGCGCAAAGCCAAGAGGTAACATTTCTTCCACACCTTTTCTTTGGGAAAGGAGCTGGGAATGCTCAGAAGCCTCAGGTGGGGATGGATTCACTCATCTGGATGAGGGACAAATGTGGGATCACCTTCAGGGAAACGGCTCCTGCAGGGAAATCCATCAGTGGGACAACCGGGCTTCCAGCTGGATGAGTTTTCCACCTTCTCATGGTTTTATTCATGGGATTTCCCAGGTTTTACCTGCGCTGCATCGTCTGGAATGCCAAGGATGTGATCCTGGACGATCTCAGCATCACCGGGGAGAAGATGAGCGACATCTACGTCAAAGGGTGAGTACCCCTCTCCAGAATCTCCCAGGTAATTCTTGATTATTCTGGAGGCGCAGGAGCAGCAGGGAAGGAATTAAGGTGGTCCTTGGATTGGGGTTGCTGGGGTAGACTTGGATCCTGCCAGGATGGAGGGACCATCACGGATCCATGAATTTCCAACTGTGGTTCACATCTCCAACTGTGGATCCAAAATTCTCCGGCCGTGGATCCACAACTCTCCATCTCTGGATCCACATGTTTCCAGCTATGTATCCGCATGTTTCCAACTATGGATCTGTCTCTCCAGTCATGGATCCACACCTCTCCAGCCGTGGATCCACACCCTTCCAACTATGGATCCACTCTTCTCCAGCCATGGGTCCATGAATTTCCAACTATGGGTGCACATCTTTCCAGTTATGGATCCACCCCTCCAATTATGGATCCACACCTTTCCAGCTATAGATCTACTCCCTTCCAACTATCGATCCACCTTTCCAGTTATGGATCCACACCTCTCCATCTCTAGATACAGCTTTTTGGAAGACACATCTCTGCTGAGCTGTCAACCTTTTCCTTTGGATCTCTGGGATGACTCCATGTCAATATTTTTCCTTGGACAACTTGCACGTTCCCACAGTGAGATAAGATGTGGGAGCAGCCTGGCCGTGGTGAGAGGAATTAGTTGTCTGCTCATTCCGAGGTCGTCTCCAGACTTTTTCCATGATCACTGATTGGATTATTTGCATGGCCGATTTCTTTGGAATTCCGTTTATTCCTGAAAACAGCACCTTTGGCACCTTCCCCTTCCCCTTCTTTCAAAGAGTGCAATTCCAGCCAAGGGAGTTCCTTTTTTTGGGGATTATGGGCAGGAAGAGGCAGGATTTGGGAACAGACTGTAAATCTCTGGTTTACAATCCCTATTTTCGCCCTGTAAATCCAGAATTCTGTGCGGCTTTCCTGGTATTCCCATTAATTCTGTTGTTATCAGCTCCAGCTGAGCTGTTCCGTGTCTTTTGGGGATCCTAAAAAGTTGTGCTGCTGGAAAAGTGGGAACATCCTGAGATTGCTGAGATCCCTTTCCTGATTTTTAATATCCAAGAGAATCCTGTGAGGCTTGAAATGAGTAAAACCTTGCTCAGCTTCCAGATCTTCCATCCCAAAGGAAAGTCATCCTATTCATCAAAGGAAAAATCCTATTGGGAAGGGATGAAATGATTCTTTTTGTGCCTAAGGATCTGCCCTATGGATGGGGAATCCAGTGGGGACTGTTCCTTCCATCCATTGCTGCCTCTGGAACACGGACTGGAACTTGCCTGTCCTAGACTGGATAATAGGGAAAAATTCTTTATGGAAAAGCTGTCAAGCAATGGAAAGGGATTGCCAAGAAGTGATTTACAGGTTGGGAGAGCTGGGAATGTTCCCCTGGAGAAGGGAAATATCCAGGGAATGCTCAGAGTCCCTGAAGGGCCTCCAGGAGAGCTGGAGAGGGGCTGGGGACAAGGGCTGGAGGGACAGGACCCAGGGAATGGCTTCCCACTGGGAAAGGGGAGATTGGGCTGGGATCTTGGGCAGCTATTGCTGTCTGGGAGGGTGGGGAGGGGCTGGGCTGGAATTCCCAGATTTGCTGGGGCTGCCCCTGGATCCCTGGGAATGCCCAAGGCCAGGTTGGATCCACCTGGGATAGCTGCAGGTGTCCTTGCCCATGGCAGGTGTGGAATGGGATGATACTTTATAATTTTCTCACCCAAACCATTCCATAATCCTGGAATTCTGGAGTTGCTACTCTCAGCGCTGACTGATTTCCGAACTCTGGGACTGTTGCATTCCCTCTTCCATCTCCAGGTTTTCCCCACCCCCAGCAGCTACTGGGATCAGGGACATTCCATTTCCCACTCCTGGATGTTGCTGTGACGTTGAGTGGGATCCCAAATCCTTGCTGTGATCCCGGTTTTCCATGGGCTCTGCTTGTCACTGGCAGGTGGCTTGTGGGGCACGAGGAGAACAAGCAGAAGACAGATGTCCACTACAGATCCATGGGAGGAGAAGGGAATTTCAACTGGAGGTTCATCTTCCCCTTTGATTATCTCCCGGCAGAGCAGATGTGCCACGTGGCCAAGAAGGTGAGTGGTCCTGGGTGGAATTTCTGCATCCTCATGGGAATTCCAGGGGGTAATGGGAGTTTTGCACCTTCACAAGCTGAGCCCTGGAAAGCTTGGCCTTTCCACGGTGTTGACAGTGAAATTTTTTGGGAATTTTGTTCTAAAACCCATGTTTGGAAGCAAAATGGGGTCAGGATTAGAGGTGGTTTTTTTTGGAGGCACTGTTCCTTCCAGCAAGGATCCATCCAGGCTGCAACAGGAAAAATATTGGAGTGAGTGTCCAAATGCCCTTGGAGAACAGGGATATTCCAAAGCTGGAGATGGTGATTCCATGGGGATGGTTTGGTGGGAACCTCTGTTTTCCAGCATGGAATAACAGGTGTCGTGCCATGCCAAAACTTCCCCAAAAAAAGGCTAAAAATGGGGAAAGAAAGGAGCTGCCTCCAAATTCCTGATGGGAACATGGGCTGGGATGTGCCACTGGAAAAAAGCTTTGGCTTCAGGGAGAGAATTGGATTGGGAGTTGGGGTTTTTTGGATGGGATTTTGATCTCCTTGTTCCTCCAGCTGTTCCTGGTGTGGAATTCATCAGAATGAAACAGGAATGGGGTTGGGATCGGTGCATGGAATAACACAGGGGAAAGTTGGATGATGGAAAAGATGGGAATTAGGAAAAAAATTTGACACTGAAGAAGAGAGGAGATGAATTAATTTAAGTTTCCTTCGCCTGGAGATTAAAAGAATTAAGAGCGATAATCCAATGGGAGATTCCCTATCCATGGCAGGAGATGGAACTGGATCATCTTTAAGGTCCCTTCCAACCCTAAACCATTCCATGATTCTGTGAATTTTTTTGGCTCTTTGTGGTTTGTGGACAACAGGGAAAATCCCAACTTCCTGTGGCACCTCCCTGGAGGCTCAAAGTCCTTCCTCCGCCTCATCTTGAGCCTTCATCCCTTGGGGATGCTTGGATTTGGGACATCAGCAGGAATTTCCTTGTGGAAAAGGTGGTCAGGCCTTGGAATTGCCCAGGGAGGTTTGGAGTCCCCATCCATGGAGGTGTCCATGGAATTCCTGGATGTGGCACTCAGTGCCAAGGTGAGGATCAGTCCCAGGGTGGAGTCAATGATCCTGGAGGATTTTCCAGCCTCAGTGATCCATGATCCCACCGTCCCTGCTCCCTGCTCTAGCTCAGCCTCAGTATTCAAGGAATATGAGGCGCCCAAAGATTCCTGCTTGCAGCGGGATCATCCCTGAAACCCACTGTGATCCCCAAAAATTCCCTGAGGATTCCTGAAACCCCTGGGGATCCAAAAAAATCCCCCAGAGTTCCCTGAAACCCACTGTGATCTCCAAAAATTCCCTGGGTATCAAAACCCCCCATTGTGATCCCCAAGAATCCCTTGGGATCTGCAAAACTCTTGGGGATCCCTGAAACCCACTGGGATGCCCAAAAATCCCCCTGGGATCTGCAAAACCCTCCCCGAAAATCCTCTGGGATCTGCAAAACCCCCAGGATCCCCACTGTGATCCCCAAAAATTCCCTGGGATCCACAAAACCCCCAGAATGCCTGAAACCCACTTGGATCCCCCAAAATTCCCTGAGCACCAAAAACCCCCACTGTGATCCCCAAAAATCCCTGCAAAACTCCCAGAGATCCCCCCCAAAATCCCCCAGGAATCCCTGAAACCCCTGTGATCCCAAAACCCCACTGAGATCCCCATCCCATCTTATTTCCCACGGAACCAGTGCCTGGCCCGGGAAGACACTTAATGAATCCTCCATCCCAGACAACTCCCAAAAGCTTCCAAAGCCTTTCCTGGGCAGTTCCAATGATTGACAGTGTTGCAGCCGGGCCCGTTTTCACGCTTCATATCCCAACAAATCCCGAGTACAGGGTGTACTACATCCAATTATCCCACTTGGAAAAAAAAAAAAAGCCCTCCATTAAAAAAAACTCTTTAAAGAAAATCCATCCTGCTGTGCCCGATCTGGAATCTTTTCCCACCACATGGCTGGATCCGAAAATAAACACCTTGTAAAAGCTCTCTGTAAAGGCCGGAATAATGAAGGGAAAAGCCGGGTGGGGCATTCCCGGCCCCAGGAATTTTTTTTTTGATCTGGCCATGTGCTGTTTGAACTCCGGCTTGGTTCCTGTGGTTGTAAAAAATCCTGGCTCTGGGAAGGTGGAATTCCAATCAAAAGGTCGGGAGCAACTGTGGGGAATTGGGAGCTGCTCAAAACCACCTGTGCTCAAGTGGGTCAGGAGGGAAAGAGTTTTCCAATGGTTTTCCTTTGTTTGCTCCATGCTGGAGATCCCGGGACAGTGGCCAGGTGGATTTGGAATCACAGAATTATGGAATGGTTTGGGTGGGGAGGGAGACGAAAGCTCATCCGGGGACAAATTCCTCTATCCTAGGGAGATCCAAGCCCCAGTGTCCAACCTGGCCTTGGGCATTCCCAGGGATCCAGGGGCAGCCCCAGCCAATCTGGGAATTCCAGCCCAGCCCCTCCCCACCCTCCCAGCCAGCAATTGCTGCCCAAGATCCCAGCCCAATGTCCCTTTTCCCAGTGGGAAGACATTCCCTTTGTGCTGTCCCTCCAGGCCTTGTCCCCAGTCCCTCTCCAGCTCTCCTGGAGGCCCTTCAGGGACTCTGAGCATTCCCTGGAATTTTTCCCTTCCAATTCCATCAATCCCAACTCCTCTCCCAGCCTTTCCAACAGTAGAGCTGCTCCATCCCTCTGACCAACCTGGTGCCTCCTCTGGATCGCTCCAAGAGCTCCAGGTCCTTCCTATACTGGGAATTCCAGAGCTGGAATTCCTCTAGCTAGGGCTCCGTGGTCATCCCAACTCAGGTTGCAAATACTCTCCCCCCAACAAAACAAGGATGCCCCTGGGTAAGAGGATGTCCGTAATATTTTTGTCTGTGAACACTTGGGGTGGTTGGGAGCCTGGGAAATCGAGGGAAATCGAGGGAAATCCAGGGAAAACCATGGAAAAGCCAGGGAAACCCAGGTGCCACTCTTATTCCTGCTTTTCTGAACCTTCCCACCTCTTCGGGATGGTTTTCCATAACTTTGCTGCCTGGATTCATGTTATAAATATTTTTCTTCTTCTGAGAGAGGAATTTCTCACAATCCCAGTTTCTACAGTATTTCCATGAAAGAGAAATATTCCCATCTTTAGGACAGCTCTCCTGAAAACACAGACATGGTTTTTAATGCTTTTCTCAGCATTTCTTTGGAATTTCCATCCCTTTTCCTGCTTTTTTTGGTGCCATCTTTCTCTCCCAACTCTGGGAAATTCACTCCATGTTGGCTGCATGGGAAGAGCACATTCCTGGGTTTTTGAGTCCTGCAGGAAAACAGTTTCTGGGGATGGAAAATGAGAAGATCATGGAATCATTTAGGATGGAAAAGACCTCTAAGACACTGACCACATCCCTGGGTGCTGCATTCAGAGGGATTTAAAATCATTCCAGGGATGGACATTCCATCATTTCATTGGGCAGCCTCCGTACCGCTGGACAGCCCTTTCCATGGAGACATTTTCCCCGAATTCCAACATAAACTGGAATTTTAATCCAAAGTTTCAACTTTGGATTCCCTGTCTGTGCCTGGTTTTGGATGGGTTGTGGAACAATCAGGACAATCCGAGGTCACCTGGATGTGGATCCTGTTTTCCCAGGATCTTTTCCTTTCCACTCAGGGAAGAGCTTAACTTCCACATCTCATGGGGTGAAAATGCGTGGAATTGCTTTTGGAAAGTTCAGCTTCCCCTTGCCAATTCCAGCAGCAGCTGGGTGGGGCTGGCAAATCTGGATCTGGGAAGTTCTTTAGGGCAGGAAAAGGGTTTTCATGGAATGCTGGAGGAAACAGCATCTCCATGGATGTGCCGTGTCCAGTTCTGGAATTCTTATGGACATGGAAGGGCCGGAGCGTGTCCAAGGAAGGGAATGGAGGAGGAAAGGGGCTGGAGCACCAAAAAATGCTGAGGGAGCTGGGAAAGGGCCTGAGCCTGGAAAAAAGGAGGACCCAGAGGGACCTTCAGGCTCTGCACAACTCCCTGGAACCAGGTTGAAAGGGGGGCCAGGATGTCTCAGGGATTTGGGGAACATCTGGAGCTTTCCCTATGTGGAAAAACAGAGCCTTGAAACCCTGGGAGATCTGGGATCCTTGGGTGGGAGGGGAGGATTCCTCAATGGAAAAGTGGCATTAAAGGTTAAATTAAAAGTATTTTAGGGATAGTTGGGAATGCGTTGATGAATGCAAATCCCGAGGAGCAGCTGAGGGAGGTGGGAATGGGACTGAACCACCAAGAAAAGCTGAGAGAGCTGGGAAACGGGCTGGAAAAAACCAGGGATTAGGGCAACGTTCTGGCTCTCCACAACTCCCTGGAATGCTGGAACCAGGTGGGAGTTGGGATCTGATCCCGGAGAATAACAGGAAAAGAAGGAATGGGCTCAGGAGAATCTCAGGTTGGACATCATCAGGAATTTCCTCATGGAAAGGGTGCTCAGGCCTTGGAAGTGCCCAGGGAGGTTTGGAATCCCTATCCCTGGAGGTATCCGAGGAATCCCTGGGTATGGCACTCAGTGCCAAGGTGGGGATCGGGCACAGCTTGGACTGGATGATCCTGGAGGGGTTTTCCAACTTGAGAAATTCTGTCACATCCAAGGGGAGTCTGGAGCCAGTCCAGGACTCCCAAATTCATGCAGGGTGAGGCTCAGACAAGACTTTCCAGGATCAAACTTCTCTTTCCCCAAAATCCCGTTTCCTCCTTTGTATTTTGGAGCACATTCACAATCCAGGAGAGATGCAACCCTATCAACTTTCCTCGGAATCAGAGCTGATTTTCCCTCTGCCTTCCCTGCTGCTTTACCCACACAAATCCATAAAACATCCCTGAGCCTCCCCTCCCTTGGAAAACAAACCCCCAAACAATAATTCCAGCCGGTTTTTTTCCCCCACGGCTCGGACAAGGCTGGGATATAAATTTCGTGCTCCAGGTTGTTTTTATAGGGAATGTTCAGAGCTCAATTTAATCATGGACGTGAATTTCACGCCACCTTGAGAAGGACCCATAAACTTCACTGAGCATCAAATTCCCCCTTCCCAATTCCCTGTTCCTTTTCCCACCTTTCCTGCGGAGTTCTGGGTTGTCAGGGCTCAGAGCAGGGAGGTTTTGTCTCCAGCCAAATGATATTTTATGGTGTTTTTCCATTAAAAGAAAAAAAAAAGGGGGGGATATTTTGAGAGATGGAGCATTGAATTCCCACCTGGAAAAGGTTGAACCCCACCTGAGTTATCCCTGAAATACCGGGATGTTGTTCTGAGGGATTGGGATGCAGAGGGTGCGGAGTCAAGGTTTTGTTCCCTTTTTTCCTTGGCTGTTGCTGTGGGAAGGTGGGATCCCAAAGTCTGTTTGGTTTGCCAGCAGTTTTCCAGTTTTCCAGTTCCATGAAATTGTGGAATGGTTTGGGATGGGAAGGATCTTGAAGCCCATCTAGGGACAAATTCCATTATCCCAGGCATATCCAAGCCCTGTCCAACCTTGGACACTTCCAGGGGTGGGACAACCATGGCAAATCTGGGAATTCCATCCCAGCTCCTCTCCACCCTCACAGCCAGGAATTCGTTCCCAATATCCCATCCAGCTTGGGGTCATCTCCCACCTATCCCAACAGGTTCTTTGTCCGTCCCTCAGAATAATGATGCTGAAGGAAAAGTTGGATGAGATATCGGGTTCTCCATTGGAAATTCCAGTCCATGGAATGCGGGAATTACCCCTGGGCCAGGGATTCTCTGGGAAGAAGAGGCACCTGGAGGACAAAGAGAAAGTTTCCTTTCCAGGGAATATTCCAGCCGGGAAATAAGATGGCCTTGAGAGTCTCTTCCAGCACCAAACCAGTCTGGAATTCCGTATATTTCCCCCTTTTCTAAGCCAAGCTTAGATGGGCATCTGGATTTCTCCAGAAAGGGACAATCCAAAGGAGCTCATGGTGTTCACATGGTGGAGATGGATTTTCTACCACCTTGGAATTTTCCAGCCCTGGCTCCTGGATCCCTGTGGATCCCTTCTTTCCCCAGTTTCTGGGAAAGGGAAGAATTTCCATCAGCTCTTCTCCTCCTTTTTTAGCAATTTTAATTTAAAATGGCTGTAAAAGCTGGGAAAAATCCCTCGGGATAAACATTCCCCTGGATAAACATCCATCCCAACCCACTGCAACCGGCAGAGGGGAGAGAGGGAATTTTCCATGGACTTCATTTGGGATTTCTAGATTATCCAATATCTCAAATGCGTCCATAAAATGCTCCAGTGCAAAACTCCTGGCAGGTTTTCCCAAAATCGGGCAGGGAACGGACGGAAATGGAAACAGAACCGTCCAGGGGGGTCTCTTAAAGTGAATCCAATGGGATTGGAGTGCCCACGGACTCCCAGCTGGAATATTTATGTTCCTATGGAATGTTTTTGCTCCTTTTTTTATAATTTAATATTGGACGGAATAACAAATCCAAGTCTTGAGGTTAAATTTATGGAGCGACGGATGAATAACGCTGGAGTTTCCTGGTTTTAATTAAATCCCATCATTTCCGACACTTCCAGGAGGAATTGCTGCTGGGACACCCTTTGGACAGGTATTGGGACTCCCACTGGGATTTTCCTCCTCTTTGCTGGAGCCAGGAATAGCAATCCCAAATATCCCTTGGCTTTGGGCAGGATTTTGAATTTTCTCCTTTATCCCGACATTTCTTTTTTGGACGTCAGGAAGGAATTTTTTTAAATGGAAAGGAGGGTCAAGCTTGGGAAGTGCCCAAGGAGGTTTGGAGTCCCCATCTCTGGAGGTATCCAAGAAATTCCAGGATGCTGAGCTGAGGATTGGGCACAGATCAGACTTGCTGATCCCAAAGGGCTTTTCCAGCCGCAAGGATTCTGGGATTCTTTGTCCTAACTCCCAAGCATCCCACCAGTGGGATTTGGATCTCTGTTGGAAGAATTTCCTGGTTTCACAAATGGGAATAATGGCGCGGACGCTACTTCCCAGGAAGTGAATATTCCTTACTCTGGAGTGCAGGACTGATGGATAGCTTGGAAATATTCCCCCGGAGAAGGGAAAAAATCCAGGGAATGCTCAGAGTCCCTGAAGGGGCTTAAGGAGGGCTGGAGAGGGACTGGGGACAAGGCCTGGAGGGACAGAACACAGGGAATGGCTTCCCACTGGGAAAGGGGACATTGGGCTGGGATCTTGGGCAGCAATTGCTGGCTGGGAGGGTGGGGAGGGGCTGGGCTGGAATTCCCAGATTTGCTGAGACTGCCCCTGGATCCCTGGGAATGCCCAAGGCCAGGCTGGACATTGGGGTTTGGAACAGCCTGTGTGATATTCCTGGGATTCCAGGGAATCTTCCTTTCCATGTCCATGTTCTGTGATTAAATTCAGGAGCCTGAGCTGGCATTTGATGGTCTCTGATTGTCCCACTGCCTGTGACAGACCTGGGAGCAAATTTGAGCCATGGTGGATCTGGAAGGGAAGTCTATCCTTGGGAATTCTCTACCAGAAATTCTGATTTAGGCATCAATCCCATAATTTTTCCATGAATTAAATGGAAGGCAAAGTTTGGCAGTGCTGGCACAACAGTGCTGGCACAACAAGTGCTCTCTTCACCTTCCCTCACCAGAATTGTGGGAATTTCTATCACTCCTAAGGATCCTGTTTGGGATCCCATGAAGCCTTCCCTAAATTAAATTAAAATATTTAAGTAAAATTAATAGCATTAATTTAGTTCATTAAATTAAGGCATAAATTATTGCCAACACCTTCCAGAAGGGTGTTTTCCGCTGGTTATCCTTATCCAAGAGTTTTCCAGAGTCTGTGCTCCTGCAGGTCCAGAGCAGGACACCTTGGGAATTCCAGGATTTGCAGGCTCTGCCCAGTTTTCCCGATGAATCTTTCATTTTCTTGTGGTTTCTTTCCTCGGTGGGATTTTAGGAACACTTCTGGAGCTTGGACAAGACAGAAAACAAGATCCCACCCCAGCTGATCCTCCAGATCTGGGACAACGACAAGTTCTCCTTCGATGACTATTTGGGTAAGTTGGGAATTTTGGGGATCCATCCCCCCCAAAAAAACGGAAAAAAAAAAATGAATCACCTGCACAGGTTGTCTGTGGATGCTCCATCCCTGGAAGTGTCCAAGGCTGGGTTGGATGAGGCTTGGAGCCACCTGGGATAATGGAAATTGGGAATTTGGATTGGGATGGTCAGAGTGGCCCAAACTCCATGAGATCAGGGAACATTCCGTGTTTTAAGCATTGTCCTGCCGAGATGCCTCACCCTGGAATGTTCTCCCTTGCAGGATCCATCCAGATGGATCTCAACAGGATGCCCAAGCCTGCCAAGACGGCAGAAAAATGCTCCTTGGATCTCGTGGGTGATTCCCTGTCCTCCGGCCACTCCGTGTCCCTCTTTGAGCAGAAAACCGTCAAGGGCTGGTGGCCCTGTGTGGCGGAGCAGGACAAGCAGAAGATCCTGGCGGTAAAGTGGCTTCTCCACGTTTTCCCTTGGATCCTCCACTCCAGTTCCCATCCCTGGGAGCCTCCAAGGCAGAGTTCGATGAGGATTGGAGCACCCTGAGATGACAGAAGTTTCTCTGCCCATCACGGCATGAGGCGGAACTTAAATTCCTTCCCGATCCAAAACCGCTCCAGGGTTCCCTGGAAGCTTCAATCAGGGCAAAAAAAAATTCCATTTCCAGCTGGAGATTTTGTGGATCTAGAGTTTTGTGGATCCATCTGTGGTTGGCTGGAAGTTTTCCAGTGCCGTGCAGAGGAATGGTCAGGTGTTTCGGGATTTTCACTGCGGGTTTTGGAATGTGCCACTGAATCTGGTCCATATCATGATTATTCCCAATGGTCTTGTGTACCAGGGAAAAAATTCCAGCTGTCTCAGTGATAATTTTAAAGGTGTCTGGATTCCTCTTCCAGATTTTGGTGACCATTCCATGCAGCTAAGGGAATCCAGGAAGGGAATTGCCTCATTCAACCAAAAACCCCTGAGCTGGTTCCTGGGAAATCAGGAAATATGGAAAGATGGGATGTGGCATTTAGGGATGATCGGTGACAGCTTGGACTCGATCCCAGAGGTTTTTTCAGCCTCAGTGATCTGCCCGTATTTGGGTATCAGTGGGATCTGGGATTTCCAAGAATATCTCCAGTGACAGGTGAGGGATCTCTGGAACCCTGGGATCCTCATGGCCATTGTGGGGAGTGGTTTGGTTGTGCCCAAAGGATATTTTCTTCCCCTAAACCCTATTTCCCATGCCATGTTCATTCCTCACCTTTCCCCCATGTTTTTGGGGATAATAAATCTGTTTTTGTTTGACCCATCCAGGGCAAGCTGGAGATGACTTTGGAAATTGTGGCGGAGCAGGAGCACGAGGAGCGTCCGGCCGGGATGGGGCGGGATGAGCCAAACATGAACCCCAGGCTGGAAGATCCCAAGTAAGAACATCCCCAACGGAAAAGCAACCACTGGGGCATGGAATTCTTGAGGTCTCAATGGGAATTCTGGGTTTCCAGCTGGAGAGAACTGGGATGAAATGGGTTTGCAACTTGGTGAGGTCCACTTTGAACTGATGGGGACTGGGAGACACGCCTGGAGGATCAATTCTGTGGAATTGGGAAATTGGTCTGCAGTGCCAGTCTGGTGGGATTGGGAGACTGGTCTGGATCACCGAGGAGGATGTTGGTGGGAAGTCCCCAGAGGGATGAAGGACCTGACACATTCCAGAGGGATTGGGAGGCTAGTCTGGACCATGAATCCAGTGGGATTGGGAAATCGGTCTGGTTCACCAAGGAGGATATTCATGGGATGTACCCAGAAACATGGAAGAGCTGAGAGCAGTGGGATTGGGAGCTTGGTCTGGACCATGAATTCAGTGGGATGTGGGAGACACTGATGGGACATTCCCAGAGGGATGGAGTGCTGACACATTCCAGTGGGATTGGTAAACTGGCCTGGATGACCAATCCAGTGGGATTGAGAGACTGGTCTGGACCATGAATCCATTGGGATTTGGAAGCTGGTCTTGGCCACCCATCCACTGGGATTTGGGAGACTGGTCTGGATCACCAATCCAGATCACCAATCCAGTGGAATCGAGGGTCTGGTCTGGATCACAAATCCAGTAGGACTGGGAGCTTGGTCTGGACCACCAATCCGCTGGGATTTGGAGTCTAGTCTGTACCACCAAGGCAGATGGGATTTGGGATCCAGGAGGATGGAATTCCAAGGTGACCGCCCTCTTTCCCTTGTCTCCAGGCGTCCTGAGACCTCCTTCCTGTGGTTCACGTCCCCCTACAAGACCCTCAAGTTCATCCTGTGGCGCCGCTACAAGTGGGTGCTGATCCTGGCCATCCTCCTCTTCATCCTGCTGCTTTTCCTGGGAATCTTTGTCTACGCCTTCCCGGTATGGAGCGGCTGGGAGAGCACAGGGATGGGCTGAGGTCTGAGGGGGAGGATGGATTCAGGGGGATAGAAAATTCCATGCTGAGGAATGCAATGGGTTAAAAAGGGACTTTTTTTGGTGAGGGAGGGGTTGGGATTCTCATGGGAAAAATATGGAGGGGCTGGAGCATGTCCAGGCATGGGAATGGAGTTGGGAAGGGGGTGGAGCACCAGGAAAAGCTGAGGGAGATGGGAAAGGGGCTCATCCCACAGAAAAGTGGGATCAAGGAGGGACCTTGTGGCTCTCCACAATTCCCTGAAAGTTTGGAGCCAGGTTGGGATTTGGGATCTGCATTTGGGACATGAGGGAATGGCGTCAAGTTGTTCCAAGGGAATTTTAGGATGGATATTAAGGAGAATCCCTCATAGAAAGGGGTGTCCAGCCCTGGAGCAGTGGTGGAATCCACATCTGTGGAATTATTCCAAAAACATCCGGACGTGGCATTTGAGGACATGGATAATGATGAACAAGGGTTGGGGCTCTTTTCCAACCTCAGCAATTCCATGATATCAGGAATGGTGGAGATCCCAGAAAAAAACCCACAGGAAGATCATTCCTGGGGTTTCCTCAGCAACATAATGACCTGGCACTGGGACGGATCCCGAGGTTTTCTGGGATGCAGAGGGGAAAAAAATCTGGGATAGCTTGGCCCACTTTGATTGCCTTTGGCAAAATTCCATGGATTCCATGCTGGCTGGATTTGTCCTTAGAATAAATGAGGATGGGGCAGGGCTGGAGAAGCATTTTCCTGATGGAAAATTCTGTATTCCAGAAAAATCTTGATGTGGCTTTGGGAATGCTCCAGGACCCCTTTCCAAAGGGGCAGAATGGGTGATGTCCCGGATTTTGTGGGATCGTGGAAAAAGGAGCTAGATGGATACAGGGCCAGGGGTGGGGTGGTGAATCCACGAGATTTGTGGGAATCTCAGAGGATGGGAAGGAGTAGTGGGATCCAGGAGAGAGGAGGAGGCACCAGCAAATCAGGGAAAACTGGGAATTCTTCCCACCAGCCAGACACTGGGATGGTGCTGGAGGGAGGGGCCAAATTTATTCCAAGGGTTTGAAGAGGTGGGAATTTCTCTTATAAAATTTTGAGAAGGGCAACCAAAATCTAGGAATGACTCCCTGTGTTTGTTAAATTGTTCCATGATTCCCTTTTTTTTCCAATGATTCCCTCATTTTTCTGATGATTCCCATGTTTTCCTGTGGGAGTGGGCGGAGCAGGATTTTCCCAATGATTTCCTCGTTTCTCCAATGATTCTGTTATTTTTCCAGTCGTTTCCTCATTTTTTCAATGATTCGCTCATTCCTCCAACGATTCCCTCATTTTTCCAACAATTCCCATGTTTTTCCATCCTTCCAGAACTACGCTGCTATGAAACTGGTGAAACCTTTCAACTGAAGCTTCTCCCTTGTGTCTTCCTGGGAATTTTGGGAAGGAATTTTTGCCTCTGAAAGTGGAGAAGGAACAACCTTATCCCAGCCTCCAGCTGTTGCCAAAGGCTCCGCTCCCCATCGGAATTCCACCCGGGAAGCATCACGAAACCAAAGACCTCCACCAAAAATATTCCTGGTTTTCCAGCCTCCTGTGTTTTGTTTGAGTTTTCCTACTGCTCTGGTTGGTAAATCCCAAATTCTGGTGAAAATCCCAGGAGGGATCAGGGAAAGGACTTTTCCATCCATAAATTGGGGATGGGCAGAGAATCCTCAGGGCAGGATTTGGGATTTGCCGGCCTGAGCGAATCCCATGGATCTCAAGCACTTTTTTTGCTCTCTGATCCATCCTCAGTTTCCCTTTCCCCCTGTATTATCCTGTTTATCTATTGTAAACCTCTGAAAAAATGTGTTGGAAAACCAGAATCCCAGGGGTGACATGTTGCTTTCCCAAAGCTGAAATCCTGGGAATGAGAAAAGCTGCAGTGCAAAACCCAGGATTTGGAGTTGATGCTCCTCAAAACCCCAGTTTCTCTTGGATTTTGAGCCTTTGCCATTTCACCATGGAATTCTGGAGCTGGTTTTCCCATGGAGCTGTTCCACAATCCCACAGGTCTCCCATTCCAGCTGGGAGAGGGATCCCAGGAGCAGCTGGGCTTTGATTTCCTCCTCTCCCGCTGTCTCCCAGCCACGTTTTGGGGGGAATTTTTGGTCTTTTTAGTATTTGCAGAATCCCAGAATCCCTAAGGGTGGAAAAGACCTTTGAGATCATCAAATTTCCACCTTGGCACTGAGTACCACATCCAGGAATTCCATGGACACCTCCACTGATGGGAATTCCAAACCTCCCTGGGCACTTCCAAGGCCTGAGAGCCCTTTCCATGAGGAAATTCCTGCTGCTGCCCAACCTGAACTTCTCCTGAGGCTGTTCCCTCTTTTCCTGTTATTCCCTGGGATCATATCCCAGTTCCCACCTGGTTCCAAATCTTCAGGGAATTGTGGAGAGCCAGAAGGTCCCTCTGGATCCTCCTTTTCTCCAGGTTGAGCCTCACTGCTATTCTTTTAAAATAAGTCGTTTTCCCTGGTATTCCCAAATATTCTTATGGAAAACATCCTGAACCTGTCCTCACATTAACAGAGTGAAAAATCTATCCCAGGATGGGATTTGTTGTCCAAACAAATCCATGATCCACAGCCTACTCAGCTTCCTGTGGGAATGCTGGGACATTCCCGCTTTTCCTCTTGCCTCCTCCTGTCCCTGGAGAGGTATGATCCCGTGGGGTGTGACATTTGGGGATTGCTGACCTTGGCAGGGTTGGATCTGAACTCAGAGGTCCTTCCCACCCTAGTTGGTTCCATAATTCCATGATTCCCAGGCTTTTCCAGTGCTGTGAGAGAAATTCTCATCCTGCAAGGAATCAACTCCCATTTTTCCACTGGAAAAAAATCCATTAATATCCCACTCCTCCAGCACCTTTGCTGATTGGAGATCTTCCTACCCTCCCTTCAGCAGGATGAGACTTATCCCTGATTCTATGTTTTCCTTGGAGCTGTGGCTGCTCTGGGAAAAGTGATCCCAAGGGATCAATTTCCCGGGAAAAGCTGTGCTGAGGGCAACTCCTGCCCCGCTCTGGCTAAGATTTTAAGTTAATTTTAAGCTTAAAAAATTAGGGAATTTAAATTTAATTTTAAAATTTTAAAAATAGGGAAAACAGCCCAGTTTCTTACTGGATTGGGATGCAATCCATGGGGCATTAAATCTGGGATTCTCACTGAAACAGCTCCTGGGGCAGCTCCTTCTCCATGTTTTCTGCATGGAAAAGTGCACGGCTTTGGGATTTATAGGGTTTATTTATAGGGATTTATAACCCCATCCCCTGCTGCTGAGCTTTGGCTGATCCGTGGCGCTTTCCCAAAAAGTTGGGAGTGGAGGAATCGGATCCGGATTTTCACATCCCAGGGCGGAGGTTTCGTTTTCCGTTGTTAAATGCTTCGTTTTCCTTCATTTTTTTCCCCCCCTAAAATCCCCCCAGCCACATTCCCACCCCCATTCCCTGTTTATAGCCACCATCAAATCACCAGGAGTGGCTCCAATTTTCTGGAGGTTTTATTATCCCAGAGGATCTGAGGAGCCAAGGACAGAAGTTGCTTCTGTTTGGCCTTTGCTGGGATTGGGAATTTGGGTTTTGTGGGAATATTGGTCCCAGCTCTTTTCCCACCAGCTGTGCTAGAGGGAATCTGGAATTCCCTGAGTGGTCTCCTGGATTACACAGTAGGAATTCAGGTCCAGAATTTCTTAGATTTGCAGAGATTTTAGGATTTTCCATCCTGTTGTAATTCCCTGTGATCCCAACCCAAAATCCCAGAGCCAAGAGCTCCAAATGGATGTGTGATCCATCTTGGAATGCTACACGTGGGATGCTCATCCCCCATCCCATCAGGATCCATCAGGAACACCATGGGTTACCTTTGGAATGCCCAAGGCCAGCCTGGATAAGGATTGGAGCCGCCGGGGATTGTGGAATGCCTAGAATCGGACAGGCTTGAAAGTTTGGGATTCGCTCCAGAGACACTTCCAGAGGAAATCCTGGTTTTATTCCCAGAGGAAATCCTGGTTTTATTCCCAGAATTCCCCTGGGTCAGCAGGGAGAGGAGGGAAGGATCCAGGGCATCCAATTCCATGGAGATGGGATTTCCAGAGGGAAATCCATGTTCCCTGCCCAGTTTTCATGCCAAGAGGGTCCCGTGGGATTCCGGTGGGTGAATTCAGGTTGTAGCATCTGGAAAAACCAACTCCATCCCATTATTTTTTTTTTTTCCCTGAACAACCACATCCAGCTCTGGGCCTGGTTGTGTCTCCTCCAAATCCAGGTGGGATGTGTAGAGACAATTCCCTGTGGCTTCCGGTTTTCCAGGGAATTGGCTAGAATTTGTCATGGATCACCCGTGCCTGCCTTATCTGCAATAATGCCCGAAGCACTGTGATTCCCGAAGAAATGCTCTGAAACATTCCCGTTTCCAGTGTTTTCATTGTGGGCATGGAACTACGGCTCGTCATGGATGTAGGAATGGGAAAACTGGGATTGTGGAGGAGGGAAAAATCCAGGGAATGCTCAGAGTCCCTGAAGGGGCTCCAGGAGAGCTGGTGAGGGACTGGGGACAAGGCCTGGAGGGACAGGACACAGGGAATGGCTTCCCACTGGGAAAAGGGACATTGGGCTGGGATCTTGGGCAGCAATTGCTGGCTGGGAGGGTGGGGAGGGGCTGGGCTGAATTCCCAGATTGCCTGGGACTGCCCCTGGATCCCTGGGAATGTCCAAGGCCAGGTTGGATGGACTTGGATCCACCTGGGACAGTGGGAGCTGTCCCTGCGCATGGATGGGGTGGGAGTGGGATGATCCTTCAGATCCCTTCAATCCCAACCCGTTCCAGGATTCCCTACCCATGCATGGAAGTTAATTTCCTGATGTTCCACTGCTCGAGCTCTTCCCTGATCCCAGATTTCCTCGGCCTGATGCCAGGAGTAATTCCAGCCTGGAATTCTGAAGTGCGGCAGCTCCTTTGGGACCATCCACACTCAACACCCCCATTGTATTCCCGTTCCTTCCAGGATCTAGAGGAGCTGGAAAACTTTCATCCCACACTGGGTCTGAATTCCCAAAATCTCCAGCATCCATCCCCAAAAATCCCCAGGAATGAGCTGGATTGATTTTCCTCCCCAGTAAGAACAAAGTTCCAGACAGTGCCTGCTTTTATCCGCTCCAAAGGGATAGTTTTCCACCCACAATCCTGGATTTTGCCGGAGCGCTTGGAAAAGGAGGGAGGCAGTACCTGGAGAAAAGGATGAGAAGTGGGATCCAGGTCAAGGCACTTCCATAAAAAAATTTTGGGAGCTGTTGGCAGCTGGATTTGTTGGTTTAAGCCCCCTCTCCCATTCCCAAGGAACACGGATCCAACGGGAGCGCTGATCCAATGGGATGTTCTCTAAAAAACACCACTGTGGCCTCCTGCCTCCAAAATCCATGAATTTTCTGAAGGGAAGCTGGAGATTTCCCAGGATTTGAGTGACATGACGCATTTCAGCCTTGCCTTGAGGCCTGACCCTTTCAGGCTTTTCCCAGGATTCTCAGTGCTGGAATTTCCCCCTTGGAAAATGCAGCCATGGAAAAGGTGATAATGAATTTAAAGGTTAAAATTGATTTAAAGGTTAAAAAATAGAATTAATAATTTAATTTAAAACATTAAAATAATTATAATAATAAAACATAAAAATAATTTAATACTAAGGTTAAATAAATTTAAAAGTTAAAACCTGAAATTCCTGAAATCTGCTTTTTCCATGGATAACCTTGTGTTGTTGCGGATATTTATCCCAGAAAAACCCAAACCTCGGCTCTGAGGGATGATTTGTGGGGGTCTGCGGGAGTATCCCATGAAACTGCTCTGGGTTTTTCTCCATCCCAAATCCGCTTCCAGAGGAAAATGAGTTTAATTTGTCCCATTTTGAGTTGAATTTTTCCCATCTGCTTCTCCTGTTTCCCATCCGCTTCTCCCGTTTCCCATCCCAGCCTTCCCAAAGAACCTATCCCTGAAATGTGCTGGGTGTTTTTATCCCTTATCAAAAAAAAAAAAAAAAAAAAAAAAAAAAAAAAAAAAAAGAGAGAGAAAGAGAAGAAAAGGCTCTGGATGCATCCAGGGTTTTATTCCAGCTGGAGGTTGGGTTGGTTGGGTTGGACCTGGATCTTCCCTCAAGGCTGGAATGTTTTCCATGATTCTTCCCCTTCCCAAACTTTTGCCAGAATCACAGAATGGTTCAGGGAAGGGACCTTAAAACCCCTCCCATTCTGTGGGATCCATGATCCTTCATCTTCCACCCACCTCATGCCGTGGAATTCTGACTTTTGGGAAAGGTTTGGTGGATATTTGGGATTTTTGGGCTGAATCATGGAGATCATGGAATGACTTGGGATGGAACAGACCTTAAAGCCCATCCAGAACCTTCCCCCATCCCAGGCTGCTCCAAACCTTGGATGAGTCCAGGGATGGGGAATCCAAACCTCCCTGGAAAACAGGATTTTGAAGGTTGGATTTGAGGGTCTTTCCCAACTTTCAGGATTTCTTGATTCTAAATCCTCTTTGAAATTTGGGATGATTCCAGGGAGACCCTTGGCTGTTTCATCCCTGTCAGCATTCCTTGTCCCGTGGGCTGAACATCAGGATTTTCCATGCTTGGCAACCTTTTCCATGAAGGAATTCTTCCTGATGTCCAACCTAAACCTCTCCTGGTGCCATTTCCCTTTCCTTCCCCACCTCCCCCCTTTTTTTCTTTGTTTGTTTGTCTTTTCCCACTTTTCCCTCCACCCTCTCCGCCTTTTCCAGGACCCATCCAAGTCCAGCATCCCAGGAAGGGATGGGAATTAGAACCTCACAAATCAGGGAAGTGTCAACTCTCCCAAATCCAGCCCGTTTTCCCCTCTTCCCTTCCTTCTTCCCACAACTGCTGGGAATGAAATTCATTTATCCTCCCACCTTGATGTTGAGATCTTCAGGAGGTTTCCCCTGGAAACAGCCTAATCCCATATTTATGGAAATCATGGAGCCAGGGCACTTTAACTGGATGGAATTCCTGGGGCTGATGGAAGGAGGGAGAAGCTTCTTTATCCCTGTTTTCTTCCTTCCTTCCTTCCTTCCATCCTTCCGTCCTTCCGTCCTATTTTTTCCTCCTTTTGGAGCAGACTCTGAAGGTTGTGCTTCTCTCCCAAGGCAGTAAAGACAAAAACAGGGTTTGGTGGGTACAGAAAACCGGGAAGAAGAAAATCCCAGGATAAAGCCAGAGGTTTACAATTCCCTCTTTGCCAAGGAAAACAGCGGGGAGAATCCTCCGTGGCTGGGAAACAAAGCCTGGATTCATTGTCTCCCTCCATGGATAACAGGGAACAACTGGGATGAGTCACTTCCCAAAGGGTGGGAATGGCCTTGGAGCTTCCCAAGGAGGGACAGGGAGGTCACTGAAAGGGTTTGGAGGTCTCTGTGCTGGAATTCCGGGAAGAGCTCATCCCACTTTTCCTCCCCAGGGACAAGGATAAATCAGAGTCAGGAGCCTCAAAATCATTCCTGGTGTTTTTTTTTTTTTTTTTTTTTTTTTTTTTTTTTTTTTTTTTAAAGAGATTATGCAATCTGAGGGAAAACAAATAGAAAGATAACAAAACAAAAGCAGGTTGGATTTTATTTCTGTTTTATTTCTGTTTTCCAGTTTTCCAAGTAATCAGGGATTGTGGAATTCCATGATTTCTTTTGCAAGGATAAAGACCTAAAAATATTCCCGTAGGATAATGGAATTTCCCTTCAATTCCAGCACTATATTTATTTTTAAGAAATACCAAAAATCCCAAATTTTGTGGGTGATGGAGATATCTGGGATCATCTCCCTCATGGTCTGAGCTCCGGAAATCCCGAGAATATTGAAGACTTTCATTAATTATTTATGAATAATTAATTAGTTATTAATTCATTTTAATAGAATAATTTAATGTTAATTATTTTTAAGTTCTCAACTAGATCCTAAAAAGAATTAACTTGGAGATGATCATTCACTTTCTCCTGCTTCTCCCATCTCCAATCTCAACCAGGAACTTACTCAAAACAAGGATTTGTCCCCAAATATTTAATTTTGGGAAATTCCAGCCTTCCCACAGAAGAGCTGGATGGGAGGGAATTGGACAAGGAAAAAAAGCTGGAAAAAAGACAGGGAAAAGAGCTGAGATATCTGGGAGAAGGGAGACTCTGTGTGGAATGAGATTGGAATTCCCAGGCCTGTTGAACCCATCCAGAACCAGAAAACGGCCGGGAATAAATCCTGGCCAAACAGGAAAACAGAAAAGGAAATATAGGGATAAAATAGAGAGGAAAAGGTTGTGGATTCTTCCCAGGTTTTATTCCAGTGGGAGCAGCAGCTGGGTTGGGCCTTAACATTCCCTCAAGGTTGGAATATTTCCATGAGCCTTTGTCTTCCCAAGTTTTCCCAGAAACATGGAATGGTTCAGAGAAGAGACCTTAAATCCCATTCCCAGGCAGGGACACCTCCCAGTATTCCAGGATGCTCCAAATCCATTCCAGCCTAGCCTCAGTCACTTCCAGGGGTGGGGAAGCCACAAGTTCATGGAGAACTAAATCCCATATTCTGATGGTTCAGAGGACAATTTTCTGCCCTCTCCTCACTGCTGAGAAAATTCCCCCTTGGACCAACTTCTGGGCTCCATGGAAAAATCGGAAACCTATGGGTTCAAGTGCTCCCTGTGCCAAGGAGAAGCCGAGGCTGGAGAGGGTCTGGAGCAGGAATTCCACTCCTGGTACGCCAGCGGGTGGACGAGACATTCCAGGCTGGCCAGTTCCAAAGGTTTTCTGCTTCCCATTAAAGTGCTGGAGAGCAGCTGGAGTTCTGGAGTCCATTAAATGCCACTTTTGTCGGGAATTTGGCTTGGGTTTCAGCTGTTTGTTTTTTATATCCAGGGAGTTGAGGGATAGATGCTGAAAAAGGAAAAAAAGCTGGGGGAAAAAAAATAAAATATGGATGATGGGATGCGGGATGGAAAAAGCCCATTGGAATGTCAAACATGGATTCTCTACTCTGACATCCTGAGAATGGAAAAAAAATCCTTTTAGAAATATCAGAACCTTCAGCACCTGGAGGGAATGGAGAATCCAGTATTCCAGGATTGGAATAGCCAGGATTTGTAGAGGGAAAATGTGGGTTTTAATTTCCATCCTGGAATGGATTGCCTGGGAATAGGGATGGGGATCCTTCTTCCAAAAGCACCGCTGGGGGGACCTCGAAACTAGGAGAAATGGGATGGAATGGACAAAAATGATTCTGTAATTTAGGAAGGAATTCTTGGCTGTGAGGTGAGTGAGGGGCTGGAATTCTCAGAGAAGTTGTGGAAGTCTCATCCCTGGGAGTGTCCAAGGCCAGGTTGGACATTGGGGCTTGGAGCAGCCTGGGATAGTGGGAATTGTCCCTGCCCATTGATGGGGTGGGAATGGGATGGGATTTAAGATCCCTTCCCACCCAAACCATCCCAGGGTTCTGCTCTGGGCCAGGCTGGGAGAGCTGGGAATGTTCCCCTGGAGAAGGGAAAAAATCCAAGGAATCATTAGAGTCCTTGAAGGGGCTCCAGGAGAGCTGGAGAGGGACTGGGGACAAGGCCTGAGGGACAGGACACAGGGAATGGCTTCCCACTGGGAAAGGGGACATTGGGCTGGGATCTTGGGCAGCAATTGCTGGCTGGGAGGGTGGGGAGGGGCTGGGCTGGAATTCCCAGATTTGCTGGGGCTGGCCCTGGACCTCTGGCAGTGCCCAAGGCCAGGCTGGATGGACTTGGATCCACTTGGGATCAGGGAATATGTTCCTGTCCATTGAACTTGATGTGATCTATGAGATTTAAGGTCCCTTTCCCATCAACACCATTCCAGAATTCCAATTCAGTGCTCTCCCAGGTGCAGAATTCCAGACCTGGAAGGCGCTTCACGTGCTCCCAGAGGGAACAGGGGGATGCCATCCAAGGTGGTTTCCCAGGGATCATTCAGTACCATCTGCAAGGAAATTTGGGAAAATCAACGAATCCCAAAATCCCAGATTGGCTTGGATGGGAAAGGACCTTAAATTCCATCCCATAGGACACCTTCCCCTATCCCAGATTCCTTCAACCCTTTTCCAGCCCGTCCTTCCTGAACTCCTTGAAGACTGGATCCATCAGCTGATGGTGACATCACAACCCTGAGCTGTCGGGACATTCCCGACTCCCAAAAAAATCCTCCTTCTCAAGAGGCCGGGAAGCAGCAACAGCAGCAGCAACCCATCCATCCTGTCAGCACGGCTATTCCCAGGTTTTTCCTGGCTCTGGGAACACAGGGAGGGTGGGAAGTGTGAGGGAAAGGGGGTGTGGGGTGGTGGCACATCTGGATGCACTCGGGATGGTGGCAGCTGTTCCCTCATCCCGGTTGCTCTGGGTCTGGAATCAATTTTTCAAAGGGTTTTGTTTTCTTTGGGTTTTTCTCCTGCCTAAATTGAAGCCCAAAGTCTGCTTGGCTCCTTCTCTCCCGTTTTTTCAGCTCGGGGATTTTATTCCTTGGCCTCCTTGGCTTACGGAGGCTTGAAAAAAAATAAAAAAAATGGAAGTGGTGGAAAAGGAGGCTGAGCTGCTCTTCCAGAGGGAGGGAAAGAAGGGAATTCTTTGTTTCTTGCAGCAAGGATGGGGAGAAATTCCAGCAGGAGCTGGGTTATTCCCAAAGGGATTGAAAATCCACCTCTCCCCTTCCTGATTTTAGCTGGAAGCCACTTAAAGTGAAGCTGGATTCTGGGAGTCAGAAGAAATCCAGGATTTTTTTCCATGGAAAAATGGCATTGCTGATGGAGCTCTGAGCTCCAGGAGGAAAATCCAGGATAAGATTTATTTACCCACATCAGAAATTTGGCCGGGTAAATACCCTGGAATTCTGAGGGGGCTCCCCTGGTGTAAAAACTGGGAAAGGGGCACCCAAAAAGGGCAGATTTTTGGGAAGGTGGGATGTGATCCAGGGGAGTGAAAGGATCTTTATGTCCAGATTCGGGCAGAATGTGTAGCTTTATGGGGAAAAAAGATGATTTATGGGATTGCAACCACTGAGGGACAGAGAAATTAGGAATGGCTTCCCACTGCTGGAGGGCAGAGTTGGGTGGGATATTGGGAGGGATTGTTTTGGGGAAATTTATCCCAAAAAAAAGGCAGCAAAAATTCAGGTCGTTTCACAGATTTTCCATATCCATAGATCAGATTCCCACTGGGAATTCATTCCCTGAGTTCTTCTCCAGTCCCTGCAGAGGGATTCACCCTGATAGGATTGGGAAGAGTCATCCCGAGAATCTGGATTTTGGGAGCAGGAGCAGCTCCCTGGTGATATTCACACCTTGGGAGAGGTTCTTTCATCCCAGAAGAAGAAAAAGAAAAGAAAAAAAAAAAAGAAAAAAAATATAGATAATGGAAAGAGTTGGGATGGGAAGGACTTAAAAGCTCATCCAGGGACAATTCCCACTATCCCAGGTGGATCCAGCCCCAACTTGGACATTCCCAGGGATCCAGGGGCAGCCCCAGCAAATGTGGGAATTCCAGCCCAGCCCCTCCCCACCCTCCCAGCCAGCAATTGCTGCCCAAGATCCCAGCCCAATGGCCCCTTTCCCAGTGGGAAGCCATTCCCTGTGTCCTGTCCCTCCAGGCCTTGTCCCCAGCCCCTCTCCAGCTCTCCTGGAGCCCCTTCAAGGACTCTAATGATTCCCTGGATTTTTCCCTTCTCCAGGGGAACATTCCCAGCTTTCCCAGCCTGGCTCCAGAGCAGAGGCACTCCATCTCTCAGATCATATCTCTCCTAAAAAAACCCTGGAGCAGCTCCTGAACAGCCACCCTAAATCCTGATCTTTGCTCCTAAAACATCCATGAGGAGCCTTGGGAAAAGCTGGGCTGCAAAAGGTTTTTTGGGAGCGGCAGTGGAGCTTGGAATGGATTTGGGATCTTCATGTTTCTGCATTTAGGAAAAAAATCCCATACAAAAGCTCCCCAAAAAATCCCAAATACCAACAAAAAAAAAATGAGGTGAAAATATTGGAAGTCCAAGAATTTTCCCCCTTTTCCAGCTTTTCCTCCAGGACTTATGGGTCCACATCCCATTTTAGGACCTTCAAAAATCCCAAATCCTAATGAAAATTAAATGGAAATGCTGGAAATCCAAGGATTTTCCAGCTTTTCCTCCAGGAGCTATCAAT
This sequence comes from Sylvia atricapilla, assembly GCF_009819655.1. Taxonomy (NCBI): domain Eukaryota; kingdom Metazoa; phylum Chordata; class Aves; order Passeriformes; family Sylviidae; genus Sylvia; species Sylvia atricapilla. The sequence goes on from NC_089143.1 coordinate 32,167,616, forward strand.
TCACGTCCCATTTTAGGGCCCAAGAAGGGAATTCCCAGCAGCAACCAATCCTCATTCCTGCACTTCCAGGTGCAGGAATTCCACTGGAAAATCGAGATTTCACTGGAAAATGGAGATTTCATCCCAAAATCACCTGGAAGGACAGGCAGGAGTCTTGGGATCCTTAGGAAAACTCAGAATCTGCGGGATAAAATCCACGTGGAACAAAAAGTTATTTATCTGTTCCTGCCAGATTTTGGGATTAAAAAATCCAGGACACTTTCTATCCCTGCTCCTCCCTGGAGTTCCATTTTTTTTTTTTTTTTTAATGAAACCCCAGCATTCCCAACAACCTTTTCCTCCTTTTTTCATCCCCCTGATCCAGCTCTGCTTCCTCCTCAGAAAGAGTTTTCCTGTCTCTGCTCCTCTTTATGGGATTTCCATGCCCTGACGCGACCCCTGTTAATTCCCAAATAAAAATCCAGCTGAAGACAAAAAACCTCCCCACTTTTTCTTTTCCTTTCCTTCTGTTTCTGGGCTCATAATTTTTTATGAGCTCGGTGATTCCGAGCTGGTTCCATTTCCCAGCTTCCCTTCATTATTTCCATGTTGGGAATTTTATTGGCTGGGGACAGTAAACAAACAACATTTGTTTTCCCTAAAAAATCCACATTCCACCCCCCTACTCCTTGTTTTCCTCGTTATTCCCAGTCTGGGCTTCTGTTCGGCTCAGATCCCGTGGCCATGTGGAAGGGATGGAGGTGCTGGGAATATTTTGGATCCCTGTTTTCTTGGGGAAAGTTTGGGGTTGGAATGAGGGAGGGAGATAAAAAGGGATTTGGGGGAAAAGATGTTTTTTGGGGGGATATGTGGTTGATTATTCCCAGAGAAGTTGTGGATGTCTTATCTCTGGAAATGTCCAAGGCCAGGTTGGACACTGGGGTTTGGATCCACCTGGGATAGTGGGAGGTGTCCCTGTACATGGATGAGGTGGAATTGTTGGGATTTAAGGTCCCTTCCCAACCCAAAGCATTCCATGTTTTTATGAGAGATATGGAAAATATTCCCCTGGCAGCTGAACTCCCCAAAAGGAAGCAGCACATCCAGGGAATCCCAGAATTCCCATGCCAAGCTGGAGCTGGGTGAACACCCCAGAGCAGGACCTGTCCATCCCATCCCATTATTCCATCCTGTCCCAATCCCAAACCCAACCCATTCCATTCCAATCCCATTATCCCATCCCATCCCGTTCTCATTCCCATCCCAATCCCAAATCCATCCCATTATCCCATCCCAACCCCAATCCCAATCCTATGCCATCCCAAACCCATTATCCCATTATTCTAAGTATCCCATCCCATTCCCATTCCATCCCATTATCCCATCCACACCCAATCCCATCTCAAACCCATTCCATCCCATTCCAATTCCCATTCCCATTCCATCCCCATCTCAATCCAATCCTATCCCATCCCTTACCATTATCCCATCCTGGGATGATCAGGGAAAGCCTTTCCATGGGACGTCCTCAGCATGATCCTATCCCCCAAAAAATCCAGGCCCATCCCTGGGAAGTGGGAAGGGAAAACTTTGGAGCGAGAAACACTTGGAGCCGTTTCCAACTCTCTGACCTCATTCCTTGGGCCAGGAATAAACACACAGAGCAACAAAAAAAAAACCCCTC